>NW_009650172.1:1034784-1035851 GCF_000708025.1 Charadrius vociferus | reverse complement strand
GCCCCATCTTGCATGGAAGTGGGATGGGGAGGAGACGTGCACGGACAGGGAGGCGCTTTGGGGACCATCATATATCCCCAGTGCACAGATCACGGACGTGCATCGTCCCAAGTGAGGGTGCCCAGTATGCTGTGCCGGCATGGTGGCGTGGCCAGGGTGGGCTCTGGAGGCCACCAGCCCTTGGGGACCATGGCCCTGTCCCCTTGCTCATGCGTGGGAAACGAGCCTCGGCCCTGCCACCAGGGTCCTCTCCCGGTGGGCCACGTGGGAGCGGGAGGCTGGATGCGGGGATGCAAGGTGGGGATGAAGGTGGGTAATGGTGCAATTAATGGAAAAGCCATTAGACCTTTCTCCTCCTCCCCCTCTTCTTCCTCACTCCGCCACTTGCTGTCCTCCTCCACTTCCACCTCCTTCCTTCTCTCCCTCTCTCCGCTCCTCCTTCTCTCTCCTCTCGAAGATTTCTCCCTATTTTTGTCTGGTTAGAGCCTTTTCTTTTCCTTTTAACCCTTCCATGGCAGCCTGAAAGGGAACTCAATCCATCTCAGCTGCCAAAGGCAAAGCACCCCCGGCTGCCGGTGGGACCCCCTTCTCCCAGGGTGGTGGGAACTCCTTCTGCTGCAAAATCATCCAGAAATGAGACAAAATCTTAGAAGATAGCTCTTCTTGGGGGGGGGATCAGAAGGTGGGAGAGAGCAAGGGGTGGTGTAGTTGGAGGAGAGGGTGCTGCCAGGGGTGCCAGCAGCAAGGTGGGCTTAGAGGGAAACCTCTCCCCCACAGTCTTGGACCTCGTTACTCTACTTGTATTGCCCTTTTTGTGGTGATTTTAGTTGGTTGTTTTTTTTTTTTTTAAATTTTATTTTTTTATGTTAGACGCAGCAGAGAGGTGACTCGACAGCAAAAAGCCTGAGGAGGAGGGGGACAGACCTTCCTCCTCCCCCCACCCTGAACACCCCCATCCCCCTTTCTGCTCTGCCTTGGGTACCACAGGGAGACGATAGCCCAGGAGACAGCCTTTCTGCTCCCCCTCTAGCTGTCCTTTAGGCCAAGCCACTCGCCCCACGGTGGCG
>NW_009650172.1:1032894-1034205 GCF_000708025.1 Charadrius vociferus | reverse complement strand
CCCTCCCCGCCGCAGCCGGCTGACCCCCCGGGCAGCCCCCGGGGCCGGGTCCCCAGCAGGGCCCTGGTCCCCACGGGCGGGCAGCAGGTTTGGGAAGCAGTTGCCCCGGCAACAGAAACAGGGCGTTTCTGGCAGCGGTGGTCGCCATGGGGACGGGGATGCTGACGAAGGCTTGTGAGGCTGAGAAGACAAATTGCCCTCATCATTATCTCCGGGCTTGTCAATCAAACATATTCCCTTATTTACCTCGGCGAGGAGAGAGCCCCGGGAGCACACGGAGAGGGAGGGAGCGAGAGGAGAGCTGCTTGTCCCAAACTCCGTACTGGGGAGGGAGCATTTCCAGCCCCTCGGGATGGCCACCATCACCTGCAATCGCTTCACCGAGGAGTACCAGCTCTTCGAGGAACTGGGCAAGTAAGTTGGGAACAGGGCTGGGGTGCTCGGAGATGTACCCCGACTGGGGAAGAGCCTCAGCGGCGCTGGGAATGGCCGGAGCTGGGGGAAAGGAGAAGGGCATGGAGCAAATGCATCAGGGAGCGGCAGGGGGAGGACTCAGGCTGGGATGGGGGCTGCCAGCCCCAGCTCTGCCTGCTCCGTCCCTGCCCGAGTTCGGGTGGCTGCTGATGGGTGCTCGGCCGGGGGGCTCGGGTCACCCCGGGGGTCTGGAGCTGCCTGGGGAGGGGTCGGCTGCCCCTCTTTTGGAAAAGCTGCTCCTGAAAGAGGATGCTGCCAGCTCCCCCGGGAACTTCTCCAGCCGGGAGGAGGGATGGGACAGCCGAGGAGCAAAGCTGAAGCGGCGGGCGCCCCTCACATTTTTTTTAGGGAATTTCTATGGGTGGATTCACCGGGGTTTGGCGAGCCCTGCAGGATACCCAGCCTGCCTGGCAGCCCCTGGAGGATCCCGGCGGCTCTTGGACAGGCCCGGGGTGTCTCCCACCCCTGTCCCAGCGCGAGTGCCCCAGGGGTGAGCCACAGCCCTGCCTGACCCAGCTCTCCTGCTGGGGACAGCTCAGCGCGGCAGGTCCGGGTGTCATCGTGCGTGCCTGGATCGGGGTGCATGTGGGTGTGCATGAGTGTGCAAATAGAAATACCATGGCATGGAGATGCGATCCTGGGGGGCACTGAGCACCCCAGGGTGGAGCAGGAGATTTCAGGTCCTCCCTGCGGGGCAGAGGGATGCTCCGTGTCTCGCCGAGCGTGTGGCTGTAAAACGGGTGCAGAAGTGAGCGGGCATGTGCCTGTGTTTTGGTTTCTGTGCCTTTTTTTTTTTTATTTTTTTTTTTTTTTTCTGGGAGTGGGTGTGGAAATCTG
>NW_009650172.1:1028953-1032774 GCF_000708025.1 Charadrius vociferus | reverse complement strand
CGCATCCCCGCATCCATCGCCCGGGCGCAGGGCAGCCTGCGCCTAAACGTGTGCCTGCACGCGTGTGGGCGTGTGAAACGGGGGCGAGGGAGAAAGGAGAGGACAAAGATGGAGAAATCAAGAGGCTGAAATAGGGGAGGACTTTGTGACAGGCTGAATGCCGCTAATACTCCCCATCCAAATGCGCGTGTGTGTGTGGGGAACAGGTTGCTGCTACAAACAAAGTGCAGTTCCTTGGAGGCGAGCGGACCCCCAGTCCTGGGATGCGCATATCCATCCCCTCGGCATCGGGGTGGCTGCGAAGGGCTGGTGGGGAGCAGTGGGTCAGGGAGCAGTGGGGACAGTCCCAGCTGGCGCTGCGGGCAGGGGGACGGACACCCACCAGGGAGCTGGTGGCAACGTGGGGTTTGGGACCTGCTTTTTCCAGAGGTTTCTCGGCTTTTCTGTGCTTTGAGGCTTTGCGGTGGCGGCAGGGAGTGGGCAGGGGGTGGACAGGAGGGGCAGTGGCTGATGGGCATCAGCGGGGAGGCTGCTGGGCCCTGGCTGGGCAGACATGGCTGCGGGGAGGTGGAGGGGAGCTTGCAGGCCAGGTGTGATGGGGGAGGACCAGGAGGGGCTCCTGGAGGTGTTTGGGGTGCGATGCTTTGCTAGTTGGGCACCGACACGGTGGGCTGAGCACACAGACCCGGGGGCTGCCCGCGTCACCTGGCACCACGGTGTAAAACCACCTCAACAGATGCATTTTAACATGTTCACGAATAAAGGAGCAAAGCTGACGCAGCAGCTCGCCGGCCCCCTGCAAGCATCGCACCCAGCCAGCCCAGCCCAGCCAACCTCCCGGGGTGATGCAGGGGCAGTGTGGCTCAGCCGGTGACTCAGGACCGCGTCCCCAGCTTGGAGCATCCCACAGCTTTCCCCTCCGCTCGGGGCAGCATCCCCGGCTTGGAGCATCTCACAGCTTTCCCCTCCGCTCGGGGCAGCATCCTCAGCTCAGAGCATCCCACAGCTTTCCCCTCCACTATGGGGGTGCAGGTATCGCTGCAGCACTGAGACACGTTCCCGAGTTAGGGGCTTCACGGGGCTGGTAAAGGTGCCATGGAGATGGTTGGGGATTTTCCACTGGGATGGTTTCCAGTGCATCCTGGCACATTAAAAAATCACCGGTTTCCCATGGGGAAATTTCTGCTTTGTGGGCTTTGAGAGGGAAACCAGGACGAAGTGCTGCACCTCTGCTCTGCTCAGCCGCTCGCGGTGGGAAGTGGTGTTCCTCCTCCGGTGAGATGCTCCCGGTGCCGTCGGGGTGGGGATGCATCCCAAGAGCGGTGTGAAGCAGGGTAGGCAGCACGGCTCTCCCCCACCCAGACCCCGACGGGGAGCAGCATCCTGCAGGGGCTCAGAGCAGAAAGGCTCTGTCTTAAGTTTGCTGTCTTCAAGGGACTGGGATAAGAGGGGGACATGGGGTGTCCCCAAGCCTGGCTGACAGGAGGGAAGGTGGTGGGTGCCAGGCTGCTGCACCCACGTGCTCCTTTGCCATCTCCTCAGCTGCCACCCATCCTCCCACCCAGGGGTTTAAGACGCCACATGCCTAATGGTAGCACCGGGATGGGGCTTCGGGATGCGGCAGAGATGGGGAGGGGGGTCTGCAGAGCCTGCCCTGTGGGGCGTGAGCCCTTGGGGCATCCCTGCACCTCCCAGGCATGGGGAGGGCATCTGTCCCGAGCAGGGCACACGGAGCCGGGGAAAACCTGCTCGTACAGCAGCCCCGGCAAAGCCGAGCAAGTGGGGGGCTGCTTCGATCCCCCCTGCCGCCCCCACGCTTGCAGGAGGGGACACAGGCGAGGGCGAGGGGCAGCGTGGGGGGGCGGGGGAGGACAGGGAGAGAGGATCCTGCCCACGGCCCCCTGGAGTAGGACAAACATGAAGTGCAGCTCCATCGGCGGCTCTGAATCCGCCCCCGCGGCAGGTTCAGGGAAAGGCTGGAGACAATTACCGCGCCGAGAGGTACGCTCAGCCCCTCCGCTCCCAGAGCTGCAGGAGAGGGGTTTTATTAAAAAGGAAAAAAAAAAATATAGACAAATATATGGAGGAACAAAAAATCCCCAGCCCACACTCTTCTCTCTAGAAAGGAGATAAAATGCCTCGGAGGAGGAGGAGGTGTTGAAGAGAGGGAGGGCGGCAGCAGCAGAGCCCGGAGCTGGCAGGGGAAGGTGTGAAAAAGGGAGAAGCGGAGCATCCCGGTGGCAGAGCCGCTGCCTGGGCTGCTGGAGGGAGGCCGTGGAGACAGGGTCCCGGGGTCACGCCTGGCCCGGGGGACCAAGGGACAGGGGCTGTGGGGCTGGGACCCAGCAGTGCCAGGGTTTGGGGCTGGGGGGACAGGGCTGGCTGCTGGGCTTCGGGTCCAGCATCACCCTGAAATGGCAGCTGGGGGGGGGCGGACACGGACATAGTTCCTACATGTGGCCCTGCGGATGACGTACCCGTCCAGTGCTAAAACTAGGACACGCTGTCTCATCTGGGATGAATGCCCCATCTCCGAAGCAGGCAGCCACTGGGGTTGGGGTCAGCCCCAGTGCCCGGGGAGGGAAGGGACCTGCGCCGCTGCCCATGGCCGAGGAACAGGACACCTCTCCTTTCGAAGGGGTTTCTTGCAGCAAGATGGGGCTGAGCTCCGTGCCTGGCACCCCCTGTGCTGCCCGCACCACCCCGTGAACCCCCAGTGCGATGGGGGGACTCCTGCATTTGTGGGGAAGGAGATGCTGGATTCAGACGGAACCAAGGGGGGATTTTTTCCCCCAGGCTGAGAAGATCCGTCATGGGGCTGGGAAGCACGGGAGAAGCCTGGCAAGGGGAGCAGAGCCCTGCTGCTGTGAAACAGCCAGTGGGGTCAAACACCCAACATGGGGGTGCCCGGCCTGTGCAGACCCCCTGAAGGACCCAACTGGGACTGGGACGGGGCTATGGAGAGCGCGCTGTACCCCTGGGTGTCCTGCACCTGCACCCAGCACCTCGTGTCCCCTCCACCCTCTGGGCCCACAGGGTCTTGCTTGTGCTTCACGGAGCACAAATAGACATTTGGTTTCTGTTAAAAAAGGCCCAGAGGAGCCAAAAACCGCGAATGCAACTGGGGGTGTGAAGCCGTGCGCTCTGCCGGTGTGGTGCATCCCGTCCCCGGGTGCCGCATCCTGCTTCCCACGGCTCCCTCTTCCCCGCCGTTCGATTTAGCTCCAATAAATGGATGAGCGAGGAGCTATGGGCACTGGGATCAGGAGTGGCTGGGGGTGCCCATCCTCCAGGGGGTCTGGGACACCTACATCCGTCCAACCCCACGTCAGGTCCTGCAGCAAAACCCTGAGGTTGGGGTAGAAACCCCGAGTTGGGGCAGTGGGCACGGGGGCTTCCCTGCTTGCTGCACTCACTGCTGCAGGTTTTCCTGGCACTGCAAAAGCAGCACTCATGTCTTTAGGAAAAAAGTAGGAAATATGGGTCACAGGGATTCACAGGAGCCCTAAAACCCCCGGCAGTGCAGGGTACCTGGTGGGACAGGGATGGTGGCACCATGGGGCCAGTCCCAGGGTCGGCAGTGGCTCCAGTCTCCCCGACCCATGGCAAGCTGGATACGAAGCATTTCTCTTCGCCTTTCCAATTAATCCCTCCCAGACTACAGGGATGTTAATAGCTGGGCTCTTCCAGCAGCCAGGATTAAATGGCAGGACGGGGAGGCCGGGAAGCGCCGGGATGCTGTTCCCCCAGCTCCTGCCCGGCACGTGCCGTGAGCGATGCTCTGCGCGGTGGCGCTGGGCGCGTGGGCTGCCAGCTCCGCC
>NW_009650172.1:1025099-1028654 GCF_000708025.1 Charadrius vociferus | reverse complement strand
GCAGCTCGCAGCATCGCGCCAGTGCGCGTTCAGTGCGACGAGCTGGCAGGAATCGGGGTATGGGGTACGGGGGCAGAGGGGCATCCTTGGAGCCAAGCACCCGTGTTCCCTTCCCTGCCAGGCCCCAGCAGCCCTTTGCACGTGTGCTCACGCGTGTGCAAGCTGTAGCAGCATCAGTCCCCGTCCAGCTTGGCTCCAGTGGTCCTTGCTTGCAGGGTCCCCTGGGCTGTCCCTGCCTGTGTGACAGTTTTGGAGCTGGGGGTGGGGGGACACACACCTTGCACCGCTCACCTGCATCCACGGCTGATGCTCACACCCACTTCTGCAAGGTGCTGCGGCAATGGCGGGGTCTAGAGCATGCAGAGCCGCGCACACGGACTGAAGTGAAGTGGCCAAGTGCTGCGTGGCAGCTGCAGCCATCCTGATGTCCCTCGGGAGCCAACGGTGCTGGTAAATCACTGCCCCTTCTCTCCCGCAGATAGGTAGGGCAGAGCCTGTGAGGGAGAGGAGGAGAGGCAGACGATGCCTGGGGTGTCCCAGGGGAGCAAGGAGGGGTGAATCCTGCGTTCATCCCCAGGTTTACCTGTGCCTGCTCCCATCATTGCCCAAGAACAGCGGTGCAGGGAAGCTGAGAGCCCTCTGTGTTTTCTTCAAGCCCTTTCCCCGCCAGCACCCATCCCCATCCCCATCCCCATCCCTGTCCCCATCCCCTGCCCCACAGGCACATCAGGGCTGAGCCGTGCCCTCACCTATGCCGAACCCTTCACCTCTCCCTCCGGCTTCTTGTCTTCCCAGGGGCGCTTTCTCCATCGTCCGGAGATGCGTGAAGGTGTTGGCAGGACAAGAGTACGCGGCCAAGATCATCAACACCAAGAAGCTGTCTGCTCGAGGTAGGGGCTGGGGATGTTTTTGGGGAGGTGAGAAGCAAGCAGGGTTTGCGGAGTGGGGAATTTGTCCCCTCTGCACGGCGCTGGGGTGATGACTTCGATGTGCGGCGAGGCAGGCAGTGTTTGATGTGCGGTGAGGGACCTCCTTATCCCATCCTGACTCCACTGCGCTACACACTGAGCTCCTTGATGGATGGGGCAAACTTCCAGAGGAGACGTCTCGGTGGCTGCTCACCGTATCCCATCCAATCACAGGGATGCACCAACGGCCCGGCTGGGCCAGGGCTCTGGAGCGCTCCCGAATCCCAACCTGCACAGAAGTGGGACCCCACTTCTCTCCCTGAGACACCACCACCACCCTCTGCACCATCTTGCGGCAAAACGGTGCTTACAGCCTTGCAGCAAGTCAAACTGCTGCCAGCCTCGGGCACTGGGTAGCAGTTATTTTGGGAGCATCACCTTCCCTGAGAGGGTGCGCACTGACCCCCCCGTCACTATTCTCAGGGGCTGCGGGTTTCCTCACTCACATACCTACATCAGGGAAACGGGAAGATCCTTCAAGTGGGGGGTTGATGTCATTTCTACCTGGAGCCGGGCCCACACCCCTCGCTGCCATCTAATTAATTGCTCCGGTGGAGCACGTTGGCTGCTTTCTTGCTGGAAGAGGCGCTGGCAGGTCTGTCCTGGCTGCTCCTGGGGACAAGGCTGAGCTGAGCCAGCACAGAAGAGCTTCAGCCAGCCCCTGCCCCGGGGCAGGGACCCCTCTGCCCCTAGGGCATCTGGCAGAGGAGCTGCGATGAGGAGGATGGAGAGGATGGCACAGCAGCTCCCGTGTCCCTGGCTCTGGCTCCTGCTGGCCGGGTGCATTGAGGAATGCAGGATGGGTGCCGGGAGCGGGCGCCCTGCCGGGAGGGTTTAATTAACTCCCTCCCTCAGTTTCTCTCCCTGACGCCACTGCTCACCTCCAAAGGCAAAAATGAACCGCAGAAAACGGTGACAAACTCCTTTCTGACCTCAAATCAAACCAGTGCTGTGCAATCTCCATCCCACAGCGCTGCCAAAGTGGCACAGCGCTGACACTGAGCTCTCCCAGCTGCTCCCCTCTTTGGGGAGGTGGACCATCCCCTTCCTCCGAGGCCAAAGGCTCCCAGCCCGGGGCTGCCGGCCGGGCTCCGGGCTGGGTGTGCGGTGCTGGTCTCAGCGTTTGGCTCCTGGCTGCGTACCCCAGCTGGCAGCGGGGTGGGCAGAAACGCCTCCTGGTTTGCAGGGCTGCCTGGAGGAGCAGATTGAGCCGCCTTCCCTCCACTCCCCCTCTGCCTCCGCTCGCCTGCTCCGGCAGTGTGCCCCTCTCCATCCTCTTCTCTTGAACCCCCCCCCCCTATTTCTGCAGTGCTAGCACGGGGGCGGGGGCACTGCCCAGGCTCGGAGCAATCCCCAAAGGGACATATCCCCCCCAGGATGTGCCACCGGCTGTGTCACGCGTGAAAAACAGGAGGGCGGATGTGCAAGGAGGAGAGGGGTGGGGAGAAGGTGAGAGGAGCTGCAAAACATCCTCAGCCATGGTCTCTTCAGACATCCTCCCAGCTGCCGGCATGGGGAGCCAGCAGGAGAGAAACTGGAGTTTTTGGAGGAGAAATGGGTTTTGGGTCCAGGCAGCAGCTGGATTTGTGGGGCAGGAGAGGGGCTGTGGCCGCAGCTCGCTGCCCCCAGCAGCACTTCACAGCGTGGTGGACGTGCCATGCCATGCCGGTGGGAAGATGCTCTGACCCACAGCAGCCGCCCTCTCCCCCCAGCCCGGCTCAGCATGGTCCCTCTGCCTGAGGGACATCCCCCTGTCCCTCTGTCCTTCTGTCCGTCTGTCCCTCTGCCCCGCTGCCCTTGCACAGCCATCCCACCCATGTACAAAGCCCCCTGCAAGCCCTGTCCCGGGGATGTGCCCAGCCAGGGGGGTCTGCTGCCAGCCTGCGGCCCCGTGTAGGAGTTGTACCCACGTGATGCTCGGAGGAAACAGCAGACCTGGAGACCCAACCCCGCACCCAGCCCGTCCTTGCCGTGTGCTGACAGCAGGGATGCTCTGCCCGAGTGGGACCCATGCAGCCTCGGAAAGAGCAGAGCCCCCAGAGCACACACTGCCTTCGCTCCCTGGGCGGCGGGCGGCTCATTTCGGGCAGCTCTCCCCTTTGCGTTTCGCAGCTGAGCTCGTGGCCCTAAGGGAAGCGATGGCCACGCTCCCCCGGCACCTTTCCTACCAGGTGCTGGCACGCCGCGGTGTGCCGAGGGGAAGAGCCGGGGTTACCCGGGGCTGTGTCTCAGGGCGCTGCAGCCTCACGAGCGCGGCAGCCTCCTCCGCACCCGCACGGCTTTGCCCTTCGAGGACCAGCTGGATGCAGCGGGGTTTGCCCTGCCGAGGCATCACTGCTGAGGTCCCTGGGCAGGGGTCCCCAGCCCTCACCCCGCAGGGATAAACACCTTTCCCAGCTCCTCCTGGGAGCCTCTGGGTCCCCGCTGCTCTCCCTTTCCCCTTCAGAGGGACCCTGTCTCTCCACCCCCTTTAAACTCCCTGATCCATTTTCCATTTCCCCCTGCTTTTTGCTGGTCTCCCACCCCCTCCCCGTGCTGTTTGGGGGTTTATCGAGCCTCACCAGCCTCCTGGTGCTCCCCGCCGAGC
>NW_009650172.1:1011802-1025017 GCF_000708025.1 Charadrius vociferus | reverse complement strand
GGGGCGCCGCGGTCCTCCTCCTCCCATGGCGCCGCCGGGGAGCCAGACCCGAGCCAAGAGGCTCGTGGCAGGGAAGGGATGGGGCAACCTCCTGCCTCCTGCCCCTTGCCAGTGGCCACTCTTGCCCCTGTGCAGCCAAAGGCTCTGCTGGCAGCGGTGAGGCGGCACACGGAGCGGTGCCGGGACCCGCTCCATACTCAGGGTCACGTTCACCTCCCTTTCCTGTGATCTCTGGCCTCTTCTAGGCAAGCGAAGGAGCTTTACTCCTTTGGACACCAGCAATACTGGGCTTTCCCATGGGCCATTTGGCCACATCCTCCAGTTTGCAGATGGGGAAACTGAGGCAGACAGTGATGACCAGTGGCTCGTCTAAGATCACTGTCAGGCAGGAGCAGAAAAGGGGGCAGAAAGCAGCTCCCCCCATTCCCTGGAGAAGTCTTTGCCACACCGGTCACATTGTCCCTCAATCCTGTCCCCGTCCTCCACCCCACGATGGATTTTGGTTGCGAAAAGCAACAGCCTAAACTCTGAGCTCTCCCTGTAGCCCAGTCCCACCCAAGGAAGATTATCCCCACTCAGGGGGGAATGCCGTAGGGAGCTGAACGAGGCCACCAAGGCTGTCCCAGCCTGCGACTCCTGGATCCCAGAACAGGCTACAAAACTCTCCCAAGCCCGTGCCAAGCCCCATGGCCACCAGACGGGGGATATTGAACCCTGGGGAAGGCTCCAGCCCCCGCAGGGAAGGGGCTGCGCCGCATTCACGTCTCAGCGGTCGGAGACACCCAGGTTTGGTTTGATGCAGAGCGAGACTCCGGGGTGTGAACCTGCAAGGTAACAGTGCTAGCGCTGAGAGACGAGCAACCCTAATTATATCCTCCCTTCTCCAGGTTGCTGGGTTCCTGCTAGCACGAAATGCCTCCAGACAAGGCACCTCCATGCAGGGTGGCTGGGTCAGGTATAAGGAGGCAGAAAAGTGCAGGAGCAGGAAAAAAGAAACAAAATGATTTGAAAATTCACTCTGGGCTGCCCCAGGCTGGAGGCGTTTTTGGCTCAGCTCAACTTGCTTTGCCCAGAGCTCCGTTGTCTCACATCCCCGAGCCTGGCGAAAGCTGGGGAGAGGGACCTGTGCTGCCTGTTTGGAGACAAATTTTCAGAGCCAGGGTTTTGCGATGCAGGAGAGCGGAGACCCGATGAGAAACGGCTGGGGATGGAGAAGGGGAGCGGAGCGGGTAGCCCCTTTTCGGCTTGACATCTCTCACTGGTCGGTTCTGTTCTTCAATTGTTCAAATTGTACCATGCGGGGCCAGAAGTGTCCGTGCTGATTCCCTGTACTTGGGCTGAATAAGAGAAAATGGAACAGGCGCTGCTGGCAGTGATAACCCAGGCAGCTCTGGGGTATTCGGGAGCCCAGAACTGCCCATGGCCTCAGTGCCTGGGAGCTTGGCTGGGGGCTGCATCCTTGCTGGGATATAATCCATCAGGCCCTGATGCCGAACGTGTCCCCAAACCTGTTATTCTTTAGGAAAAAAAAAAAAAAGGATGGATTTGCTCTTTGGAAGCTGCTCCGCCCCGTCCCCCCCTTGGGTTACCTGTGCTGGCAGCTCCGCCGAGAGAGCACAGCAGGAGCAGAGAGTGGTTTACACCCTTCCCCGGACCCTAATTTAGGGCTGTTGCCTCTTGCAGATCACCAGAAGCTGGAACGAGAAGCTCGGATCTGTCGCCTCCTGAAGCACCCCAACATCGGTAAGTGAGTACCGCCCCACGCTGCGTGCCCGGCCAGGAGCTGAGCTGACATGCCTGTGCTCCGTGCCCAACTCCGCTGCTCTCCCGTGCCCCCGCCGGGGCCGGGAAGGGGGGTCCCCATTAATAATTCAGCCCTGCCCACGGCAGCACGGGCTGTTTGTCCTTCCCTCGCGCTCCGTCCACCATCCCGGAGATGGAGAAGGGGCTCCGGAGCATCCTGCCCTGTTGGTCCGCAGAGCCGTCCCTCCTCTTCCTCGCGGGGAGGCAGCATCTTCCAACAAGGTCACGGGAAGAAAGGCCTCCATCGAGCGCGGGGGGATTGAAGTAGGTCCTATCTAACCCACTTGGCCGTAGATCCCTCAGGGAGAAGCGGGGCCCCAGTAGGCTGCAAGGGACTATTTTTACTCCTCTCCCCCCCCCACCCCCCCCCTCGGGTGCTGTATTCCTCTGCATGCTCCAAAAAGCGGCTGCAGCTCCGAGCAGCAGCAGCAGCGCGGGGCGTGTAGGAGGAGCGATGGCGGGGGGAAGCGAAGACTTTCCCACCGACCGTCCATCTGAGAGTAGCCTCCTTCGGAAAAGCTGTTTCAGGAAAACTCCTGAGCCCCTGCAAAAGACAAAAATAGGCCAGAAGGAGAGGGAGAGAGAGAGAGAGAGGGGAGGGGAAAAAACTGCAGTAAAAAAAATCCCAAACTCCAGCCTTGAGAGTGATGCTGATGCAGGCTGTCGGTCCCCGGGGATGGTCGGGCAGCGGGACCACAGTGCCCTGGGGCATGACTGAGGGTGAACACCCTCTCCCTTCTGCTGCACCCCGGGATGTGCTGATCCTGGTGGGATCCTGCAGCTTTTGGGAGAGCATTCAGGGGTAGGACAGGAGCTCTGCAGCCCTCGAATCCTGCAGACAGAAGCTGGGAAGTTTCCCCTTTGGCTGAGCTCTTCCCTGTCCCCCTCACTGCTCCCGGTGGCCTGGATGCGTCCTTCCCCGGGAACCGCTGCAGCAGATCTGAGGAGCCAGACCTGGGGCCACTGGGACCAGCCACGTGGCTCCCGCCCCATAAATATTTCAGTTCGGAAAAAGCCTGTCAGCTTCCATCTGTCTCAGGCGCACAGCGGCGTGGCGGGTCTCCCCTGCATTGCCGGGGTGCCGGACCCCACTGGATCCGGCCATCATCCTTCTCCCTGCCTCTGCTCCGGCAGGATCGATGCCCAGCCCAGGAGCTACCCTGCTGGGATCCCAGTGGGGAGTCCAGTCTCCCTGGGTCAGAGCAGCAGCCTGGGCCTTTCTTCTGCACCAAAATATACCTAAGGATTGCTGAGACCTGAAGGAAACGAGCTGTAAAGTGTGTGAATAGCAAGAAATCCTAAAAACAGAGGAACCCGCCCCACGAGGACTTGCAGGATGGCAGCTGGGCTATGCAGCCAGAGCTCCCCGGGCTCCCAGCCCATCCCCAGCTTTTCACTACCGCTGTCTTCCTCACTTCTCTCTCCATCACCCACCCGTGGGGCTGGTGGGGTCTCCAGGGGCAGAAACACCTTGTCCTGCGGTTCAGTCCTCCTCTGCCTTCTCCCCCTTCCCTGCCCTGGACTTTGCTGCATGGCCACGACCTGTAAAGATGCCAGGCTTCAAGCAACCCTGCTGGGTAGGGCTGGAGGGGGTTAACGGCATGGGAGATGCTAACGAGCCCAATCTCCCTGCTATTTATACCCAGGAGGCTCTTCTCCACCCCCCCCACACGCTCACCCCCCCCCCACACTGCTCCTGCTGCCAGGAAACTTGGGCTCACAGCTTCCCTTGCACAACCCGACTAATTACCCATCCAGGAGCTGGAAGGAGCTGTGCTCTGCAGACCGACCCTAACGAGAGGAAGAGGAGCCACTGCTGCTGTGGGCATGGGGAAGGCGAGGTGGAAAAACCCTTCTCCATCCCTCCGGGAAGAAGCATCCCAGCTGCTGAGGGGCTTTGCTGGCTCGTTCCCTACAGCGAGGTGGGGGTCCCTCTGTCTCCCGTGGGAGTGCTGTGCTGCAGCTGTGATCCTGGAGGAACCAACTTGTGCTTTGCACTGTGCCTGCAGGAGAACCTTGCCTAGAAAGCCACGCACAGGCGACCGAGGGCAGGTCCAGGACCCCACAGCACATCCATGGCACTGGGCAATGTGTTAGGGACAGCTGCCGGTTCCCAAAGCTGCATGTCCTTGGCAGGGGAATCTTGCTTTATTGGGCAACTTTGGCTACATCTAGCCCTGGAGTTTTAACTCCAGGCACCCATCGTCTTCTGACCCTCAGTTCTGAAGCTGTGTCCTGCTCCTGCCTTGGCTCTTGGCATGAGCTGGGGCTGTTTGGCCAGTGCAGCTCGTTCTGACTCCGATCAGTAACAGATACTTGTAGGATCAGGCTATATTTAGAGTGGCTGCTCCTTCTTATACGTTCTTGGCTCCTGGCAGCCACAGGCATTGGGACTTCCCCAAGCAGGGGACATATCCAGACCATCTGCTTATAGTTACGCTGGCCCTATCCGTGCCGAACTCACCTAATTCCCCTTTGAACACTTTAGCTTCTGCGGGATCCCAGGCACAATACCCCAAGTCCCTCGCGGGTGAGATGAAACAGGAGGAAACATGTTTCTTCCAACAGAGGAAGGCAGAAAAGCTGGGATTATGTGTCAGAGAAGAACAGGGAGCAGACTCGGGTGTTGGAGCTCAGGGGATGTCTGTGGAGGCCGGCAGTGGGGAAGGATAACCAGGGAATAAGAAGAGCAAGTTGTGTCAATAGTCAAGACCACAAGAGAGTACAAGAGGAAAGATGCCATCCGGCCCAGCAGACCTCCTCTGCCCTTGCCCTGGCCAGGGTGAAGCTCTTAGCGGCTACTGGATCTGCTCGCTGAGCTTGGAGGGAGGGATAGGAGCAGAAAAGCAGTGTTTGCTGGCCTGAGAGATAAGAGCGATGCAGCGTAGCATCTGTACTCGGCATTGGGGCTTGTTATCTCCCCCGGCTCAGACTGGAGTCTGGAGGATGTTTCCATCCAGGGCTCAGCTGATTCTGCTGCGGTGAAATGGGCTGGGAGCAAAAATTCCCACAAAATCGTTCTGAACTTTTCCTCCCTGGTTTCTAAAGATCTCAAAGATGTTGGAAGTTGTATCAGGCTGAAACCGGGTGAGCAGAGAGGAAGGGTTAAATATTTACAGCCTCAAGGAAACCCGAACAAAATGTGAGGTGGGGGGCAGAGGACTTTCAACCAGTCTCTGTTTATACAACCTACTTGTTTCTGCGGCTTTCCCCTTGCTGTGTTTCTGCCCGCTAAGCTGTGAGTGGGGATCTAAGCCTGAATAACCAGAACCCAGCTGCAAGGGTGGCAGGTTTGCACCCGACTGCGCTTGGCAAGACCAAGACGTGCCCGAGGGTGCCCCTCGGAGTGATGAGCGGGGCGAGACGCGACGCCAGCCCTGCGGGAGGAGACGGGGAGAGCGCTTCCTCCGAAGGAAACTCATCCCGCCGTGATTCCTGGATATCCCCGACTTGAGACATCCCCAAGGAGAAAAGGAAGGTCACGAGTAGAAAAGAAGCCCCGTCGGTGCCAGGGCTGGCAGCCCAGCGCCTTGGCTGAGCTCCCCCTGTGCCCGGGCACCTCTCCTGATGGGGCAGAGGGCTCTCTGGGGGCACCCGTGCCCACAGCCTGCCCAGTGCCCAAGATAGCCCAGCAGCTGCCCGGGACCTCGGCCAGGCACCAGCCCTGGGGCAGTCCCTGATTTGGATGTGACCTTTGAGCCTTGCACTGCTGCCCGAGGCTGGGGCCATGGCTGGGGTCCCCCATAGAGCAGGGGGACATCCCCCCCCGCCCCCACACACACACAGCAGCAAGAGGAGGAGGAGGAATCACCCCACTCTGCCCTTCCCCAGTTCCCACTTGTGCCCAAAGGGGAGCAAAGGCGTTCCCGGGGAGCAGGGTGGGAGCCAGACGTACCCCGTAACCCTTCTGTCTCTACTGCAGTGAGGCTCCACGACAGCATCTCCGAAGAGGGCCACCACTACCTGATATTTGACCTGTGAGTAATGGTTAAATGCATCTCTTAATCCACCGCTGGCTGCGTGCTTCCACCCTGCGGCCCCGCAGCCTCCCCCGAAAGCTTCCCTCCTCCATCCTCCACCTCACCCATGCCTTTCCCGGGCAGGGTTTGAACCAAGAGGGGTCCCCCAAGCCGAGCAGAGGGCAAGTCCCTGCCCTGCACCCCCAACGCTCCCTCCATACACGGTGCAGGGGCATTTTTTTGGCGGGGGGGGGGGGGGGGCCAGGGGGCGGGAGCGTCTTTTTTTTTGTTTGAGGACATCGTGGCCAGGGAGTACTACAGCGAAGCCGATGCCAGGTGAGCAGGGACACATGCCGGGCCGTGGAGGGGACAGCAGTCTGTCCCTTCTCCCACGAGCTGCTCCCTCCCAGGGTCCTGTGAGTCTGGCTTTCTGCGGCATAAGCTCCTTCCATGCTGGGAGGTGTTTTACAGCCGCTCCGCAGCGCATACTCATAAACCAGATGTGTAGTGCAAAAAACAAAAAAAAAAAACGAAAAAACCAGCAAAACCCACCACCAAACCCAAACCAAGCTCTTTTTAACTCACTCGGCTCCTGTGCCAAGAAGTGTGCGTGTGTTACCGCAGGGCTGGTCTCCCCCCTCGAACCAGGCAGCTGCCAGCCATCGCTCACAGCATCCTCCTTCCCGGGGCTGATGGCATAGCCTGCATCTCACCTCCCTGTAAAGGAGCATGGCATCGGGGTTCCCTGGGCCGGGGACAGCGGGGATCCCTGGAAGGGGGGCAGCGGGGGGTCCCCACGCTGGCAGGGAAGAAGCCCAGCATCAGGCTGGTGTCCCAGCCAGGAGTGTGATGGCACAGACACCCTGCAGTCCTCACCCTTTCCCCTTGCAGCTGCATTACAGTCGTTTGCACGCGTTTCTCTGGCATTTACCACTTGAAAGCACTAAGGAGGAGCAGTGAAGGCAGGCTGGGTGGGAGGATGCGCTGGAGCTCCGCTCCTTCCCACGCTCCCGCTGGCACTTTCCAGGTACCCTGCTGCAGAGGCAGGGGGCTGGGTACCATTTCACCTACCCCTTTGGTCCTCGCACCTCGGCCAGGGGACAGCATTAGCCTCATTTTATTAAGGGGACATGATTTGGCCCTCTCCAGATATCACAGTGCCTCTTGGCGTTGCCCCCAGGATAAGCATAGTCCATAGAGAAGTCCAAGGGTTGGTAAGCTCTACGCTACCTCTGTCTGCATGGAAATATCCCTTATTTCTAGGCAGAAAGCAATCTCATTTAATGGGCTGCCTGTACTGAAGCCACTTACAACCCATCCACTTATTAGTGTCATACAAATAAAATAAAACACATGTAAATAAAGACCTTCTGCCTTGCACACAGCTGTTTTGGAGCAGAAGTGATCATCGCCTCAGTCTTTTTCCCTTCCTTTCTCACGCATGCAGCAGAGCTGGGGTTTAATGAACTAGATATAAAGCGAACAGATGCAGCGAGAGCCACCCGCGTTAGAGGAGGTCAGGGAAACGGGGCCGAAGCGAAGGTTAGCTCTACGTCTGAGGAGCATATCGGAGCCTGGGTTTGGAGACCAAATCTGGGCTGGCATTGCGACTCCACCACTGGTCCCCAGCTCCCCGGTGTTCCTTCCCTGGGGACCCCGTGGGTTCGGTGCTCCTGCTTGTCATGCTTGGGTGTCCAGCAGCTCTGGTGGGGTCTTACTGGGTTACAGCTGCTCTCCATGGGCGTGCGGCTTTCGGTGGAGGGCGACGCTGAGCTGTGCTGCAGGGCTGCTGGTGCGAAGCACGATGGGGAGAGGGGCAGGAGGGATGAAATGCAGCCAAGTAGAAATGTCTGAATAAACTCTGCCTCACTGAACACTTCTGTGAGCTTTCTCCTCTCTCCCACAGCCACTGCATCCAGCAGATCCTGGAGGCCGTCCTGCACTGCCACCAGATGGGGGTGGTCCACCGGGATCTGAAGGTAGGAGCTGCAGGGGAAAGGCCTGTGGGAGGACTGCGGGGACCCCAACCGCGATACAAAACCCTGTGGAGCAATGCCCAGAGTCCTTCAGGGCAGCTGAAACACAGCAGGGAGGAACATCACGTAGGGCTTCTGGAAAGGCACAGAGCAAAAGGGTGAAACAGCATGAGGGAGAGGGGTTAGGGAGGTCCTTGTAGTCCGTGGTCCTCTAGAGATCCATGGACATTGCAACACATGGCAGGACAAACTGGTCGTGTGGCACATCCAGAGCCCTGACCTTCCTCCGTGCTGTGCTGGGAAGCCCCCTGTGACAGCAGAGTCCCTGAGGGAGGTTCACTCCTCTCCAACCCCTGTCTCCTCCTGCAGCCTGAGAACCTGCTGCTGGCATCCAAGCTGAAGGGTGCTGCCGTCAAGCTGGCCGACTTCGGCCTTGCGATCGAGGTGGAGGGGGACCAGCAAGCATGGTTTGGTGAGTAGGACTGGCCGGCGGTGGGACATCCTCCAGCCCTTGTTGGTGTCTTTGGTCAGGGGGGGCTCCAGGAGGGATACGCATCCCCAGGACCTGGACTCCAGGGGATGGGATTGCCCCGTCAGCACCAGCCTGGGAGGCATGGTGGGTGAGGAGGGGTTCGATGGCTCCAGCTGTGCCCCTGGAAACAGGCTGGTATTGATCCAGAGCACAGGCAAACAGCTCCACAGGGACTCGGTGAGTCACCGAGATGTCCTGGTGAGCTGGACAAGCTGGTGGCAGGGGCAGACCTGGGGAAGGAAAGCCTCGTCCAAGTGCTGGAGGTGCACGCCAGAGCACCCCAACCTTCTGCACCATCCTGGGGTTTGGCTGGTGTTTGCTCTGCTCTTGGGAGATGCAGAGGTTTCTGGAGGGATGGTGCCCATCCTGCTGGCTCGGTGCGTGCCGGGGCTCTCAGCTCTCGTGACATCTGGCTGGGCACCAGGCAAGCTGTGCAGGGATGCCTGCAGGGATGCTGCCTGCCGGCGGTGCGTGATGGGCTGTTTGTCCCAGGTTTCGCTGGCACCCCAGGATACCTCTCCCCTGAGGTGCTCCGGAAGGACCCCTACGGCAAAGCTGTGGACCTGTGGGCTTGCGGTAAGTCAGACCGGGGCTGAAATGTCTGTAGCGGGCTGGATTGGGCTGCACAGGATGAGGCGGGCTGTTGATCCAGCATGTCCCAAGTCACAGTTACTAGACACATCTCGGGGAGGTCAGGGTGGAGGATTTACCTAAGAGGTGGCACATTACCCTGGGCTGTCCCCAGAGCATCACCTTCTTTCCCAGTCCTGTGGCACCCTTCTCTGAAGGATCAGCCTCCTTGCTATGCACCCAAAGCCCCCAGGCAGGGGAGATGCCGGCTCTTTTGCCCTCTGGTGCCCTTGGAGTCAGGCAATGCTTTCTTGTAGCTACAGCTGGAGAGGACCCTTCTTCCACCCGCAGTGGGGAGGAGGCATCGCCCAGCCCTGGTGGGGCATCTGGCTTGAGGCTGTGCATGGTGGCTGCCAGAGCCACGTGTCTCCCCGGCCACTGAGCACGTCAGCATGGAGCTGGACCCACCAACGAGCCTTTTGCTTTCTAATCAGGGAGCAAATCCTCCCGTTTCCCTAATTTCTCAATTTCTCTGCTTGAGTTGGGCCAGTCCCTGCACTGGGGCTGTTCATACTCTCTCCTGCTGATCCCATGTCTCGTTTCCCGGGCAGGCGTTATCCTCTACATCCTGCTGGTCGGGTACCCGCCCTTTTGGGATGAAGACCAGCACCGACTCTACCAGCAGATCAAGGCTGGGGCTTATGATGTGAGTGGGTTTGTCTTCCTCCCTGCTTTCATTGTCTCCCCTCTCTCCCGCTGTCCCCATGTTGCAGTTTGATGCTCCAGAAGAGCAACCAGGACCAATTCAGATAGATGGGAGCAACTTCTTTCCTCTGCTCTGGTCACAGAGGGCTGGCCAAGCTGCCGTGCCCAGGTGCACACACTGGCACATTTCAGGTCCACTTTGCTCTTGTCCTGGGCCTTCCACCTTGCTTCCTCCACCCTTGCTCTCCAGTTTTCCAGCTGGCAGCTCTTTCCAGTTGCTACTGTCTCTCCAGCCTGTCCCATGGGCAGGAGCAAAGGGTTGCAGGAGAACCAGCCCTCACGCAAAGAGTCTTCTGCTCCTTCCATTGCTCCCTGCCATCTCTCACCCTGGTCCCTGTGCTTTGGCAGTTCCCCTCCCCTGAGTGGGACACGGTTACCCCCGAAGCAAAAGATCTCATCAACAAGATGTTGACCATAAACCCGTCCAAGCGCATCACGGCGGCGGAGGCTCTGAAGCACCCCTGGATATCGGTGAGTTTGGTGGCATTCACCGGTTGGGGTCGAAGGTCTAGAGATGTGGGAGTTCACGGTGGGGGGAACATCTCACTGGGGAGCACATGTTATCAAACATGCTGTCTGGCTCTTTTCTCCATCCTGGGAAGATGGTTTCCTGGCATGGTTCCTCCCAGTGCTCTCAGAGCAGCTTTTTCCCTGAGGCTTTACAGCAGAGAAAAGCCTGGAGCGTGAATGCAAACAGCGTGTCCCAGGGGAGCTGGTGATGGGAGGGACATGCACGTTCCCAGCCCTGGTGGGGACGGGCTGGTTTCTTGGTGTCATGCTGTGCTGGGGGAGCCTTTCTTTGGGGAGGGTGGGAGCAGGCTTGTGTTTATCCATCCATACACCCCGGCAGCAGCATCCCCCCATCCCTGGCTGCACCCCGCTGCTCCGGCTGCTGGTTCCCACTCTGAATCAGCTCCTAAAGGCAGGAGGAGTCCACGGGCTTAACCCTGGGACCCCACACCACCTGTAAACCCTGAGCACACTGCTAAATGTGGCCGGTCAGTTGAGGGGTTATCCCAGGGGGCAGCCAGCTCTCCCTGCAACCCCCCCTCCCACCACCAAAGCAGATCCCGCTCACTCCAGAGCTGTGATCTCCCCCACTGCCTATTAAAGTTTTATCTGCTGCTGCTGGCAGCTCCGGCCCATGCCGCGGCCGCTGGAGACCGCACACGTGTGCGTGCGTGTGAGAGCAGGGCCGGGGGACCCCCTCGACGCCTGCTCTGAGCTGGGTCTCTCTCCTCCCAGCACCGTGCCACCGTGGCGTCGTGCATGCACAGGCAGGAGACGGTGGATTGTCTGAAGAAGTTCAATGCCCGGAGGAAGCTGAAGGTAACTCTCATAGTCTCCAAGCTGGCTGCAAAATGCATGATCAGGTCGCCGGTGGGTTTGTTGCCCGAGTGGGAAAAGACAGGGTGGTGTCTCTGGGTCAGTGGTGTGGGGGTGATGGATATTTGGGGAACCCCTTTGTGAAGAAGGGAAAAGAGACCGAGTGGGGTGGTGGCTGCATCTGGCTGGGGTTCCCAAGGTCTTAGAGGACAGCCATGGTGAAGAAAAGCACTGAGTCACACCGCTGTCCTGGACACTGGGGTAAGGACTTTCCCACCTCAGGTAGTGTCAAGAAAGCTCCTCTTTGAGGCAGGACATGGCTCTGAGAGGCACAGTGAGACCCCTTTGACTGATGACCAAACTACTTTGCAGCAAAGTCATCCGTAGACAGGCAAAAAGCTCTAGCTCACCCACACTAGCAGCCCCACAGGCTTTCCCTTCTCGGATGCTCCCACGTGCTGCAGCCTGGACCCTCTCTGAAATCGCCATCTCCCCAGGCTTCACCGTGGAGCTGGAGCACCTCCCTGAAGCACCCATCTCCCGGGTGCTGCTCAGCCCCAGCCGGCAACACGGTGCTGGGAATGGGCTCTGGAAATCGCAATGCGTCCTCCAGAGCCGGAGACACAGAATGGGCCGACGCTGATCTGTGCCGCAGTCAGAGCCATCAGCGCTCCAGGCCTGAACGCGATGTGGCACAGAGCAGTACAGCTGCAGGCTACTAACAAGATTATCAAGAGAAGAAACTGGCTATAAACTGTTATTACTTTTCAGCTAGACAAGTAATCAAATTAGTTCAGGCATACACTTCAAAATAGTAATCCATTACTGTAAGCAATTAGTCCAAAGTAATCTCATTATACGCTGAGCAACTAGTTAGTAGAGTCAGCTGGAAAAGGGTGAAGCATTTTTACGAATGTTATTTTGCGGTGCTGATCTTTGCATAGCTCCCATGAAAAATCCCTGCCCTGCTGCTCTTAGCTCGGCACGGCTTTAATTGCAATTAAATCCGGTTCTACACCCGGTGGCTCCCCTTGCCGCCAGCTGCCGGCCCCGGTCAGCGGAGTCGTGCTACATCTAGGGCAGGGTAGAGCGAGACCGAAATGCGCCCCGGGGATATTTAATATCCCTTTAATCTTGGAGGGAAGGCAGTTTCGGAGAATGCAACCCAACGCCCTGGCGCTGGGGTACGGAGTCGGGTACCGAGGGCTGCTTTTGATGGCAGGAGGAGCATATCAGCCCGTGGGCCAGTTTCCTTCCAGCGAGGTGGCCAGGGGACAGGTGACAAGCAGGGCTTTCCTCCCCCGGGGTTGGAGGGAATGGTGGGGGCGCGGGGGGCCGGGGCCCAGCACACCATTTCCTTCTGCCTTCTGTGTCTTTCAGGGAGCCATCCTCACCACCATGCTGGCCACCAGGAACTTCTCCGGTAGGTGCCGTCTCCGGGGCTAATCTCCTTGTGTTACAGGGTGCCCAGGGCAAACCCACAGGGTTCCTGGAGAGCCGGCTTTGCCTCAGGTGTCACAGAGGGGCTGAGGTTGCAGCCTGGTGCCTCTAGGGTTGTGTGGCGTTGGATGGTGGTCCAGGCCAGGTCAGCTGGCACCTCCAGGCTGGCTGCTGGCTTGGGAAGCAAAGGTATCTGGTTGAGGCACAGTGGTCCCCAGAGGTTTAGGTTTTGGGGGTTTGTATGTGCCCACCCATCTGGCTTGCGCCGGGGTGGGGATGCAGGTGCTGGGGGCAGCCAAGGCTCAAGGCGACTGGTGTTGTGTCCTCCTGGAGACGTTTGTGGTTCAGGGAGAGCATCCTCTGCACCGGGAAAGTGTCAGCAAGGTCCCCAGATGCCACTGCAGCCAGATGGCAGCAGGGTCCCTCAGGTCCCTTCCTGGGCAGGACGATGCTGATCCTGTGGAGCCCCCTGCTCCCCTCCTGCCTCCCCACATCACGAGGGCTGCATGGAGACACAGGAGCAGGGACAGAACGTGGCAGCTCAGCTTGTGCACCAGGAGAGGTCTCGGTGCAGCCACAAGCCCTCCTGCCCTGGTGCCCTTGCTGAGAGCTATCCCCTCTGGGGACACTCTGCTGCCTCGAAGCAAGCCATGAAATTGGGATTTCGGAGGCAGGGAGCAGCGGGTCCCGGCACCTCCCAGGCACAAAACCAAAAAGGATGCTCATCCGCTTGCTGTCACCTCCAGCCCTGCCCAGTGCTGGGGATGGCCCTGGCAGAGGTGGGACAAGCCAGCCAAGCCGTGGCACGCCAGCTGAGTGGGCTGGTGGCAGCTGTTTGGGTTTA
>NW_009650172.1:1001398-1010845 GCF_000708025.1 Charadrius vociferus | reverse complement strand
GCCCAACGTCCCCGGTGTGTCCCCGTGCCACCGGCTGGGCTGCTGCCGGGACAGGCGGTGCAGGGGAGGCTCTGCGGCGCGGGGGGTGAGGGGAGCGGGATGGTGCTGGAGGGGTGCGTGGGGGGAATTTGCTGCTGTTTTATTGCCCGCAAAATGCGCTCACCCCTTGCTGCCCCCAGGGAGGGGGCAGAGGCTGGACCAGGAGAGGGGACAAGGGACAGGGGGAGGCAGTTTTGCAGCCCGGAGCCGTGGCTTCAGCCTGGCAGCGGCCGTTCGGTGAGATGGGCGGCTGCATCTCCTGCTCACCTCAGCACGCGTCCCACTGCGACTGGTGGGGCTGGGATCACCCCCAGCTCCTGTCCCATCAAGTCCCCAAGGGCTGGTGTGCTGCTGGGTGGCACATGGGTGCCTTTGACCCTCTTGGCAGCACCCCCTGTGCCCAGTGCAGAGAGAGAAAATGAATGTGGCGATGCTTGACAGAGCAAATAGCTTGGTGATGCTCTCAAAACAAGCCAGTGCTTGGTGGACCTTGTTTCTCGGGCTGCAGAGTCCTCAGGTTTGTCTGCCCCTCCGAGGTGGAGCCACGGCTCTTCTCCAGGACAAGGTGGCTCCTGGAGGCAGCAAAATCCTACTGCCGAGCAGCTTCTTCTGATGATATGGAGATGCGGTGGTAAACAAGCTCTGTCAAACTCCTACAGAAGCTGTGAGGGTCTTTCCCTGGTCCCTTCATGAATACAAGCGCTCACTCAGCAGGGGAGAGCTGCTGTGGTCACATCCCCCATTTCAGGGCAGGGGTGCAAGGTGTCAGGAAGAGCTTTGGGAGCCCGGTTGCAGCGTGTCTCCTCTCCTTCCTCCGCCCTTTCATAGGGACCCATCTGTTGGGCTGTGAGGGATGCAGGGTTTTGGAAGAGAAGAGACCTCAGCTGGCTTCTTCTCTCCTCAGTCCAAGTGGTCAGTGGAGCCAGAGGTCTAGGGACAGCTTGTCTTTCTCCCACTCCTTCCAGACCCATCGTCTGGGACAGGACAGGCCTGCAAGGCTTGAGACCACGCACAACCCTCCAAACCTGGGCTCAGCTCCACAGCAGACCATTCTGGCCATGCATCATCATTCTGCAACATGAAGCTGATGGCCTGCATTGCTATGAGAGGACATTGCTTTGGGCCATAGTGTCAGGATGTCACGTGGCTTCCAGGACAGGATTGCTAGTTTTGGACAACAGTGCTGGCACAGAGGGGACAAGGTCCCATGGGAGGCGCAGAAACCCATCTGCCAGACACTGCTGGCCTGTCCTCTGCAGCTCTGAGGTCCTGGCTGCTTCTGGGAGTTACCTGAGAAGCGATGCCACAGGTAGAGCTGAGCTGGTATGAGTTGCTGGAGCACAGGTGAGAGCAATCAGGAGATGTGTTTTTCAGCTGTAAAAGGAGAGATTGGTGGATGGAGAGGCTTCATTAGGCGCAATCCTGAATCTGATTTTCCAGCAGAAAGGGACAGCCTTGAATTTCATCTCTGGCGTTGCCAGGATGGTGTGGTGGTGTGGTGGTAGAGGACCATTTGCCAGCCCTACTTGCTAATGTTGCTCCCTCTTGGACTTCAAGGTAGTTTTGAGTATCCTGGGAAGAGGGGCACTTGCTGTTGTAGCAAAATATCTAGTTTGGGTAAACAGCCTTCTGGCCCATCACTGAAACTCAGCAAGGAGGGTCTGGTTTCAGAGTGGGATCAGAGAGGCTGGTTTGTATCCCCAGTCCTCAGCCCCTCTTTGGTGAGTGGAGAGCGGCGCGTGAGGCTTCATCCCAAGTGCAGTCTACCAGCCAACACCCAGCTCAAGAGGGTGTACAAGCTCTAGAGAATTAGTTTGCTTTTTTATTGCCCCTTTTCCAACAAGTGGAGGTGAGACAGCCTGGCAAGGTGGCCAGGAAGGTAGAGGAGAAGAGAAAGTAGAGGCAAACTCATTCCCAACAGGTTGCTTGTGTTGGCCACCTTCGGTGTGACCATTCCCACCTCTCATTCCCATGTTCAGCCTGGGGGGGACTTGCAGCGTAACCCACTCACGGGGGCACAGGGAGGCTGGGTGCTCTGGGTGAAGCTTTAATGGCCCACTGTGGGCAGCTGGCAGATGCCAGGGCGTTGCTGGGTGGTGTTCCTTTCTTTCCATCTTGCTGGAAAAGCGAGGCAGGAACCTGGAAACCTGCCTGGAAACCTTGGGTGGGAGGGTGGGAAGGAAATGGTCCTGCCTGCTCAGAGCAGGGCTGTAAGTTGGGGCTGTGCGGTGTGTTTCATTGTCGCAAGAATTGGGTCCCCATTTGGAGAAACCTGCTGGACTGACCGACTCCGTGAGAGCAGGCAGGTCCCAGGCAGCCACCCCTGCCGTTCTTGCCCAAAGCTACACAGGTGGGCAGCAGGAGCCTGGTGCTGCCCTCCAGCCTGTCCGTGCAGCCCTCCAGCGCCGGCGTGGTGCTAGCCCAGGCTCAGAGGGCTCGAAACTCACCCTCCCCAGGAGGTTGCTCCCCTACCAAAAGCATTCACGGGACCAGAAATCCTCCTGGAGCCCTGCTGTGGGGTCTGTGGGAGGTCTTCTGGTCCCAGCAGTTATGATACCTTCACTGCCCTGTGTAGTGTCACATCTCGTCACATTGTAAACTAATGAAATCACTGCCCCGTGTTGCATCCTGTCCCGTCCTAAATTAATGAGCTCACTGCCCCATGTTGCATCCTGTTACTGTATGTCCAGACTTGACGCGGTCACCGCTTTGTGTTGCATTCTGTTGCGTCTAAAATTTCTGCAGTTTACTGCCCCGTCTCATGTCCTTGGGTAGCAGAAGCTGTCAGCCCTCCCTGCAGACAGCCCAACTCTGGCGGCTCCGTTTCCCGTGAGGTTCCTTCTGAAATACCGCAGCTCGCTCTGCCCTTTAGGACATCTGTTTCGGTGAAGGAGGGGCGAGGATTAACGCAGGACCTAGCGAGGGAGGGGAGAGCTGCACCGGCGGAGGGGGAAACTCAGCGACGGTGCTGGTGGGAGCCATGTCGGATGTGAAAGGAGCGATGAGGGGGAATGGATAGCAGCAGCTTTTACACTGCAGCCCACCCGCGCACCCTAATGGGTCGCCACATGGACTTTGCCAAGAGATTTGCACAGTGTGTGCTGCTTTTCCCTCTGCAGGGCAGGCAGAGATGGTGCCTTGTTAAATATGCTGGTAAAAGACTTGTTATTTGGCACTGCAGCTTCTGATTCCTGCACGTTGGTGTTTCCCATTGCCCACTGGGATTCGTCCCCTGGGAGCTGGAGGTGGAGAAAGGGCATGAGGCCAGCGTGCACGTCCCTCTGTCTCCTGGCTAGATTAAAGATGGAGACGGGGAGCAGAGCACAGGAAGGGAGGAAAGTCCAGAAGTAGTTTGGGATTGAAAGCAGAACCGTGGCTATGGGGTCATCCAACCCAAAAGCCTTAAAGCCTAGTGGTAGTGGTCAAGGATGGAGATAAATGCGTGCATTTGTAAGGTCTTCTCTTTGGAGGAGACTTGTCCTGATTTAAAGCACTGGAGCCGTGCTCAGGACAGCGTCCCACACGGTGTGTGTACCTTGCGGGGTCGAGTAGCAATAGCCAGGCTGGCTTTAAACCAGCCAGCTTAGTACTGGTCTAGGTCCAAAACTAATCGAGCATCTCCAAACTAGTCAGCAGCATGGGCAGATGCACCCAGAACGGTTCCAGAGACTGTAAACGTCAGTACAGCGTTCACACCAGGTGCAGGGCTGTTGAGGTGGTGGAGCTGCCTTAGCTTTTCAGCATCTCACTCCTGTTCCTGTGAGCTTGCTGACCTGGTCACAAAGCCACCAGAGTGGTCATTGACTCCTAGGGGACTTCCTTTTGGACTAGCCAGGTCCTTGGGATGAGCAACACCAGAGATTGTGGCAGATCAGGAGAGAAAGGTGCCAGCAGGAAGGCGGGGAGGGAGCTGGCACGGCACCACCAGCACCATAGCCAGTGGCATGTCCCTAGAGGAGCACCAGGTTGCCCCCCCGCGCCTTTCATTTGCCCCTCCACGAGGACCATGAAGGGTGGCTCAGGAGCTGCTGCCCCTCACGTGCCGCTCTCTGCCTTTCTCACTCTGTGTCTCTTCCTGTTCCATCTCTTCTCCTTGTTTTTCCAGAAAAGAAAGTCCAGTTCCAGCGTTCAGTTAATGGTGAGTGTCCTTCGTCTTCCTCAATGCCGATATTGCTGGGCCTCTCTACATGTTCCAGCTTCCCCTGTTTTTGGAAGTTACCTCGGGGTAGGGAAGAAGGGACACTGGGGTTGGAGGGAACATCCTCAAAGCCGTATCACCCACAAACCCCATTAACAGGGTTGGTGCAGGCACTTGCTGGCCACCAGCTGGTGGGAAGCCAGCCCTGGTTCTTGCTGATGGGTTCTCATGCCGTTTCTCCCAGTTCTCCTGACTCAGGTCTGCAGGCTGCATCGGTCCAAGGAGCCTTGGAGAAACACCTTCCATGCCTCTGCGGGGACTGTATGGTCATGGGACACCTTGCCAACCTACATCGGGGTATTATGGGTAATACATAAGCAAGGCTCTGCTGGGAAGAGCTAGCAGAGCCATTGCTCTAGCTCCGCTAGCAGAGTCGCCTTGATGGGGCTCCTGGAGAGAGACGGGGGGTCAGTACCCCTCTCCCCCCAAAATCTGTGTAGTGCTCAGCTGTTTCTTGAAAGAGCTGTGTCTCAGCCTTCGGTGGTCCATGTGGGTCTTGGAAGCACTCTGTTTTATTGTACATTTCTCTCCCTACTCTGCGGTCAGTGTGGTCTCTCTCACTCCTGCACAGTCCCCTCTTTCTCATCCCAGCTCCTCCTCGCTGTTAATTTGTACATCTCTCTCTTTATCGTACAGTCAACATGGTGTCTTCCACCCTTACACAGCCCCTCTCCCTGCCCCTCCGGCAACGCTCCTAGGAACCCACCAACCCCCCCTCCCCCCAGACCTGCCCCCATCTCTGTCCCCACAGGCGTCGGTAGGAAAGGCAGCGCCGTTCCTACGAGACCCTCCACAGCCCAGCTCTTGTGCCCTTGGCTACAAGGAGTGGAGGTCAGGGAGGGCTCTGCCAGCGCTGCCCTAGAGCTGTGGTTGAGGATGGGTTGGACCTGCTGGTGTTTTCCTTGGTTTCTGTCCGTTGGCACAGTTGAGCGCTGTGGGGTCGGACTCGGGGGGCTCTCGGACACACAAGCTCCATCTGGCGTGGGGAGAAGACCCCTCTCACCGCCCCATCTGTCCTTTCTGTTCTTTGTTCAGGAATCGTCGGAGAGCACCAACACCACCATCGAGGATGAAGACACCAAAGGTACTGGCGGGGGCGCCCGGGGAGGCGGGCAGGCTGTTTTGGAGGTCGTTAGTCTGGTCACCCCTAATGAGATATTGGCTATGGTGAAACCCACCACCATCGAGCTGCCTCAGGACCCTTCAGAAGTTGCTTTAACTCCTTAGGTGGTTGCACTGCTGGGTCGCTGCCATGAGCAGCTGAGGCACTGCTAGCGAGGAGAAGAGGGGTCCCCAAAACAGGGATGTTCCCTGAAAACAGGCATGGAAATAGCAGTAATCTGCAGGGATAGCAGCCGGGCTGCCTGTTCCTCCAAAATAAATGGCCCTTTGGGAAAAGCCTCCAGGGGAAATCCCTGCCTCCCTCCCGCCGCCTGCTAGAGCCAGCTTTCTAAGAATAACCCAGGGAATAATTTATCAGTGCTAATTTGTAAAGTCTCTCGATGAAGCAACCTCAGCACAAAGCAAGATGGACTTTGGCCTGACATGAGAGTTAATGGGACACTTGTCCTCCTGGGGAAGGGCTCCCTGAGAGCGGACACGGAGGCAGGTGGTGCTCGGGAAGTGATGGGAGTCCCTCTGCTCCTTTCTGAGTGACTCTCAGGAATGCGCTCCCTCTCCTTTCATTAGCCACAATACAAAAAAAAAATAAAAATTAAGTCAAGCATGACGCTGATTTGCATTTGAAGCAGAGCCTCATTAATAAGCCCAGGGTTACCTCTGACAGCTCCTCCTGCATCCCAGGGAGCCAAATCTGCTCTCGCAGCCCAGTCTCTTCCCAGATGAGCCAGCAGTGCCCGGGGTCCCTGGCAGCAGCCACACAGTGCCGTCCCCTTCATGGGGTCCCTCCTCTGTGTCTGCCAAGGTGGATGGCCGTATCACCCACCTGTCCTCCCTCCCAGCCGAGATCCTCTCCTCCCATCTCAGAGGGAGGTGAGACCATCCTTGGTCCAGCTTGCCCTGGCTGGCCCCTGCTCCGAGTTCACGGGGTAGAAGGTCCCCACCTTGGCAAATCTTTGCCAATTTTTTGGGCTGAGGGCAGCTCACCCTCAGGTGGTTAAGCCTTTTGCTCTTTAGGAAAATACAGGGTTTTTCAGTTTTGCCCTGACTTTGGAGGTCTTTCCTCTCCAGAGGTGAAGAGCGCTTCCCCACATCTCTCTCCCAAGTGGCTCTCCTGCTTTTTCCCTGGACAGTTTCCAGTGGCCGTCCGTTTCTAATGAGAAAAAGATAACCTCGCCGATATTGCAACACCAGCACTTTTGGTTTGTTTTCTCCTTTTATTTTCTTTTTCTCTTTCAACCAACAGTACGGAAGCAAGAAATCATCAAAGTCACAGAGCAGCTGATCGAAGCAATAAGCAACGGCGACTTTGAGTCCTACACGTGAGTGTGCCCAGCGTGGGTTTGGGTCGGGGTGGGGGCTCAGCCTCCCAGAGCGGGTGCTCCCAATGTGACAACACAGCTGAGGAGGTGTTACTGCTGCCCCGGGCAGGGTGACCAGGTTGATGTGGTGGTGGGGCATGGAGACCATCCAAGAGAAGCAGGGGACATCAGTTTCCAAACCTGGTGCTTCTCTCACGCTAAGCTGAATCACATCTCCGGTCTCATTATCATGGATGAGCCCGTTGTCTGGTTTGCAGAAAGACGAATAACTGTAAACCTGATTTATGGTGGAGGAAGGAACATTGCATCCATGGTATCCATTATATCCAGATTGCCACAGGCTGTTTTGGAAGCGTAACTGCTTTCTAGTCGCTGAGCTGACGCTCCTCAGAGTACGCTGCTTCTGTGTCCAAGGCCTATTTAATTAGCGATGTCTGAGCAAGTGCAGGTCTTCGTCCCTGCCTCAGAGAATTGCAGCAGGGAGATTTTGATACAGAGCAGAGAATATGAGTTTTTCCCTGCTGTTTTTCTTTCATATAAAGAAGAGAGCAGTGTTTTTTGGGAGGTTTAATTGGAGATGGTGACTGATGGAGAATTGGCCCTGCCTCGCTGGGGTCTTGGCTGCAGTCAGTGGGCTGGAGGTGAGGTGGGGGGGCTTCATGCAGAGTGCAGGGATGAGGTCAGACTTCTGCTTGAATTGCTTACTGGTGCAGAGGCTCCTGGGTCTCAGGCTGAGGGGCTTTGAGCAACCTGGTCTAGTGGGAGGTGTCCCTGCCTATGGCAGGGTGGTTGGAACTCGATGATCTTCAAAATCCTTTCCAACCTAAACCATTCTATGATCCCGAGCGTCACCCGTTTGGATTTTGCAGGCTCTCACACCAGAAGCAGTGAGATAACCTCTCCCTTTTCTCTCCACTTCTCGCCTCCCCAGGAAGATGTGCGACCCTGGGATGACTGCCTTTGAGCCCGAGGCTCTGGGCAACCTCGTGGAAGGCCTGGATTTCCACCGATTCTACTTTGAAAACCGTAAGCAGCCCCCTTGCCTCCCGAGGGACCCTTCCCACCTCCCATGGGCCTGGCTGTCTCTTGACCTCCATCAGCTTGCTGGAGAGAGGAGGGTAAGGGTGGCTTTGGGAGCATCTCTGGCTGATCTGGAAGATCCCAGCAGGAGGTCCATCAAGCCTGTTAGGTCAACTGGGGCCAGGCTGTATGCAGAGGAGTTGTTTGGTTAGCTGCTTTTTAGGTGGACCCATGCTGAAGCCACTTGTGCAGCATTTGCTTAGTGCCTCCAAGCAGAGTGCCTAACACAAGCATCTCCCCTTCCCGCATTGCTGCTGCTGCCCTGGGCAAGAGCCACCCAAACTCCTTCCCCTGCCTAAAGCCACTTGTTACTTGTCCCCTCTTCAGTGTGGTCCCGGAACAGCAAGCCTGTGCACACAACGATCCTGAACCCTCACATCCACCTGATGGGAGACGAGTCCGCCTGCATCGCCTACATCCGCATCACGCAGTACGTGGATGCGGGAGGGATCCCCCGCACCGCCCAGTCCGAGGAGACCCGCATCTGGCACCGCCGGGATGGCAAATGGCAAATCGTCCACTTCCACAGATCCGGCGCGCCCTCCGTCCTACCGCAGTAAGCCCTGTGAGGATCCAAGGATGGGGCAAGGGGGGACGGTGAGGGCTCCTTACGACGCTGAGGCTGTAAAGTGGGTGGGATCCTGCTCCGAGCATCCGCGGTGGGGAGGACATGGCCGATCGCCGTGAGATAGCGATGGGGAGGGGGATGCTCTGCCAAAGGGATGGTCAAAGCAAATTCCCTCTCTGCCCGGTTTGTGTTTTGCAGCTGAAGCGCGGTCCTGCCCGTGTGGGGTTTGTCACTGACTGACTACCAAGGGGAGACCTCCTCCGACATCTTCACCTACGGGACTTTGGCTGTTGGCTCTGCTGCTTGGTTCCCGCTGGAATAACCCCTCGCTTCTCACCGCATACACGCAACGGCCCCACCGGCGCCGCGCAAGCATCCCATCGAACATCCTCACCCCGCCGGGGCCATGGCACTGGGTCCCCTTTCCTCTGCATGAACCAAGAAAAGAGAAACCATGAACGTAAACCCGAGCATCTGGGCAGTGAGATGACACGTGCCGGGGTATAGGCCTCCCTCCTCAGCTGCATGGCACTGGTGGGACCCCCCGCTACCCAGCATGTCTTCTGAATTGGGCTCGGACTCATCATCCGCCTCCATCCCCACCTCTGCTGGGATTCCCTTGAGGAAGAGGAGGGCAGGGGGGCAGTTTTGAGCTGCTCTGTGCCGCACCCTCTCTGCGCACTGGTGGATTTTGCTTTGCTGCTATCGAGGTCCCCATCTGCCACCGTGGCTCCCACCTGCTCCCGACCCAATCTCCTGCTTCCTGGCAGCCTCGGCCGGGGAACCGCGATTAAAACCCTTTGCAAAGTCCATATTCCACGTGCCCCTGGGCGAGGAGGTGTCCTGGTTTGAGTGTTCGGATGGGTGAGTAAAGGCTATCTGTTTATTTTCCCTTCCCAGGAGCCAAGGCTGGCTCCTTCTCGGGAGAGCAAGTAGGATCGCGCCCTGGCTCCGGGCAGCTGCCATGCCAAGAGGGATGCTCTCCCTCCTTCCTCCCTTCTCCCTTTGGAGCAGAGACCGGTGAAGCCGGGAGAAGAGAGGAGGAGAAAAACAACTGCTTCCCAGCGCCGCGTCGGCACAGCCGGGATCCGGGGCTCTCCCAGCCATGCCATGGCGGTAGC
>NW_009650172.1:997658-1001310 GCF_000708025.1 Charadrius vociferus | reverse complement strand
TCGCCCAGCCATTCCATGGCGATAGCATCGCTCCCGCACCCTCCTCCCCATCCACCCCCCAGCCTGGACCCTTTACCCCAGCACCCAGCCCCACCGCACACCCACCCCGGCCCCTCGCATGCAGCACCCGGCGCTTCCCCTGTGCCCGACTCCCGGGCTGGGATGGGGGGGCAGCTGAGCTGTCCACCGATTCGGGGCACAAACCTCCATGGCCCACACCACTCCTTCCAGCGACGACGAGGAATGCAAGCTTTATAAAGTAACGAAACTCTGCAGAATCTGATTCGTGCTTCGAAGAAAACAAACAAGCCTTTAGCTGTCTTCTACTTTGAGCGCATGCCTTTTTATAGGGAAAAGAAAACAACCTACCGTGTATTTCGTAACTTGATTTTGAGTATTTGCTGAAATGGATCTTTATGTAATAACTAAAAACATTAAACTGTTTAGGGCGGGGAGGGGGGGGGGGTTTTCTGGGGTTGCTGTTTTTTGTTGCGTTTACATTTGGAGAGGGGTTGCGCCACCACGATGCTCCTACCAGGGGTCCCGCGGCTGCCAGCCCCCACCCTGCGCCACGGCGGCTCGTCCCATCCCGTCCCGCAGCACCAGGAGGGCGAAGGCACCCATGACCCCCCGGTACCCCTCCTGTCCCTGGGGCACCTTCCCTCACCCCACGGGTCTTCCTGCAGGGCAAACCCAGGCGGTGGCTTTTGGGGAGCCACTGGGACGCAGCTTTCAGGAGAGAAGACATGGCCGTGAAGGGGAATTTTGGTCTCACCTCTTTGCCGTCAGGTAGAGGTCCGAGGGTGGGTATTTTTCCGGCAATTCTTCCGTTTCTTGTTCTCCTTTTTTCCGACTGGAACCTCTTTGCTCGTTGATGTGAGACTCCTGCAGCGCTGCTGCCCCGGGGGACTTTCTAGCTGCACTCTCTTCATCTGCATGGCGTTTAACTTTCTAGACGGTGCGTGTGTTGAAAAACAAAGAAATGAACAAAAACCCGCTTGTTTTGGACATAAAAAAAAAAAAGAAAAAAAAAAGAAAAAAAAAAAGGGAAATGTTTTCTCCATGTAAATTCTGAGCGTGTATTTTGCCTTTTTGTGGTTTTGAATGCTTTGCTCTCTGTCGAGGCAGGGACGGCTGCGGCGCGAAATGCAGCCCCATTCTTGTAGACTGCAAAAATATTTTCCCACTGGATGGAGGGGTAGAAATCCAAACTGTTGGGGCATGAAAAGGCCCTGAGAAGTGTTTCGGTATGTCCTGCTGTGCCGGCGTTGCAATGATTGCTCGCTGGTGATGTGTGTAAGGAGATGCCTTTTTGGGGGCAAATCACACAGGTTCTCCACAGGTGCAAATGTGCATACCCATGCCCTTGGTGGACCTGTGCTGTTTGATTGTGGAGCTTTGTTGGCTTGCAAGAGATGGCCCCAAAGCAGGGAAATCCGTGCAGGGAGAGGATTAGCTTTTAAAGTAGAGTTTGGGTGTTTTTACAGATCTGTTTTTCTTCCTGTAGTTGTGTAGTGCTGAAGTTTTTTTCATTTGTAAAGGAAGGACTCAGCTCTTTCACAGTTCTCTCTCTCCCTCTCCAGAGCTGGCTCTGAAGCCAGCCATGGCGAGTGCCTCATCTACCTCCTGAAGCTCAGGCTCTCTGGGTGTCAGGAGTATTTTTTTGGGATTGGTATGAGATGGATGAGGAAGGAGGAGGTCACAGCAGGGCTCTGCATGGGGGCTGTAGTGCAGATGTAATTTCAGCCTGGTTTTGGAGGTGCCGATAACGTGGACCTCAGGTGGGCTGTGAGGGTGAAGCTGCTGCTGGAGAAAGGTCTGGGACAGGGAGTGTGGTGGGGTTTGCCAGGGATGGCGGATGAGATGCTGGTGTAGATACAATCTCTTTTGAGAGCCCAGTTTGGGCGGTCACTGCTAGGGAGGAACATCTTGGTGACCAGGGAGGCTTTGAGCGATCTTCTTGGAGGTGGTTTCTCCTCTTTGAGGTTTCCCTACTGTCATCTCTCCAGCGACAGGTTCCTCTGGAGGCAGCTGGATGTCCTTGCAACACCTAAAATGCTCCCAATCCTTTTCAAGGGAAACAGAGTCTGGGGTTTCAACTCCTTTCTAGTCTTCCAGTCAAGCTGAAGCCTGACCAAGGAAGACCCAACTTTCCAACCTGCCCACGTTGGCAGCATTAAGCACCTGCACTTTAGGGGTCTGTTCTGCCTGGTTTCTCTTCCCCACCTTGACCTGCTTCTCCAGAGCAGGTTCCTGTATCCCCAGAGCATCTCTGAGCAAGCACTGATAAACCACCACCCTTTCTTTTAGTAGCCATGGTGAACAGCTTCTGTCTCTGTCTTCCTTCACATTTCCTGATTTCTCCTAAACTTGCAGGAAAACTGAAAAAAAAAGGACCTCCTGTCCCCATCAGGCTATGGCACATTTCATTTCCTAGTACAGACACGGCCCAAACCACCTGGTTGCCTGGCTGTCAGGGTCAAACCAAACTCAGAAGTCCTCCAACTGATCATCTCCCACCTCTCGCAGACCACAGGGGATATCTGAGTGGAAGCACTTGCTGCAGTGGTCTCAGGCTCCCAGCTCCGCAGGTGGGCTTGGGAATCGCCTGTTTTCCCTTTCTGTCTGCCGGGTCCAGGTCCAGCTGCAACATCATCATTTCTCAGGTCTTGCTGGTGTGGCCGCTCTGGAAGAAGAGGCCACTCCTGAGCCTCTGCTTTTTGCTGGAGGATTGGGCGGTCCTCTCCTTACCCCAACCAGGCACAACTGGGAGAGCTGTCTTTCCCCGCCGAGTAAATGCCCCATCTGCCAGGCACTGAACCCCCGTCTGACCCCAAACCTGCCTCCCCTCCCTTTGCCCTCCGTAAGTTGATGCCTACATGGAGCCCCAGAGGTTGGAACAGGCAGCAGCAGCCATCTCCCCCCACTTTGAGCTCACGGTCCAGCCAATAGCAGGATCTCTGGGAAGGACCAGCAAACAGCAATGCCGTGTTTGAGAGGGCAGCCACACAGCCCCATGGACCAAGAGGTGTCTGTCAGCAGACGATCCCATAACCACCTCCTCTGCTCATCCCAGGAGCCAAGCTAACCCTTCTTCCTCACCACAGGATGCATCTCATGGTGTACACTGCTCTCTTGATGCAACCACCATGCTCCTGATAGCAGGGTAGAGACGTCGCCATTACCCATTTCCAAAGGTGCAGGTCCCAGCTCATCCATACCAGGCAGGGAAACCCAGATGTGAACAGGCTGTGGGAACATCAGAGAAGGGGCTGGTGGCCCCTCTGCCATCCATCCCCCAAAGGCCACCCACGGGCTCCCTGCCCCTTGGCTGAATGTCCTTCCTACCTGCAGGTCAACAGAGAGTGGGAGAGGGAGCGGTGGATGGAGCTATATTGAGTGGCTCCTTTCTTCTTTGGGTTGTTGTCCCTTTTTTCTAACTGTTGCACAATTTTAGGGCTTTTGTAACATTTTTTTGGACAAGCAGGGAAAATATGCTAACAGTGGTTTAAGAAAAAAATGAGATATCTCTCTGTTATATATTATATATATAAAAAATATATATACATACAGGAAATCTCTATGGAAATATTTATTTAAGATGATTGCAAAAAATATATTATAATTAAGAGTATACCACGCTTTGTCACGT
>NW_009650172.1:981610-997322 GCF_000708025.1 Charadrius vociferus | reverse complement strand
AGCCCGTCTGCCCCCCCCTTGTCCCTCCATCCCCGCTCCTGTCCTCGAAAGCATCGAGCCTCGGGCAGCGGCTGCAGGTGGGATGCTGGTACCCTGGGTGCTGCCAGCCCCTGGCCACCAGCATCCCTGGGGTTTTGGGAGAGCGGGATGTCACCCCCAGAGCTGACTCCTCCCCATCCCGGCCCTTTTCCCAGGGACAGGCCTCTGGGTTGGGGGGGGCTATAGGTGTCTGGGAGACCCCATGAGCTGCCCGGGGCTGGCTGGGAGGTGGGGACCGAGCTGTCACCCTTGTCCACTGGGCAGCAAGGAGAATTTTGGGGAAGCTGGTGCACAGAACCTTTTTTTCCCAGCCGCGGTCCCGCTGCTCTCCGGGGATGTCCTCCCCGCTCTGCCATGTGCCGCGGCCCCAGCAGGTGTCAGCACCAGACCGCTCCTACCACCGCTGTCACCCCCTGTCCCAACCCGGGACAGGCAGGGCAGAGACCCCCCGGGAACGCCACTGTCCCCCGGCCACCCCTCCCTGCCCGCCACCACCCGGCCGTGCCGGAGGGTCTTGCGAAAAGCCTGGGAGAAAGCCCCGGGCTCTCCGAGAGAGCAGTGGGACACGTTGGGAGGCCAAAGCATCACGAGTGGAGGGGGTCCCCACCTCCAGTGCTGTGGGGAGGGTGGCATCAGACCCCAGGCCACAGAGCGGTGCGGGGTACGGATGCACCGCCGGCCCCCGGAGCAGGGTGTGCTGCCACCAGCGAGTCCTATGTCTCCCCACACACAGCCACACATGGCCCAGGGGACATGTCTTCCGGCTGTGCCACTGCCCTGGCACCTTTTGCCCTTGGTTTCCTCTCACAGCCGTCGGCTTTATTCCCCACCACATCCCTGGTGTAGTCTCTTCTCCATCCTTCCCATCGCTCTGCAGCGCAGCACTGATCGATGGCAGCTGCCAAGGGAGAGCACAGAGGATCCCGGAATTACAGGGAGGATTTGGGGAACGTGGCAGGACCCCATGCGGGTAGGAAAAGGTCAGAGACACGCAGAGACCGGAACGCTTTGTTCAGCCCAAGGCACTTCCATCTCCTCTCCATGGGAGGGTGTCAGTCTCTCCTGGTTGCTCTGGCACATTGTGGTTGGCAGCAACATCATGAAATGCCCCAACCCGACACCCGCTCCATCACACCCCGTGTGTGTGTCCTCCCCAAGGGCCAGCACAGCCCAGGCCTCCCTGGCCAGCACCCACGGCGATGGCTGGGCAACACCGTGACCTCCTGAGGCCTCCTGCTCAGTAAATAGTGTCAAGGTTAGAGCGAGGGATTCATTGGGGCCATAAATGTTTATGGCAGGGCCCCCCCCCCCCCCCGGGCCTGAACTTTCCATCAGCGACACTTTTATGGCTGCCCTCTAATGATTAACCCAGGAGCTAGGGTGCTTTGCAGCGCGGTCGTGCTGCCAGAGCCCCACGCGCCCAGAGAAGCTGGGGCTGGGGGACCCCCATCATCCCCGTGGGCTGCAGCCACGGTGGGGTGCGGGAAGGAGGACATGGAAAACCATCAGTGGTCCTGAAGGGAAAAGGAAGAGCAGAGCTGGCCGAGAAGGGAGCTCGGCATCCCTGGGCATGGGGAGGCGGGTGGGCAGGAAGAGAAGGTGTCGGAGCCGGCCCTATGCTCTCGGAAGGACAAAGGCAATAATTAAATCTCCCCAACCGTTAAGGAAAACTGCAGCCTCCAAGGTGCCAGCGTTCACCCTAATTTTTCTGTTGTCCTGTGGTTTTGGCTTTTACCTGACCGGGACAGAGATTTGCAGGACAAAGCCCAGCAGGAAGCCCTCCTGGACGTACCCTTCTTGCATTCTGAGACCCCCTCCAAATAACCCACGCAGAGGCTGTGTCACACACCGCTTTTTAATGGTGAGCCGACGGTACATGGGGGAAGGCGCACACGACACTGGGGTGATGGGGACTGGCAGCGTTGGATCCAAACAGCCCCACCCAGGAGCTCCCCAGCACCTCCCCAGCAGCATCGGCAGGAGATGGGGTCTCTGGGATACGGGCCCTGGGCTGAATTACCCCAAAATCACACACAGGCACTGAAACCCAGCCCTTCGCGTTTCCCTGGGAAAAGCGGTGCCCAGGGCTGGAGACAGCCCGCAGGTCCCCCCCGGCAAGGGACAGACATGGGGTCCAGCTGAGACCTGTCCCTGACCTCCTGCACACGTGGGGAACAGGTCACCAGCCTCTTCCCTTCCTTCAGCTCACCCCAGCCCACCAGGCAACGTGGGGAAGAGCTGACCTGACCCACTGAGGTCCCCGGGGGATCGACAAGCTTAGAAAGGCCCCGGCTGATTTGTTTATAAGCATTTTTTTTTCTTTCTAATTGTTTTTAATTGCTCATTTACTAGGTTAGATTTCTTTAGCAGGACATTGATTCTTGCTGGTTTTTGCTGGAGTACGTCCGTGTGAGCAGAGCGCACCGACACAGCGTCCTCGGGGCATGAAGGATATTACAGCCCTTTCTCACACGTGTTTATGGGTTATTGGCGATAAATACACATGAGCGGAGAACAGAACAATGCAGAGGACCTCCTTCTCCTCCCCACTCCCGCAGGCTGAGCATCCCTGCAGCCCAAGCATCCCTGCATGGGCAGGGGCTGAGGGTGGGAGGGGGACAGCCCAGACACTTGCACCAGACACTGTCACATGAATGCAAGGACGCATCACACAGCTTGCCACACTGAACAGAAACAACTCGGGGGCTCCAGGATGGGCAGAAGCTCCGTCCTGGTGGGGCTACGGTGGTGGCGAGGAGGCTGGCAGGGTCAGCAGCTCCTGACTTCTCCCTGCAAGAACCCCCCAAAGCTGTCCTGAAGTGCCACAGTGCAACCTGTGCAAATTGGGGGTGGTGGTGGGGGTGGTTGTGGTGAGCCTTCTTCCCCCAGCCCACGGGGTGCCGGGTCCCCTCACATCATGGACTCCGACTCCGACTCCTCCTCCATCTCCCGGTCCACCTCGATGGCCGTGTTCTCATAGCTGGTGATGCCCCCGTATTTCCGCATGTGGACCATCAGCGGCTTGGGTGACTGGCTGCCGGCCAGGCTCGCCACGTACATGCCAGTCCGGTTCTCCTCCAGCGATGGGCCCCAGTCCATGGCGGGCCGGCTGGCTTGCTGGACTCGCTGCGAGGGGACAGGCGGAGGCAGCACGGACACCCTGCACCGGCACCCGCTCCGCTCCCCAGCCGGCAGCTCACCCACCCCTCTTGGGGGAACGATGTGCTGTGCCCACCCTGAGGGACTGGAAGAGCCCCTGATGAGGATGGGATGGGGCCAGAAGCCCGTGCTGAAGCTTTTTGGGAAGGCGGCTCTGTCTAAGTGCTCTGCTGCAGGCTGGAGAGGTGTTATGGTCTGCGGATACTGGTGGGGAGGGCTTGCAGGAGCTAGGGGTTATTGTAGGGCTATGGCCCTGTGGTGTAGGTTTAGAGCCATCCAGGCAAGGGGTTAGCCTCAGCCAAGGTGGTCCCTGGCCGTGTCACCATGCCCATGGCTGTGCTAGGGCAGGTCACGGCCAGCCAGGGCTCCAGCTGATGCAATGCTGCCTGGGGAGGGCAGCAAGCTCTGCCGCCTCTGCGTTTAACAGCCTGGGGCGAGCAGCAAAGCCCGGCCGGGGCTGGGAAGGCTGTGAGGAGCCAACAGCTCCATAACCTGCTCCTGGGTGAAGCCTTTCAGCAGAGCGATCCTGCCTGTGCTGCCTTCCTTGCTCTGTCGTTGCTCCTGCAAAACGGGTGCAAAGTCCCACATGTCCATGCCCGCCCCATGCTAGGGACAACGTACTTCCCCACCGGGCAAGGGGTATTTGGAGTGGGGATGCGCACAGGGCTGCCCCGTGGGAAGCAGCGTGACTCAGGGTCTGCCTGGCATCACAGGAGGGGACACTGCTGGAAATACCCTGGGACGCGCAGTCTCTCACACCTGATGGGCAGCAAGGAGGGATGGAGACACACACCTCCAGGTGAGAGGATGAAGAAGATTTCCAGGATACAGGTTTGGCAGGGGCTTGTGGTCATCCCTGCACATTTCTGGGATGCTCCCCAGCAATCCTACCTCCCACAGCGTCCCTTCTTCTCGGAGCACAGCCACCACCATGCCCACGGGAATCATCAGGCAGGAGAGGACTCCCATGAGGATGCCCAAGACCTCGGCCCAGGCAGGGAAGCGGTAGCTGCCATACTCAGAGGGCTGGTACTTGACGATGTTGTACACCAGCAGAGCCTGTGGGATGGGAAGAAAGAGAGGTCAGCCCAGAGCCCATGCCCAGAGGCCTGGAGACCTCCCAGCAGAATCAGAATGGTCCCTGGGGCACGAGACTCCAGCAGAGCAACTTCTTGGAAGGGGAGGTCATCCAGGGATGCTGGCACCACTGCAGCTCTCCAGCACCATCCAGCACCTCAAGCTGAGCAGTTACCATCATTGTTGCCGGGGACAGGACCATCCAGCAGGCTCTGAAGTAGGGCCCTGGTTTGAAGCCCAGCATCATGTGGATATCTCGGCAGAACCTCTTCATGCCTGGAGGAGGGAGAGGGAGAGGGGCTCAGAAGCTGTGATCCCTCCTCCAGAGCCAGGTGCCAGCACCAATCAAAAGAGATGGTTTGCATCCTCTACAGCAAAGAAGTGTCTCTTCTCCCAGCTGGGAGATGCAGGAAGGGGGACCCAGCTGGTGCAGTCTGAGGGATCAGGCTCAGCACCCCAAGGATCTCTGGAGAGGTGAATCCAGTGGTGGCCAAGAAGAAACAAGTGGTGGGAACAGAGGTGTTTCACGCTCCATTGCAAGGCTGATAGCTCCCCTAGTGCTCCCTCTAAATCCCTCTCTTCATACAGACAGCCCACCCTTCCCCGTGCCCCTATGGGGACAGACAACCTTACCATAGACACGTGTCACCACAAGGCAGGTAGTGATCACCACCACCATGAGACCAAAGCCAGCACTGTAGTCATCCAGTAGGACCAGCCAGTACATCCCACCCTGTGGAGGCAAAGCACAGTGGCCAGTATCACTGGGACCAACATCCTGATAAACCCCCCTCCATGTCCTCCCACTTTTGGGGACATGTCCCTTTAGGCCCTTTGGGAGCACTGGGGAAGACAGCAGTCAGGCGCCCTCAGGAGGCATCACTCTCCTTCTGGGATTGGTGAAGAACCGGAATAACACTGTTACTCCCCTTGGACCTCACCTCCCCAGGAAGCCCAGGCTCATCGGTGGTCTCTCTTCCACCTTGTTAGCTGATGTGAATAAATGTACTTCTGCAAATTCGGCCCCTGCCCTAAGCTCACCCTAAAATGAGCTCCAGCTGGTCCCCACGGTGCGTCCAGCCCCACACCCTTACCTCTGTTGTGAGGATGAGCCCCATCAGGAAGAGAGCAATGCAGATGATAGCTGAGAATGAAGCTTTCTTTGGCCGCAGATAGTAGGGAAATTCATCTGTCACTGCTGTAACGATGGTCTCCATGAAAGCAAACTGCACACAAAGGAGAAGAGGGTCCACTAACCCCCCTGGGCTGCCTGGGCACCACGGCTGGCTTGCTGGGCTCCGTCCTTACCTGGCTGTCCAGGCCCAAGGTTAATAGCATGAAGAAGAACAGGAAAGACCAGAATGGAGAAAGGGGGAGCATTGTCATGGCCTGGGGGTACACCACAAAAGCCAGGCCAGGACCTAGGGGAGGCAAAGGACAGCAGGGTGAAAAGGGGGTGACAGCACTGGGCACAAAGGGATGGAGGAGAGGAGAACCCAGCGGAGCAGCACCACGGCACGGATCTGCCAGGGCTCCTGCAAGATGTGCAGGAGGGGTCCTGCAGCAGAGGGTGGAGAGGTGCAGGAGAACCAGCCTGCTCCTTGCTCAGGCCTTTATTAGACATCACTTAATGCTGCTCAAATTTTGCATGGCAGGAACTGGTCTCCCCTCTTCCCTCCCCCTGGCCAGCTGAGCATACAGCTCCAGCCCTCACGCTGACACCCTGGGATGCTTTCCATCCTGGAAGGGATGCTCCTCAGTGCATCCAGCCAGAGGGTGAAGGAGATAGGGTCTTTGTTTGACCTCACCTGCTTTTGCCACCTGATTAACAGGGACCCCAAGCTCCTGGGACATGTATCCCAAAACGGAGAAGATGGCAAACCCTGCCAGGATGCTGGTGATGGCATTACCCAGGGTCACTATGAAGGTGTCCCTACAGAGAAGAAAGAAGATGCTCTGAACATGTCTATTCCTTCCCACCCCACACCAGTGCATGGTGGCATCGCCAGCCCCAGGTGCCACAGCAAGGTGACCCAGTGTGATTCTCCTCCATGATTTCTCTTGGCATGTGCTTTCCAGGGTTGAAAGGAGTGTATATCTAATTACATGGGTGATTTTGCGGGGTTCCTCCCAAGCTTGCTTTCCCCAGTGGAGAGGGTCAGCCCAAATGTCCAACACCCAGACTCTCCTCTCTGCTGGTGACCTGCAACGGATGCTGGGGACAGGACAAACATGCATGACTAGTCTCGAATATCCTCAGTGTTCAGCAACTGCAGCCCAAAACTTTCGAGCCAGGCACTGTGTCTTGATGCTTAAGAGAATTTTCTTCCACAGATCCCTCTGTCCCTCTCGAGCCTGTGCAAGCTGCCAGGTATCTGTAAGGTGCTTGGTTAAGGAGCAGTGCTGGGTGACCTTCTGCTGCACCGCCTGCTTCTGCTGGCTTTGAACCCACCAGCTGAGGCTTCCATAGCTCCCCCCAACCCACGATTTTTAGAAGACAGCAGCTGGCTCCCACCTGTAGATATTCTGATGGAAGGTGTTGTACGAGGCGAAGGTGAGGAGGCCCCCAAAGCCGACCCCGAGGGAGTAGAAAATCTGCAGGGCTGCCTCGATCCACACCTGGGGGAAGGAAGCAGGTCTCAGGAGAGCAGGGGTTTGGAAGTCTACCCCTGTGGAAGAGGGAGTTGGAAATACGCTTCCCTTGAGCCCCTGGCACATCTTCTCTAGCCCTCCAGGCACGGGGTCTTTGTCTTTCCTTGCTAACATGCTCACCACCCGTAGTGGGTCAGCTGGCAAGTGGAAGGGCTAGCGACAGCATTTCAGAGCCGGCCCAGTGTGACATTAAATGCACTTGTAAAACTGGGTGGTTGCTACCACCAACACTGCTGACCCAAGGAAACTCCCCGCTCCGCACACTGAGATTGCTTGAGGAAAACAGAACAGCCAAATCCGCCACGGGCACCCATCCCCACCCCCATCCCGTCACAGGGGCTGGGCTAATCCTGCCCATGGTCCTGGTAGCCGGGGGAGGTGGTGAGCATGTCATTCCCTGCATGGACAGCCAGAAACGCAGGGAGAGGGCTGGCCCAGGTGGGAAGAGCAGTATAGACAAGGTGTGGAGCAAAGACAGATTGCTGCAAGGCAAACACTTTTGGTCTGGGAGGAACCAAGAGAGAGGATTTTGGGTCAGGGAGCGGCCAGAAAAGGCACCCAAGTAAGGGAATCATCTCTGTTGCATGCTGGAGGTGACAGGAGAAGGTTCATTTTTGTGTCTTCAACAAATTGCACAAGATCCTGCTCACCTTGGAAGACAGCAAGTGATCAAACTGGGGCGTGAGGTAAAACTGGATCCCCTTCCAGGCCCCCTCCAGGGTCACACCACGAATGAGCAGCATCACCAGGATGAGGTACGGGAAGGTGGCGGTGAAGTACACGACCTGCGGGAGAGCAGAGACAGCTAGGAGAGCCATGAGCAAGAGCACAACACGAACTCTTCCCCCCTCGAGTGGGACCCCACATCGCCCGGCATCACCCTGCAGTGCTGGGATCCCTGGGATGCAGCAGGGGCAGTGGTGTCAGCCCTGCCGGTGCCTGGCTGTGCAAGCCACCCCCGAAGTGGCCGGTGTCCAGTTGATGTAGTTTATGGGTCTCACTTTCCCAGATGTGCAGACACTGGTGGGCATCACTGTAGATCCCCCAAAGGGACCATCCAGCCCTTACCTTGCCAGAGGATTTGACTCCCTTTAGGATGCACAGATAGACGATGGTCCAAGAAAGGAGCAGGCACAGACACAGGTTCCAGCGGATCCTCCCGGGATCCCCAATCCCAGAGCTCCCTTGGATGTGCAGGACGTACCGGCTAGGGAGAAAGGAGAACCACTAGTGAGTGGCCATGGGCACCCCCCACCTTCTTCCAGAGGCCCTCTCTGAACCTGACAATGCCTCTGCTGCAAAAAATAACCTTGTCAAAAATCCCAGCAATGAGAGAGCAACGAGGCGCTGGCAGCTATTTGCTGGGGGAAGGGGAGTGGTGGGTTTGATTTCTCCACCATCCATTAAAGAACCTGGAAGGGATGCCTGGTGGCTTGAGAGCAAATTCCCAGCCGGTCCAGGCATGGGACGCATTTCAGACTAACATATCTCCAGGCCAGCAAAGCAGCGCTAGATCATGGACGCCTCTCACACCCCAGGGACGTGATTCCAATGGCTAAACTGAGATATTCCCCACAGCTGACCCCAAGAGCCCATCACTGCACCCACAATGCCCACCACGGGTGTCCACCATGCCATGGGATGTGCAGCAGAGACTTTCACCCCTCATCCCATGTTCTCCCTGGTTTGTTGCCAACCATGTCCCCACGGCCAGGTCAGGCTGACCTCTTTACCTCCAGTACTCCTCGCTGGGACTGACGGTGTTGGTGATGTTGACGGGGAAGGTGGTGTTCCCCGCCTTGATGACGTGGTGGTCCAGGCACAGGTCAGTGTTCCACCAGTTGCCGCAGTGCTGCCAGGGCAAGTCGCTTGTGAGGGATGCAAAGAGGTAGAAGAGAACGTAAGCAATGATCATATTGTAGTAAATGGCCACCAGGGAGACGATGAGGATTGTGCCCATGCCAACGCCTGGAGGAAGGAGAGGGTAAAGAAGGAGTGAGCCATCTCTCCGGACCGGAGCACATGCAAAACCAGGGTCAGACACTGGATCTCAGCAGCCAAATGTTTAATATGTCAGAGGTTCGACTGGTGGGGGGAGCCTCTTGTTGCCATTATTGCCTCTGGACATGCCTTCTCTGAATTGATGATCTATTGCATCATACAAATATTTTTACTCGAACTTAATGTTGAGAGTAAAAGTATTTGATTTGACCTTTTTTTTGAATGCTTTATTTAAAGACCTTAGTCTTTAACAGTCATTGCTTAGCTTTGATGCTGTATTTTGTACACTAGTTGGCTTAATAATTTTCACACAATTTCTAGAGCTGGTCATGACATCCAGAGCCTCCAAAGACTGATAGATCTCATACGTATCTTGCAGCTACTAAAACACCTAACCCAAAAGTCCAGCCTGCTCCACTTTCCCCCAGGATTTAGCCTTTGATTCTAACAAGAGCTTTGAGGATCATGGGACGATGCTGCTGGTCCACGTCCTCATCAAGTAGCTCTTCCAAAGGCCCTACAAAGGCTCTGGACTTCACTTACGCACCTTTAAAGAGAGGGCTTATCTTCCAGACAGCGAGCGGCCCCAGGCTGGAGAACTGGCCAAGTGACAGCTCCATGAAGAAGATGGGGATCCCACAGATGGCCAGCATGATGAAGTAAGGAATCAGGAAAGCTCCTGCAAGAAGCAAGAAAAACACCCTAGAAATATGACAGAGCAAACAGCTAAAGCCCATCTGTGACAAGGAATAAAGTTCATTCAACATCTGTGGCCCTGAGGGATCTACACCAAAGTCTGGAAGACAGCACAGGGGCAGCAGTTCACTATTGGTGCAGGAGGAAGGGGCTGTGATTCACCCAGTGCCGTGCTTCACCTCCACCTCCAGCTCTCTTTTCTCCTTCAATCTTTCACAAGCATCGTGAAATTCTCCAGTTATTATCGCATGAGATGAGCAGTTACTCTGGGAGTAGATGAACAAGCTGGACACTTTGCACCATCACACCGGGCTCTTGCGTTGCAAAAGGCTTGCTCCCCTCCTTCGATACCTGGGAAGCATTTGCTGACTCTCTGAGTCCTGGAGGACACCAAACCAAGAAGCTATTGGAAACCAAAGGGGATGCTCAGGTGGCATTCCATCCAGCATGGAGCTGGGGATGTCTCCAAGGCCATGAGTGCAGAGATGGGCTCGTGAGTCCCTTCCACACGTGGGTACGGGTGGTTAATGCCCTACAGCAAGCATGGGGAGCAGGAGGAGGCTTCACCCCACAGCAACAAATGCTACCTTCCAGCCCCGAGAAGGGGAAAAGGCATCTCTTCAGGGACACATCCCACCAGCCCAGCTCAGTGAGGGGGAGACATGACCACTCCAAAGGATGCCCAAGTACCTCCTCCATTGGTGTAAGCCCTGTAGGGGAACCTCCAGACGTTTCCGAGGCCCACGCAGTACCCGATGCAGGAGAGGAGGAAATCCAGCCGCCCCGACCAGTTGCCTCTGTCTTCTGGGCACTCAGAGCCCAGGTCCCCGTCCTGGCTGCTGGGACTCACCAGGAGGTCTGGTGTCACCGGCTGGGCAAGAGAGCAGGGGATGGGAGAGGGCAGCCAGGGGTCCAGGGAAGGAATAAAAACAGGGGGGAAGAGCAGGAGAGAGGGAAGGAACGTTGAGAGCTCAGGTGTGAATTTGTGACCCTCAAGACATTTGTCCCCTGGGGACATCCCACCCCAGCAGCTCTCTGTCACCACCCCAGCCAATGTCCGGCTCTGCTACTGAGCAAGGGAGTGGGATAAACGTGATCCCACATGGCCAGAGGTCCCCCGGGAAAGGCAGGATGGCCCCGCTTCACCCTGGGAGGCCAAGACCTGTCTTGCAACCCCACTTTCCCAAGAAATCTTTTCAAGGGGCCGTGATAAACTTTCCTGGTCTCCTGCAAAGCACGGGCATGAGGACAGCAGGAGAAGAATCACTGCTGGCACGGCAGGGAGCGTGACACCCCAGCCCCATGTGCCCTTGCCGTACCTGGCACTTGGCTGCCATTAAATGCTCCGTGCGTTTTTCACGCTTTTCCGACTGCCAAAAGCCTACGCTGTGGGGATTTAGTGATGTGCTCCCAGTTGTCCCTGCTGAGAGAGCTCCTTCCAGCTTTCCTAATCTGCCCAGGATCAGTGAGGCAGCTGTTCAGCAGTCAGGAATTAACCCTTTCCCTTCCTCTCCGGCTGCCTCAGCTCTGGCAAGAGGGAGGTGTGAATCCTTCAACACATTTAGGTTGGGGTGATGCACCGGGCGGGCGGAGGGCTCTTTGGTGTTTCCGTCTGTGTTTACATCAGGTCTGCAGTGAGATGTTTAGTCTACCTGAACTTGCCCAAACTCCTGACCTTGGGAGAATGGGGAAGGCATGCCCACTGGCTACCATCCCACCGGCACCCACCAAAGCTGAAAGCCTCAGCCAGCGGCTGCCGGGTGAGATCCCATGGCAGGTATCCCCTCGGCGAGACTGGGCAGCAAAAAGGGGTAGGAGGAGAATCCTGCCCCTGTGCCACTGCTTGTTGCTGTGCCCCTGCCTGTGGGCATATCGGGTTCAGCTGGTATCGAGGCACAGAAAGAGAAGGATGCTGGGGTCCCTGCTGGGAAAGCACCAGGACCAGGGCAGAAGGAGCCCATTTGGGAACCTTCCTGGGCTCTCAAAGGGTAAAAGCAGCCCTCTCCACATCCCTGAGTTCATGCAATTATAGGGAACAAGCCCGTGGGATGTGGTTGAGGGAGAAGGGCCTGGATTTGGAGGGATCAGGCAGAATGAGATGTGGGTCCCCCTGCACCCGTGTGCAACAGACGTCTGTCCCCCAGGAGATCAGAGCTGGCTGGTGATCAGAGGGACTGCTGCAGATCCTGGGGAAGGTGGCAGCCACCTCCTCTCCTCCTCCCCCTCCTCTCTGGCCAGACCAGGATGCTCCTGCTGCCGGTTCCCATGGAGACGTGGAGCCGGGCTGCGATGGTGAAGGCTGCACGCTCCCACCCTTCGAAGGTGCACCCCACTCCTCCGGCCACCGGCACCCCGGGGCTGCCAGGACGCTCTCGCCAGAAGGCACCAAACATGGAGGCAAACCCATCCCCAGACAGCGTGCAAACCCCTCGAGGGACAAAACGAGCCGGGGCAAACTCTTCCCAAAGCCAACCTGAAACACATAGCCTGAGCAAAGACGTTACACTAAACCCCATCATTAAAAGCCCATCCCTGCTGGATGCCACCACCACGGCAAAAGGCCAGAAGAAAAAGCTTCAGAAGCGCAGGCTGAAAAGCCAAAATATGACCTAAATATAATACTGTTGCTACAAAACCGTTGCTACCTGGCAGCCCTCCTGCAGCTGTTTAACACAGCTCTCCGGCTTAGCAACTTCTCCAAACCGTGGCCATGCCTGCTAATTAACCAGCACACACAGTGGGCATGACCCGCAGAAACCTGTGTTGCTCTGCAACATCCCTCCTGACAGTTTCAGCTGCTAAAAACCTGTATTCGCAAAGGTCCCTGCTGGGTGGGGACAGGACCTATGGGGCCATCACAGTTTGATCTTCCCCCAAAAATGCTTCCCAGTCCACCACAGTACCTGGGGAGCTCTCACTTTCCAGGTTTGTATCACAGAAAAACAGCAAGTAGGGATGCTGGGAGATCATGAAATCCTCTTGCCTAATTCCTGCCCCTCTGCCTGAATCCTAAACAGCTGCAAGAGGACACCGGTGGAGCTGCATGACCTGATGAAATGCAGGTGCCCATCTGTCAGATGTAGCATGGAAATCAACACAGAAGTAACAAAAAGAAAAGAAAGGAACCAACCAGACCTTTTCCAAACTGGCCCAGACCCCATCTCAGTCACCCTGTTCAAAGCCGATGGGATGTAGTTTGTCACCTGTGTCTCAGTGATGACTGCCCCCTTTATTAATATCTTTAGCTGGAGCTCTGCTGTTTAAATTTGGACAGAAAGCAGAAACTGCTCCAGAGTCAGACTGACCCCAAGGGTGGTGACATTGTGGTCCTCATGGGGCAGGCTGGAGAGGCACGGGCCAGGGATGCTGCTGGAAAACACTGCTCCGTGGCTGCAATGCCTCAAAACGCCCCAAATCGTATCCTTTCCATAGAAATCGCAGAAAACCTTGCCTATTTGCCTGACTTAAAATGAATCGCAAAACACAGTATTTAAGGATTCCAGCCCATCTTTGCCCCAAATAGCAGAGAGATGCACACCTCTCTACTTCAGGCAGCTGGAAATCTCACACGCTGGCTCGATTCCAGCCCTTTTTTTTAGGTTTAATGCTCCCTTTCAGCCTTTGTCATAACAGGAATTTTCTTTTTCAGCAGCAGCTGAAGTGCTCTAGCGCTACGATATTGCTCTAGTGCTTTCCACCGTCAACTGCCATCTTTCAAACCGGGCTCCCGTCTCGCGGTTATAAACAGACGGGGACTAACAGCTCCCTTGGCAACCACGTCCTCTTTGAACACAGCATCACTTTCCATTATTCACCAGAAGATGCTCCCAAAGAAGTCAGCAAAGCAAAGGTCACCGAGAAGAAAAAGCACTTTAGTCTCTGCCAAGATAAGAGCTGGCTTCCATAAGGAAATTGCCCTATGCTAATTATTTTCTGTAAACCAATTTACTTAAACCAGTGCAAAACCCAGCCAGATTAAAGTTACTTTTTCATCCTTGTTTGTCTCCATTCAAAGTGGCATTGTGGGGTTATTTTGTCAGTAGTTTGTCTCCATTCAGAGTGGCATTGTGGGGTTGTTTTGTCGGTGTTTTGTGCGTGGACCACAGCCTTTGGCAGAAATGCCGCCCGATGCCAGATTTCTCCCCTGCGGATCCAAGCCGTGTGCGAGCACAGTGCGTCTCTAAAGTGTGAGTCACTTCAGATTAGTTTGAATTGCTTGTTAATCTCTTCGAGAAAAAAAACAACAACCAACCTAAAAATGAATTTGAATGTAATATCACTTAGAAAGTGAAGTAAATAAAGTATCTCTATGGTGTGGAAGAGCCCCTTGAAGGGCTGCGCGAACCCCGGTTTCCCCCAGCACATGCCAGAAGAGGGAGCAAGCGATGCTGGAGCCCGCACAGGGGATTTGGGGGCTGGAGATTGCTGAGGCTGAAGCAAACTCATTACAGCGATGTCCAGAGCGCGGGGAGTGTGCACAGCTGCAAATGCTTATGGCCTTTTATCCAAAAACCCCGGGGAAGGAAGGTTGGAGGCAGTTTGTGGCCGGCAGAGGAAGGCAGCGGCTCAGGCAGGAGGATGCTGCTCAGCAGCCTGGCTGGGTATGGGGAAGGGCAGCCCAAATCCTGGCTCCCACCACTGTCCTCCATGGGCTTTAGCCTGTTTCTACCAAACAACCCCCCAAAGCAAATAAGCAAACCAATAAAAAACACTCAGCTCTTCTGGAAATACTATTATATGCAAAAGCCAACCTGAAATCCTTAGAGCCTGAGAAAGGTCTTCTCTATTAGAGAGGAATTTCCATATGTCTGCAACATGTCTGGTGAGAAGGCTTAAAACTACCGGCTTGCTGATGGGGAGCGGATCATGATGAGAGGGAGGGGAGGCTGTCGGGGTCCCCGGGGTGGGCGCTGCGGCCGGGGCTGTGCAAACTCCATCAGCCACCACCAGCTCTAGGCAAGCCCAATGCCGGCATCGGACACAGTGGTCCCAAGATGCCGGGTGACTGTGAGCACCGGGTTCTCCATCTGGACCTCAGAAAGGGTATTTTTGGACAATGAAGGACAGCAGGGCCCTGAGCAGCACTGGCAATGGGGAAAATAACTGAGAGACATCTGCTTTTCATTCCAGCTGATCGCTGCGGGACCAAATGAATTCCTGAATAAATGTTAAACAGGATCACCAGCAGCAGAGAAATTCTTTCAAGTATCTCAGAAAGCCTTTGGAAGGGACAAAGACAACTTTTAATGGATCTTGCAGTCACGAAGTCATCTGAAAAAGTAATTTGTAGGAAAAAGAAGGAGAGGGAAGAGCCAGATGATGCCTCCAAACAACAGCAGAGGAAGGTAGGCAGCCCTGAGGTTGCCAGTGCCGTCAGATAGCTGCTGGCTTTCACGGGGCCACTGCTGGCTTTTTGACATCATGTCCCAGTATAGGAATTTCCTGGCAGGGATGAAACTCTGCTGGGTTTTCATTCATCTGAAGGCTGGCACAGGTTGGAGTCGCCCTGCCCCGTGGTTAGCAGGCATGGCTTGGCAGAGGGCAGAGCCCAAGGGACTCAGAGCGCTGGGTCACTGCCTGGCACGCTCTGGGAAGGGCTGACTCACCACCAACAGCAATGTGTCCCCACGAGGGAGCTGTGGCTGCCAGCCTCTGCCACCCCACACCACCGTGTCCCCGTGTGGGGTGGGCACGAGAAGGGGCTCGGTCCCCAGCATGAGGGGAGATGGGGACCCAGAGAGCCTGGTAAGGGCAAAGTGGCAGTGGAGGGCAGTCTAGGATAGGAAAGGCTTAAAAAGGGTTTCCAGCAGGATATAAAAAGGGTTTCTAGCTCTGCCAGCTGCCAAAGGGCACCAAGGGGGTTCGGGGTCCAGCACTACCCAGAACCCTTTAATTCCTATGGAGAAGGAGGCAATCCCAGCTGCAGGTGGAAAAGCCACTGCCCAGTTCCCTGTGCTCATCCCGGCGAGGGGGGGAACCCCTCAGCACCCCCCACCCCAGACCGGGCAGTCCCTGGGGCTGGTGGGCGCAGCATCCTCGGGGAGCCCCGCTGTGGGGGGAGCGTCCCCCGGGGGCCCACCCACAGCCG
>NW_009650172.1:976512-981511 GCF_000708025.1 Charadrius vociferus | reverse complement strand
CCTCCGTCCCGCTTCGGCCCCACGCACCCACGCTGTCCCCGTTTGCAATCCCTCCCTGGGAAAAGTCCACCGGCTGCTCACGGAGGCTCCCCGGGCAGGGGATAATGGGGGGATGGGGATGCTGTACCCCCCCAGCTCCCCAGCTCCCCGTCCTGGGGGGCACTCCTGCTTCCCGGCTCTCACCTCCCGGAGATGCTGCTGCCGAATCTTCTTCATCCCAGAATCCTGTTGCTATGTGCTCCCCGCTCCGACACTTTTTCCTCTCGCTTTCTCCGGCGATAGGGAGGGAGAAGGGGGAGCGGGCGAAGCGATAACAAGCAAGGAGGGGTACCGCTCTCCTGCCGGCTGGGTTGGCGGGGAGGAGGAAGGCAGGGGGGACCGGAGGGAGCGGGGCTGGAGGAAAGGTTTGCCTGGAGTTGAGGATGCCCGTGTGCTGAGCAGGGAGGGAGGAGGAGACAACTCTCGCAGGCTGGAGAAAGGCTGTCTGTCAAACGCACCCCTGCCAGGGAGAGGGGGGTGGTGGTCCAGGACCTCAGCCCCGCACTGGGGCAGTGAGGAGGAACGGCTGCTGCCTTACTCACTCATGCCATGAATGCATCAGGTCTCCCTAGGGATGGACCTGATTTTGCAGGAACCTTGCCACTGGCCACCCCGGGGTGCCCCCACGTGCCCCAAGAAGCAGTGGCAGCAGTGCAAGTGCAGGTCCTAGAAGCTCCCAGCATCTTTCTCTCCGGCTCTGAGCTGATTTTCCCATGGAAGGACACAGCCGGAGCCTGAGCAGGTCAGAGGTGGCTTCTCCCCATGCTGCCCGAGCTCAGTCCCCAGGCCAGGGGAGGGGGATGCCCAACAGCCATCGGTCCCTTTGGGTAGGACCAGCACATCCCACCGTGCTGGGGACAAGAGCAGTCCTCAGGCAGGCTCCAGGGTGAGCAACTGAGTCCAGCCCATCATGGGACAAATGCTGGAGCACAGGTCACATCTCCAGGCTTCAGACATCCCTGTTTGGTCAGCAGTGTGACCCTACAGCCCCAAAGCCCAGGGAGATGCGGGATTTTCTCCATCATGCACAGTCAAATCCCCATTGAAGTGGCAGAGAGATGACCTGTGGCTTCTTCTCCCACTTTCATGGTGGGAAACGTCCCCTGTGGGGCTGCAAGAGGGGACAACCCCGCATGCCTCAGGACCGGTGTGGTACCAGGAGACCTGCTGTCTGCCTCAGGACCCACAGTAATGCCTCGTTCCCTTGAAAATACCCTCTTGCCCTTCACTTTCTCCCTGGACTGTGCCCAGTCCATCAGGGTGTGTATGTCCTTTTTCCTTGCAAATGTCCTATGGTGCTCCAACCTGTCCCAAACCGGTCCCCAGCTGCTTTGCTCAGGTTTAAGGCTGAGCAGGCAGCACTGGGGATGCAGAGGACAATGACAGAGCTGGGACTGAGAGGACCCAGCCTGCCTGATGTAAGAGCAAATCTCCCTGACATCTAATGGCAGTCGTGTTCCTACAGCCCTCCAACCACTTCCAAAAATTTTCCCTGAAAGGAAACGGATCCCGAGCATAAAGACGCATTTCTGCAGAATCCAACGTGATGAAGTGGCTCAGTGTTTGCACAGTGGGTCTTTCAGAGCTAACATTTACCCAGATTTCCCAACGGGAAAAGAGGAAGGAGCAAACTATATAATATGACAAACATCTTTTTTTCCACACACTCCCAGCTTCCCCCAAAAAAAAAAAAAAAAAAAAAAAAAAAAAGAGTCTTTGGGAATTCACCCATCCCGGATTTACCTGCCTTCAACTTCTCCCTCTGCCGGGATGCTAGCAGGGAACTCTGAGCCTGGAGATGGCCACGTTGGTGGCTGGGGGCCATGTTGGGCACTGTCCCAGCCTCACCCTTCCGGCTCAGGGCAGGGATGCTTTGTTTGCCTTTCCTGCCTGTGTGATATGAATCACCCCTTTGGATTTTTCACTCAGGATCCACCTAAAGAGAAGTGTCCCACGACCACCGTCACGGCATAGGTGGGGAGATGCTGGTGCCACCTTGTTACGGCTGCCCCAACCCCATGTCGCCAGCATGGACTGAGCCCTGCACAAACCTTCCCTAGGTGGACTTCAAGCCCCTGACTTCTTGTCTCCAGGGCAGTATTTACCAGCAGAGACACCCAGGGCTGATGTGACCCTGAAATGTCCGTGTTAATACCACTGCCGGTGGGATGCTCTGTGCCCGGAGATCCCTTTTCTGGTTTGGTGCTGCTCTGGGAGAACCATCAGCTCTCCATCTCTCGGGACCACCCAAGAGTAGACACCCTACCCTGGGTGTCTGGGGTGCTCCAGCATCTCATTGCAGAGCTGGCTCGAGTCTGGCAATGCCCTGGAGTGGGCAAGAGACCCACCTCATGGAACAGCGCCTGCCAGAGGCAGTGGGAGCCAGGGGGCTGTTCCCATGAGGACCAGTGCAGTCCAGGGACCCCAGAAAACCCAGGAGAGCTCAGGCAGAGGACAGCGGCATTGCCCAGCTGTCCCCGTGCCCTGATGCCCAAGGTCCCCGCACTAGCAAGCACACATGGGGCTTGCCAGTGTTTTCCAGCAAGCTTTGCCTTCTCCCACCCCACTGCTGGGCCATTGGTGGGATATCAAGTAAATTTTCCCCTTCCCGTGGGCTGAATCACGGGCACGCCGGGGTGGTAGGGCTGCAAGAAAGCAAAGACGCCTCTCGCCATCCCAATGCAGTGCCCGACGGGCACTGGGACTGCCTGCGCTGCCTGCCATGGGTGGGAAAAGAGAGGGCAGCCCTCAGGCTGGGGAAACACCCCTGCCCACCCCGCTCGGGCAGCCCACCCGCATCCCGGCGGCAGCCGCCTGGGAAGAGGCGAGAAGGTGGCTGACAGCAAGATGGGACCGTGCCCAGATCCGCTCCGCAAGGCACGAGGAAGGCAACAACGGCAGCGACGCTCCGGTTAGTCACCGCCGGGAAGTGTGCCATGCCGGAGGCTGCTGGCAGCCCGGCGGCATTTTCGGCCACCTGGTGTGCGTGGCTTTATTTTGATCATGATTTCAACATTCCTCTGAGGAGGGGTGCAGCCGGGAGCCGGTGGGAAGCGCAGAGGAAGGAAGAGGAAGAAACTGAGATGCTTTGCTGGGGCAGTCCCCAGGGTCCCCCGGCCGTGGGGCCACGCTGTCCCCAGAAGGACCATGCTCCATGTGGGTCCATGGGACTTGGGAGGCAGCTGCTGCAGGTGCTAAAACCGGGTGCCCGTCACCTGCCAGAGGTGCAACCGTCAAGGTGACACGTGTCCTGGAGGTTTGGACCAAAGGTCCCAAAGCTGGTGGGGACATGGGGTCCACCAGCCCCTTTCCCGGCATGGGAGGGACCCCGCAAGGCTCACCCACCCCTGCCCAAATGATGGCTGGAGGGAGGCAGGGGAGGACACAGGAGTGAGGACGCAGCAGATGCATTTCGTCACCCGAGCAAGGGGCGTGTGTGTGTGTTGGGGGAAGGGGTGCCTGGGCGTGTGGGCACATTTATTGCCTCTTCCCGCCAGCGCCGGCTCCCTGTGCACACACGGGCGGCAGGGACCCAAGGGCACAGCCCACAGCTCACTGGACTTTTACCCTGCTGTGCAAACAGGCAGGCGCCAGATTAGGGTATCAGTTGGAATTTCATCCTGTCAACGGCACCCGCAGCCTCTCCAGGCGGGCGGCGGAGCATCTTCCCTCCAGCCCAGCCCCTTGCCCACCCATGGGCACGCCAGTGCAGCAAGTGAATTTGGGACATGCATGTTTCATCCCCGCCCCAGGACTCTCTTCCCCTTCGAGCTTCCCCCTTAAGCAAGACCTTGCAGGCAATGGTGATGCCCGGGGCTGGGCTGCCACCACCCAGTCCCCTGCTAGGGCAGGATGCTACCAGCCAGTCCCCATGTGGCAATGACAAAATTGGACGTCAAAGGCAGGCAAAGCCAGGCGAGGGAGGAGGATGTGCGTGGAAGACCCAGCCCCTGGCGTGGACACCACGCTGGAGCCACCACGCAGAAGTGGACCCCAGTTTCTCCAGTCCAGCCCAGCTCTTTGGGCAGGTGGCCCATCCAGTCCCATCCCTTTTCCCATATGGCACTAGCTCCATTTCTCTTGCCTCCCCCAGCTTGTTTTAGCTCCTGACACCTCACATCCCCTCACAGGGGTGCAAGGAGGCGGTGGTCCCACGCTGTGGGCAGCACAGGCAGCCCGGTGAGCGCGGGGTCACCAGGGTACAGCAGTAGGTGCAGCCGCTGTTGCAATGTCAGGAAAAAACCCTTTGCTCTGTCCCCCGCTCCACAATGCCACCTCATCCTGCCCCTGTTCCTCTATCTCCTCCACCCATGAGGACTTTATCCTGCCTCAGGTGTCCCCCCACGACTATCTGCCCTTCCTGGGCACCTCGGCACACATGTTCCCGCCTCTTCCCAGGCAATGCTTGGCACATTTTGGGGCTTGAGGAGCCATTTTGGGGAGGGATTCGAGGGCAGGCCCTTGATCGGTGCCCTGCAGGACTTGGGGGACAATGATGGGATGGAGAGAGGAGAGCGTCGGGCACCGATGCCAGCTGTCCCAGGCACTATCTCACATCCTCATTCTCTGTTTGCTCTTCTTGGACAAGGAGGATATTCAGCCCGTCAACAGCCATAAAACAAGATTAGAGGCCAGGAGGCGCCAATGGGAGGTGGCCACGTCCATGGGCAGCTGGCCTTGTTCTTTGGCCTCCGCCAGCCCAAGCCCGGCCTCACCCTTTTCCCGGCTGCCCCGGGGCTGCGAGTTTGCAGCCATCGGGTCGCCCGGCACGGCCAGCGCTCTCGGTGGCAAAGGCCATGCCACCCCCAGCAATGCCCCTACGGGATGGGCACACCGCATGCTACGGGGGCAAGGCTGCTGCATGGAGACATCAATCCACACCAGTTTTGGAGGGGTGGGGCTGGGCAGGACCCCTGGCTCTCACCCCGCCGGGCTAGGGGGATTCGGCAAAGGGGCGGGC
>NW_009650172.1:975511-976367 GCF_000708025.1 Charadrius vociferus | reverse complement strand
GCCTGACCCAAAGCCCAAAGCCAATGCAAACACTCGTCCTCACCACCGAGAGCGGCTGGCAGCAACGGCTGAGGGAGATGTCAGCGCTCCCCGAGGGAGAGAGACCCAAATCCTACGAGAGCTGGAGCGGGGTGGCCGAGGAATGCGATGCACAAGCAGTGCCGGGTGCGATGCGAGGGCTCGGCCGGGTGCTCTGCAGGCAGTGGGGGATACGTCTGCTGCTCCAGCTTTCTGGAGCTCAGAGAAATGGAGTTGGGAAAGGCCATGCGAGCTGCCAGGTGAGGCCCATGCACCCTCATCCCTGTCTCGGTCTTGGGAAGCCGCAGCCCAGGACTACCCGGCGCAGGTCCCAGCAGGAGCCGCAGACCCTCTGGTGTCCCAGCCGTGTCCCACTGGCCATCAGAAACCCAGGCCAATACAGTGGTCAGGACTCAGCAGGGTGAAGGGACATTTAATCTGCAGTTCACCAGCAGGAAAAGAGCGATATCAGTTACTGGCCTATGGCACACAGTGGGCGAGAGGTGGTGCAGTGTGTGGAGGAGGGCGGAGATGGAGAGCAAAACCTGAAGTCCTTTGGGTTTTGAAGAAAATAGGAAAAACCTACTCCTCTGTGTTTCTGGAAACCACTTCTCCATCACCTAACACCAGGACACATGGCAGACCCTCTGCCTGACACAGCCCCTGCCCGCCCTGGCAGCATTTCCCCGTGCCTGCAGCAGTCCCTTGGAGCAGCACCACAAAGCTCTACTGGTATCCGTCCCTCTGGACGGCCTGGTGCTGGTTCTTGCACCCTGTCCTGATGGAAAACCTTCTTGTTCTCCTCTCCTTCCCCACTGGAAGGTGGTCTCAGGGTTCA
>NW_009650172.1:953945-966214 GCF_000708025.1 Charadrius vociferus | reverse complement strand
GACCCTCGCCAAGGGCCAGCTCTGACTCGCCACCATCACCATGGTTTGAAGGAGTCCCCCCCCCGAGTCCCACGGCCGAGGGTCCTGCCTGGCTCCTGCAGTCCAAATCGCTCTGCCTTTGGCACCCCCATTCCCAGTGCAGCAGATGCAGGAGACCAGCTCAGCGGAAATTCGTTTTGCCCTGAGTTCAGCCAAGTCTTTTTTCTAGTTCAGTCTTGTTCAAACTGCCCCAAAAGCGCTGGGCAGCTGGAGCACCAGGAGGACCAAAGGAAGCATCCTACCAGCTCCACTTGAAGCACCATAGGAAAGCCATCCTCCACCTCCCCCCTTCCTTCTGCTGACATTAGGACCTTGCTTTGGGCTACAAATACCAGAGACCAGACCGGTGCGTGTTTCCTACAGGAGAGCAATACTACCTAACCTATGGTTTTTATGTAGGAGAGAGCCCACCAGCCCCTTGGGAAGGTCCCAGTGCCACCTTGCCCAGCCTCACTGGCTGCTCCATCGGTTCAGCTGGGGACCATTGTGTCTTTGGGAAGGGGCTGTCACTCTTCAGAGCACACGGACCGGCTGGGCTCTGCTACATAGTGCTTATCTCTTGGTGTCTATAGCTGGTGAAGGGGGTTAAGGCATGAATTCCTCCTTGATGGTCAGCGGAGACGAGGAGACGAGGTTTGGGGTGCTGCTGCTGCAGAGGCCTCCAATGGGTCCCGGCGTGCCGACGGCCGGTGGGGTCGGCGTGGTGGTGCTGGTGGGTTGGCTTTGCTGCTGCATCTTCTTTTTGTTCACCTTCCTCTCCTTCGCCCTCCGATTTTGAAACCAGATTTTCACCTGCAGAAAGACAAAGACAGCGGATGCAGAGATGGGGACAGGTGCAGCCAAGGATGACAACCCTCGGGGTCCCCCTGGGGCAGGGGGAGCACCCTGGAGTTTGGAAGACAAGGCAGAGATGAGGAGCAAGGTGGGACCGCCGCTGCCTGCCAGGGCTGCAGCCCTTCCCCTCCCCAGCCCCATCTCCACCAGGAACTTGGGGTTTTCCTGGGACGCTGTGGAACTGACCTGCCGTTCAGTGAGCCCGAGGGCAGCCGCCAGCTCGGCCTTGCGGCGGATGGTGATGTAGCGACTGTAGTGAAACTCCTTCTCCAGCTCCAGGCGCTGGTGGTCCGTGTACACCACCCGGTACTTGTCTTTCGTCCTGGTCTTGCCTGGCAGAGAGAGCAGAGCGGGGGTGAGCCGGCACGGGACAGAAGGGAAGGGTAGGAGTGTCACTGAAGACATGGAGGAGCTACACAGCCACCCACGGAGAGCTCAGGAGAAACACGGCAATGCCCTGGGGATCAGTGGGAAAGAGAGTTGTGAGAGTCCTACTGGATTTAATGCCCATCCTGGGTAGCACCAGGGTGTTTCTCCGTGTTGGGAAGCAGCTGGGCATTGGGGAAATTGCTTGGTGGGAAGAGAAGGAGGGATTCAGAGGCATTCCGAGAAGGTGGACTATAAATCCCACATGCCATGATGCACTGTCCTGAGAAGAGCAGAGCTGCAAGGTAGGTGAGGACAAGGTACCTGCAAAAACACAGCCTGGGAGGGCTGAGGGAAGCGCAGCTCTTTGCCAGGAAGCCCAAACCCAAGGTGCTATCACTCAAAGGTACACGGATCAGGACAGGGGGAAGAGGGAAAACCCAGGAATGACAGCATTTCTCTGCCACCAAGAGGGTTATTTTCCTCCTCCTGATACCAATCTCAGATGGAGGGCAGCAGATTATTTGTTTGGTGCACCGAAGAAAGCCCACATGGTGCACAAGCAATCCCAGGGACCGGAGCTGTGGGCCAGCCCTGTTTGACTGGGGCCAGCCCAAATCTCACCTCAGGGCCACCGAGATACTGACAGAGCTTGGGGCCATCGAACCCCACATCACCTCTGTGTGTACGAGGCAGCACCTGCCACTTTCTAGCCGAAAAATATGGTCAAAAAAGCCCAACAGCTTGAACTCTGCCTTTGCCGGGGGCTGCGGCGGGTGCAGGTGGCACTTCAAGGGAGGGTGCCCATGCCTGGCAGTTTGCTGACAAGTCTCTGGGGCTTTCCTCCACAGAAGAGCCCACAGGCAGGGAATAAACACAGCTGTGAATATTTGCTTCTCCACCCGAAATAACAAAATCCTGTTCCAGGGCGTCGGGAGGGACGGAGACGTGCTTTCGGCTGAGCAGCCACTGTCCTTCTGACTGGGAACACAGCCATTTGTTTGTCTGGCAGACACGTTTGCCCATCTTCTCCTGGATTTCTGCTGCTGAGAGCAGTGCTGCCATGGGAAGGGGCAGGGGCAATCCCAGAACAGCTCCATGGATTTCCCCGGGGCTGCCCTGGATGTACCGGTGTGGACACGATACTGCCCATCGCTGCTGCAGATGAGCAAGGAGGGATTTCTAGTGGCCCAACAACCCATATAACCTCACTTGCAGCCTGCTTCCCCCAGGAAAGTGGATCTTTGTGTGCCGGCCATCCTGCTCATCCATTCCCTAATGAGTCCTTGGCACATGTCTTAGTTTGGGCCAAATCTGATCAACATCTAGATGTCTCAGCAATATTATTAAATTCTGACCATCCTAGTGGAAGCAGGAGTTTGGGTGGCGCAGAGCAAAACAGCACTTCAGAGACTGCAGAGTGGACACAACCCTAATCAGACACCAGAGAATCTTCACACAGAAAAACCCCAACCCCCAGGCTGCAAATCTGTTTCTCAAGCAACTCAATTTTATTCTTAAGGATGTCTCTCCCCTGCTTCCCCATTCCACGGAGATGGGGACTTTCCTAAGCCGCCTCTGGTACTGAAGGATAAAAATGTAAAAGAGCATTGGAGACAGGACAACCCACGGCCACGGTGTGCTGCGAGTGGGAGAGGGGGTCCCCTGGGGTCATTCCCCTCACAGCATCCCATGGGATGCCAAAAAGTAGCTATTTTTCTACTAAATAAGCAAAAGCCAGCAAAGGTCCAGCTCCTGCCATTAGCCACCGAGCAAACCACGCGTGGAACCGCATGAGTGTGTGTCCACACGGGAGCTGGGGTGGGCAAGGGAGGTGTCTCGCCCTGCTGGGACTTCACCCCAGAGCTCACAAGCATAAAAACAGCAGGCCTGCAATTCAAGTTAGCACCCAATTTCCACGACTATGTCACTCTCGGTGTCCTCCTGCCATTGCTCCTGGAAGTAGGTGCTGTCACGGGCTCAGCACAACATGAGCGGGATGGTGGCAGGGGCTGGCCGGGGTGGCTGAGGGTGCCAGCGCAGTTCCCAGGCAGCACCAAAGGGAGGAGGGTAGGAGCACGGCGAGGCTGCAACATGGCCATGAGTAGAAACCGAATGTCCCGGCACCAGGGCTTTAGCCACTAACTCATATTTGAGGGATGTGATGAATTCAGTCAGTGTAGAGAGCGGGGAGCCCAGCTCATCCCGGGGCTGTTTGGAAGGGAACACCTGATCCCTCCTCAACACCGCCGAGAGCAAACCCGCCTCTGGCCACACAGGGTGACTCCGCGGGTAAAAACAGAATCACAGAATCACAGAATGGTCAGGGTTGGAAGGGACCTCTGGAGATCATCTAGTCCAACCCCCCCTCCAGAGCAGGGGCACCTACAGCAGTTGCACAGGATGGCGTCCAGGCGGGTTTGGAATGTCTCCAGAATGGGAGACTCCACAACCTCTCTGGGCTGCCTGTGCCAGTGCTCCACTACCCTCAAAGTAAAGAAGTTCCTCCTCATGTTAAGATGGAACTTCCTATGTTCAAGTTTGTCCCCATTACCCCTCGTCCTATCACTGGGCACAGCTGAAAAAAGACTGTTCCCATCCCCCTGGCACCCTCCCTTTAAGTATTTGTAAGCATTAATAAGATCCCCCCTCAATCTTCTTTTCTCTAGACTAAAGAGACCCAAGTCCCTCAGCCTTTCCTCATATGAGAGATGTTCTAATCCCCTAATCATCTTCGTAGCCCTACAGGGTGAAAAAGGTAATTTTGTTGAGCAAGATGTGTATGCAGAGGTCTGCAGACACGCGGCTGAAATGCAGCGATTTAGTGCAAGAGGGACCTACGGCAGCATTGCGGGGTGATTGTCTCCTCTTTGGCACACGGCGGCCGTGGCAGCTCGAAACTAAACCGACAGTGGCACAGTGCGGGGCCGGAGCGATGCCGGGCGCACCCAGTGCACACGGGACCCCACGCTCTCCCCTCCTTCTCCCACGGGACCCCTGCCCTGCCTGTGGGGTCGCTGCCTCCTCTCACCGCCCCACAGGTGAGGGGTTCCTCAGTGTGAGAAGGGTTTCTGCACCCCAGCCCAGGAGGCACCCGTGCTGGATTTGCGAACGCAGCGATTCCTGAGGAGTTACAGAATAAACCAGAGGCGCCGGCGGAGATTTATGCGGGGGTTAGCAGCTCCGTGAGAGACCGGGATCCCTCTGTCTGCTCCAGGCTTAGGGACTCCTACAAGTTTTTTTTCTTTCTCATAGAAATTTATCTTTTCTTTTTTTTTTCATTTGAAAGACTTTCTGAAGATTTAATGACTTAAAAATTGTCTTGTTTGCAATGTTGCTATTTGAATACCACTCTTTGGAGAAAAAAAAAAAACAGCTAGAAAGCAAAGGAATTGACAGATAAAGTAAAAAAAGTAATTTACAGAATAAAGAAATAAGGCGGTTTGTGGATACCACATATGCCATGAATTTCAGCAGGGATTATTATTTCCTGCTGCAGCTGTAAATAGATCCATCACAGCTTGTTCTTTGTTATTCCTTCTTCACCGTTCATCCTTGCTGAAGCCCCTGCTATGCCTCAGGCCTGGCAGATACCTGGCCATGCTGGTGAGCCATCGCCGTGTGAGCTGGGCACCAGTCTCTCCCTGCCCAATATCAGGTAGCAAAGACCCAAAGCAGGGGGCTCACCACCATGCCAGAGATGGAAAGTTATTAATCTCAACTAATTGCTGGTTTCGGCGATGTCTGCTGAATTCGGGAATGTATCGTGGGTGATTCACAAGGAAAAGAAAAAGGTTTGCAAGAAATACTATTGACAATGAATAATTCAACTACCTTGAATATGAATGCTGGGTTACACTTAACACTCCCGGAGACCTTTTATGGCTCTGTGAAAGGAAAGAGGAAATTTGGGATGAGCAAGCCCAGCTCCTTATGGGAAGCCCTCATACCTATGGGGAAACCCTGGTGCTGCAGTGGGGAGCACGGATGAGAAGAGGGATGGAACCTCTCCCGCATTTCCAGCGAAGCCCATCGGAGGTGGATGGGGCTGTCCCACAGCCGGCATATCCCAGAGCTGCTTCTCTGCACCGGGAGGGAGCGCAGATGGGGTGCACGGGGTGCAAAGGGGGTGCTGGTGATGTCTCCTAGCACAGCTGCTAGCCCCTTCCAGCCCTGCTATGCATTTAGAGTCCCTTCTGCTTGTCCCCAAAAGACCAGGCAAAGGAACTGCTCAGACAGTGAAATAGAGCCATTCGCAGGGCCAGTGGGAATGGTTTCGGCTTCGGGATCAAGGCAGGGCCAATGGCTGCGTGGGGAGAGGGTATCGTTACCACTGTTAATGTATAACCCTAATAGCACTCACCTGAGCCGTGATTAGATAAGGGAATAGCTTTAATGTGCTGTGCAAACCCCAAAGGACGCACTCCTGAGTGTACATGCACACGCACTCGCACACAGGCGGGATGACGGGGTCCCGACCCCCAACCCGGGTCTGCTCCCCACGGCAGCCCTGCCCCAGGGATGGGGATGCTGGAGCTCCTGCCCCGGACCGGGTCGGGATCCTGGCAGGGGAAGGGAAAATCAAACCAGATCCCTGTGCCCACCATCCCAGGCTCCGCACCCTCATGCCCATCGTGGAGGCTGAAAGGGAGGAGGTAATTCACCCTCTCCAGCCCTGGGCTGCCCAAAGGATGGCTTTCAATAAGTAGTTGTGCCCCAGACACCCTAACAGATAGGTGATATGGGGTATTTTGATGCTCTTGTTGAGCAGCCCTAAGAACGATTGGAAGAGGCTGGTTCAAACCAGGGAGGAAAGAGACTGCATGGTGGCACCCTGGGAGGAGGTGGGAAGGAGTGAAAAAGCAAGAGCTGGCATGTTTTTTTGGAACCTGTTTTTTCCCCGGTCCTACAGAACAACATAGCCAGCCAGCCCAGTGTGCCCAGCACGGCTAAGAGGGGATCAGGCCAGCTCCAAACGGAGCATCCCCATCAGCGGGACGCAGCCCTCCCATCTGCAGCAGGAGCAGCACAGCTGATGGCAGCGCGGCACATCAACCTGCATGGTTTTCTAAACGTCTCCATTTCACAGGTCAAAGCAGCTCCAAATTGCAGCAGCTGCACACCCCAGCTCCATGGGAAGCTGCTACGCAGCCATCAGGGCTCCGATCAGGGCAACCGAGGTATGGCAGGCCCGAGCCACCAAGATGAGAGCCCACCGTGGTGCCGGCTGTCGCGCCCCACTGCTGAGGTCCCCGAGGCCTGGGGACGCTGCTTTGCACGGGATGTGCTGGCATGGAGGACGGCGGCGTTGCCACCAGGCTGGCCGGCTCCGCGGCTACTCAGCTGCTCTGCACGGTGGCTTCTCGCACATCTGGCATGGAAAGCCCGGGCAACGTGCTCCTGGAGCGGCCCTGCACCATCTCACCTTCCTGGCGATGCTCTGGCCACGCGCTGGCTCCATCTGTACAGCCTCGTCCGCCCGTCTGTCTCCATTGAGTGCGTTTCCACACCATCTGATGGCACTACAATATTTTACTGCTGAAAACCATCAGGTGTGAAAGTCCTGTCACCAGTGAGCGCCGGGGCAAGAACTTGTCCACACTGGAGTTAAAGTGCAACAAGATGGGGTGTGAGGCTGACCCCACGGGTGGGTGCTTTCTCTCCATGAAAGAGCTGCTTTATTCTGAACGAACAGCATCTACTTGCAAAGAGGATAAAATCCTCTCATCCCAGAAGAATCAGTGCTCTATCAGGATTTGCCCTTCCTCCCCAGGGAAAGCATCAAGGAAAACTTCGCCTGCTGCCGGCACAGCTTAGGCAATGCTATGGATGGAGAAACTGAGGCACAGAAGCAGCTTCAAACCAGAGTGGAGTCCCAGGGTCAATGCTGTGGGCTCTGATCACCGGTGGGACTCCCCAGGTGGTTTAACCCCCAGTTCTTCTGCAGCTCCATGGGGGGAAATCCCCCTCCCGCTGCAAAGAGGGGGGCAGCCGGCAGACTGAGGCTCCACGACAGAGACCCCCGTCCCGGGAGAGGGCTGGGGTCAGCTCCTAATGCTCAGCAGACTCCAGGTTGGCTGGAGTCACCCTCATCTGGCAGCCAGATGTGCTCCAGCTGCCTCTGTGCAGAGGGGTCCGTGCTCCCTCTGCCGAGCAGAGGCGATGGCAGCCACGCCGCGCAGCGGTGATGCTGACGCTCGGGACAGACAGCCCAGCTAATTTCACTGTGCCTAAACCTACTGGAAATGGGAACCCAAAAGTCTGCACCGGCAGCAGCGGGGGCTGAGCCCCCCCAGCGCCCTCCCCCTGCCCCCCCTGCCCCTCTCTCTCTTGCTTCCCTCCCTTCCCCTCCAAATTCCAGCAGCCACCCCAAAGCACACAAGCTCCTCAGTGGATGGGGAGGGGGGCTAAACCCGAGCCCTACATCCTCCTCAAGTGCTGGGAACCAGCAGGTCAGGGTTTTCACAAGCCTTCCCCTTCCCATGTACGCTTCAATATCATCAATTACTTTTCCTCTGCCGCAGGAAGCAGAGGAGTGATGGATGGGACGCCCAACATGGGGCGAAGGACCGGAGCCATGTGGCTTGTTTCATCACTGCTAGTGAGAAATGGACCGCTCCGGAGGACAATCCTTCCCAAGATCCCTGCCTGAGGTCGTTCCTCTGCCAAAGGGTGTTGGATTTAGACAACTGCCAGGTGTCAAAAACTGGGTGAGAGGAACCACCTCCGCCTGGTACATATTTAATGTCTCTGTACTGCAGAGGGAGGGGATGCTAGAGGAATCCTCACCCGATGGACCCTGCCCAGGCTCCCCCAGCTCTGCTCTGGGTCAGAGAAATGGTCATTTCAGAGCTGTTGGGCTGAAGGTAGGACTCATCTGGGCCCACAGGCACTGGGGGACCCTCCAAGAAGCGCAGCAGCCCTCCTGCCCACAGGGTAGCTCCTTGCATGGCTGTTCGCCTGACACTGACCCAACCTGGGGATTTCTTCCTGGTGCCAAAGACTTCAGAGCAAACAGCAATGCTCCCGTGGTCACCCCACCAGCGACAACACCTGATTCGGCTCGGTACATCATGCACTGGAAATGTTTCACTTGCAAAACCACACCACTTGTCCTGACGACCTTTCTAGTCTCCTGCACCCAGAGGATCCAGCTCCGTGCTTCCAAAAAAAAAGCTTTGCTATAAGTAAAGAGTGTGTGTGCCTGGGGGCTGCCTTGCCTGGGGGTTACGGGACTGGCAGAGGCGGGAGGCAGAGCCCAGGACTTGGCGTATGGCACAGCCCAGCTGCTGGGAAGGGGCAGAAACACCCAGGGAAGAGCCGGATCCGGAGAGCGCAGACCGGTGCGCAGGAGCGCAGGCTGGCCCCGGACTGGGCTCCACGCTGCCGGCACAGCAAGACAGGGCCAGATCTGCACCCACACCCACACACGTACGCGACGGCACCCCTCCTGCAAGCCTCATCTTCCTCCCAGGAGGTGCAAACCCGGAGAGGATGAGGAGCAGGTTGCCAGCGGTTGCAGCAAGCCAGAGGTTCCCCATCACAACCCCATGTTCTCGGACATGGAGCAACACGGCAGGAGATGCTCCAAGCCCGGGGACAGCAGCCTGAGGCTGGGTGTTGGGGCAAACATTTCCTAGCCCTGCAGTGATTCAACCCTTTATTTTGGCAACTGGCAGATTCCTTCAGTTGCTCCCATGGTTTCCTGAGTGCTGAGCCCAGCGCCGCCAGCCAGGCTCCAGCGCCAGGTCAAAGACCGCACCGGTGCGGGAGGGTGAGGAGCGCCGGGGCGGCGTGTGGGCTGGCCAGAGCATGCGGGCTGGAAACAGCCCATTTCAGAGCGTCACCTTCACACCAGCCCCATGGCTCTGAGCCCGGATCCAGCTCATCCGGATCAGCCACCTGGCTGGATTTGGCCCGGCTACGGCAGGAGGAGGACCGGCACGGCAGTGGTGGTGTGGGCTGGGCAGGGGGGCTCCTCTCCCCCTTCGCAGCCCCGTAGGGCTCAGCCCATCCTTACCGTGGGGCAGCGCGGGGGAAGGATCCATCCCCTTATCCGGGCGATCGCAAAGCTAACAGCGCTGGAGTGGGAGTCCTTGAAGGGTCCCCTGTAGGAAACATCTGCCATTGGCCAGAGGTTTAAAGTGTCCCTCTGCTAATCCCGGGGTATTAGCCAGCCAAGCCCATCACGTAGGTACTGCCAGTGCTCCAGGGAAGCCCTTTTTGTTCAAGGAAAGTCAATTCTAGGAAAGTTTGAAAGGCCTGTACCTTGACCAGCAGGCTAAGCGGTCAACAAATCACAGCTGGGGCCAGGAGAAGGTTGTGGGTTAATAATTCAAGGGGAGAAGACCGATGGGGCCCGATGCGCGCACACATCAAGTGACCCAGGGGAGCAAAGGGTCTCACAGGCAGCAACCATGTCCTAAAGAGTGGTCCCCCATGCTGGGACTGACTGGGGAAACACACCGTCTTCCAGCCACCACCATCACCCCAAAACGTACCATGCACGGCATGAATGCCGCCCGTCCATGGAAAACATTTCTCTGTCTCATTAACGGGGTTTTTAATCTTTCCTCCAGCTATCACCGACCTCACCAGGGCTGAGCAAATAGAGCTGGGAAACTGAGCTGGAAATAGCAAAACCTGAGATGGAAAACTGCACACGCAGTAAATCACCTCTCTCCCATGCTCGGAACATCACTATTTGTTCTCCGTCACCCCAAAACCTACCCGGGCACCACGGGCACTGATAACCACATGAAGCTCCGAGCACATTCCCCTCCTCGAGTGATGCCCCAATTGCACTTTCACTTGCAATATTTAGCGCTGCGGCCCCAGCTCGATTAGTGACCTAAAAGCCAGACCCGAGGCAGTATCTGAGGATTTGCATAACTAACGAGCAGAGGGTGAATTTCAAAGTTCAGCCAGCCACTGTTTCCAGCCGCCTTCCTGAGCTTTTTATAGAGCTGGGGTGCAATTCACAGGGAAGTTTGCAAATAATTGTGAATAAGGAGGAAGCATGAGGCTCTGACGCGCTGCTCGTGAAGATTTTATGAGCAGAAAAAGAGGTGACATCGGCGAGAGAAATGAGGCCTGGGGACATCTTCCAGCTTGGTTCCCTTTAACTCCCGATTTCCAGCCACCAGCCCGCTGGCGTCGCAATCCCTTCTGCTGCAGGGTTATCTTGGCTCAGCCGGGTGAAGCACACACGTATTTAGCAACAGGTATATAAAATCATCCCCCTGTACCGCCTGACTCTGCAGTGGGTCATTGGGAGATTTCTCATTGATTTTTTTAGGGCTCTGGAATGCGTTTGCAGAAGCCCCCAAACACATTCATATTCCCCGCTCAACATTTTCTCTTACCACCGCACAGCCCTTTCCCCAAAGCTTTCAACCCGCGGCCAAGAGCTGTTTATACACGGCAAGACAGAGAGGGAACCTTAATTTACAACCCTCTGAAGTATTATGATTTATAGCATTCGCAATGAAACTGTTTATATTTATAGCAAAAAAGTCCACGCATCCATTTCCTATTCCCACTGTGGTGAGATGGATAGTTAATCAATCCAGGCTGATTAAAGTCCAGTTTATTGATTTCAATAAATCTATGAATTTCATCCTTATCTCTGATAAACCCATCGCTGCCCTGCTGTCTTTCAAGCTTAATGGGGAAAGGCTCTTTTTCTATTTTATTTAAAGGGCAGCCCTGGGAAACATGGGCTGCATCCCACCATCTGCCAGCACGTGGTCCCACCACGGTCGAATCCTGCAGCCGCTTTGCACCAGCAGCACTGGGCTTGGAGACGGCAGAGACACAAGGACAGGTCCTGAACCTGCAAGTGCCTCAAAAAGGGACCTTGCTGGTTGTCTGGCCTGGGGAAGCACCACAAGAAAGGGGCTTTCACCCCAGCACCCATCCCTGCATCGCTGGGGCTGGGCTGGGGCAGCTCCTCCTCCGCGTGCAAGGGAGAACAAGGCTGATTTATTTCTCCCTTTGTATGTATTTAATCTAAGAGATACAAACTAAGCAACTAATGATATTTTTCCAGGATTCAATCAACTCAATTGTCGTCTAACTCAATCAGAGGCACTTTCAAGCCCCTGTTTTATCTCGGCCCCACTGCTGGATGTAAAACCATGCCCTTGATCCAGCGGAGAGGTGTGCTGATGTCTTTCTCCCTTCATTAATTTTCCCTCCCACCTCTCTCCTCAGAAGAAACCGAGATGCTCGGACCTACAAAACCTGCAGAAGTGGTGGGGTTCCAGCTGCATGGGGGGGCTGCAGGATCACCCCCCGCTTCCACCCCGGGGCAGAGGGTGGAAGGGGGAACCTGAGCCCCAGCACGCCTGCGGTTCTCCATCACTGGGCATGCAGGGAGGCATTTTTCCTAAATAGCTATATTCACTGCTTAAAATGGGCCAGGAAATACCAGCCTGCCTCTCCTCTCCTCCTCTTTCCAGACCGGGGCTGTATTTTTTTCTATTTATCGGGATGTTCTGCCTGCTCCACTGCAGCCACTGGTCCCACTGGGACAGCCCCATCCCCATCCCTGCCATGCAGATCCAGCGAAAATGAGGAGCTATTTTGCATGCTGGAAGACCCCCGGCACCTCTGCACGAGCCCCTTGCACGAGAGTCTTTGCCACCCCCATGCGGGGAGGGGGGGGGGGGCAGAAAGAAGCCTAAAATCGGAGACACTTTGGAAACAGGGAGCCCTGGCCCCGACGGCGGGGATGTGGAGCAACCAAAAGCGAACTCTCCCCCTGAGCGATGCACAGACCACTCCTGTAGCGAGTTGGGCCCCAGCAGTGCTCTGCGGAGCCAGAATGGGAGAGGGAGAGGGGTGGCGGGAGCGGGTAAACCCGACGGGCAGAGGGTCCCGCTGCGGGCAGGACGGGTCCAGGCTGGGCTGACAGTGGCCATCGCAGCCTGGAGGGGAAGATGAAAGGACACGGGCAGGGCAGGACAAAGGGCATCCTCCCCCCCCCTCCTGCACCTCAACTCTGCTGCCAAAGGAGCCGGCCACCC
>NW_009650172.1:952263-953896 GCF_000708025.1 Charadrius vociferus | reverse complement strand
CCCCCCCCCCCCCCCCCCCCCCCCCCCAAGGTCAGGAGTTCAGCGGGGACAGGACCCCAGGGACACGGTGACAAGACCCTGGGGACAGCGGGGGGGCTCGGTGCCCACGCCATCGGTACGCGCAGGAGTGGGGAGAGCCACACGCCGTGCAGACGCGCAGGCGGCGCGCTGCACCCGCGGCACCCACAGGCACCCTCCACGTGGCACCGTCCCCCAACGCACCGCGCTTTGCACGCACACCGCGCGGGCGCACACAGCACCCGTGCAGGCTCACACTGCACCTTGCGCACACGCACCGCGTGCACACGCACCGCACACACACACACACACAGAGCACGGCGCCTTGCACACGCAGGCACGCACGGCGCCTTGCACACGCACCACACACGTCACTGTCCTTAACACACAGCACCTCGCACACACACATTGAGCGTGTAGCATCCCCCGTACACACTCACTGACACAGCGGTGTACATATATACTGCTTATGGCACCTTGCACACACACACACACAGCCTACAGCACCTCACGTGCGCTGAATACACCTCATGCACACCACGTCCAGCACCTTCCCTCCGCCGATACACATACAGTACCTTCTCTGCACACATACACACACCCACACACACGTGTATGCAGCACACACATATGCGCACCCCCCATACACGGGCTCTCCCACGCAGCTACACGCCGGCTCGCAGCCGCAGCGCCGCACGCTCACCCTTGCACACACGGGACACCCCGTCCAACCCCCCCTCGGGGCTGGCAGGGCCCCGGGATGTCGGGGGTCTCTGGCTCTGCCCATCCTACCCCGGGGGAGGCAGGCGATGGCAGAGGTGCAGTGGCAGAGACGGGTCAGGAAAAAGGACTTCCCAACCATATAACCCCGGCTGCCAGCAACGCGGAAGGACAGTATCCTCCATTCCCATCCTCGGCCCCCGCCACCTCGGCAGTGGGGTCCCCCCGCTCTTTGGGGACCAGGCGCCATGCTGAGGGCAGGCCGAGCATGCCATCCCTGCCGGCAGTCCCCACGCAGGGAGAACCGCGGAAGCAGGATCCGGCCCCGCAGGACTTCACGCCCAGGGATCCTCTGCACCGAGGAAGGCGCAGGGGTAAAGGGCTGAGGGTTTTCCTTACCGCTGCTGCTGGTGCTGGGAATGTTGCGCCTCATCCACTCGTACGGGGTGCGTCTCTGGGCGTTAGGGGAGAGCTGGGGGACCGAGCTGCTGATGGGTGGAGGCAGGAGTCCAGAGCCCGGGGGCTGGATGGGGTTAAAATCTGGGGGGCTGAATCCAAACTGCCCCGGGCTGGCGGTGGAAGGCGTAGCAGCGGTCCCATAGGAATGCCAGTCCTCCTTGGCAGGGGTGTAGGGAGAGCCCCAGGCGGCCGCCGGTTGCCCGTGGTGCGGGTCGTTGTTAATCCCTGGCACATGGTGGTAGCCAGCGAAGTCCGAGTACTGGGGCGGCCCCGGCACATAATTCTGGGGGTTGAGGTTGAGGCTGGGATGCCGGACGGGGCTGGGATACATGTTGGTGTCCTTATCCAAAAGATAACCTACATACATCTTCCCCGGCCGGCTCCGCGCACATGCTGTGCCGCCGTGCCACCGGCTTCGGGCCGGGTTGGGTTTTGC
>NW_009650172.1:930611-949678 GCF_000708025.1 Charadrius vociferus | reverse complement strand
AAGCGGCCGCCCCTCCTTCGCTGCCGCTCACCTGGGCGCCTTGGGGAGCTGTGTGCCGGGGCCAGGCACCTCCCTGCCCGCAGGCTTTTATTGGGCCCAACCTCTCGCAGCATTTGCATTGAAAGGCAGGTTTGCATTTCAAAGTGCAGGAACCCCAGCGGGTGAGGGGGGCGAATTCAAACCTCCCACCCCAGCTGCAGGGGAACTGAGGCGGTGGGGGACCCCGGGGAGCATCGAGGACCGCACGTCTTCTCTGCTGTCATCACCCCACAGCTGTCCCCGTGCCACCGGCCACGGTTCCTTTGGAGCGGACGGCTTTGGGGACACTAGAGCATCGTGGATGGCACCCATGAGGATGCCCCAAGGGAGCCCACCCTGTCCCTGCAGCCATCCGTACCCCAGGAGAGGGGTACCTTCTGCTGAGCTCTCATACTCAAGCCCAGCTGTGGGTAGGGGACAAGCTGGGCTGTGCCTGCCATCAGCCCAGTCCCCATGTTGGGGGACACCGAATCCTTGCTCTGGGGTGATGCTTTCCAGTGCCCAGCGTCCACCTGATTCGGAAAAGGGGGGCTGGTGGGAAAGGAAGGCTCTACATCCCCCTGCATTTACTCCATCCGGGGGCAAATCCACCCTTCCAACCCTGAGAGCAAACCTCAGCCCAGCCCCGGCGTGCAGGACAGACAGACGGACAGGAAGAGCCAGCCGTGTGCAGGGGCAATGCCCCCGCCATGGACCTACCAGGGAGTCGCTGGGCTCCAACGTGGCTCCGAGGAGCTCGCGACCCTGCGGCAAGAGGAGTTTCTTGTCTGTTTTCTCTCTTAAAGAAGCAAAAACCTCCCTGTATGTTTTCTGATAGGTAAAACTAAGCAGAAACGGGATGCTCGTGAAGCTGTGTCTGCCTGCAAGGCAGCAGGTGGGAGACCACCCGCTTGTCACCCATCACGCCAGACACACCTCCACTCCGGAGGGGGACACGGGACCAAGGACCAACTCTGTGCCATCCGGGCCAGAAACCACCATCGTCTGCAGCCGGGAGCCTCCTCCCCGCCAACGTTCCCCCTCCCCACCAATGTCACACTCTGGCTGCACTGGCCACCAGCGCATAGTCACGGCTGTCATTTGTAGGCTGGATTTTTCTCCTCAAACTGAAGTCCAGCCCAGCAGAGGCTCCAGGAGGGTGTTTTGTCACCTCTGCCCTTGTCTGTGCACCAGCCCCTTCTTCCCCTGCTGGAAACATGAGCAGGAGGGCAAGGAGGACTGGTCGGTCCTCATCCTCCTGGGAAAGAAACCGCCTGGAATTTGACAACAAGAAACAGAAAAAGAAGAAGAAAAAGGAAAAAAAAAAAAAAAAGCAGCGAAGAAAGAGATTTAGGATGAAATTGAGAGACAGAGATAAAACAAGAGAATTTAAGAGCTTTTTTTGATCACAGATATGAATCCGGGAAGATTTTCCAGGGTGGGGTTGACTCCCAGATTTGTGAGGTTAAAAGGAAAATGGTAACAAAACCAGCAAAGCCTCTGACTTCAGGAGCCCAGTGCATTTGTTGCACAGCCTTTGCTTGCTTTCCCCCCCCTGCAGCCGGTGGGAGATGTCCCCAGCATTAGGGGCTGGGTTGGGGACAGCACCCAGCCACAGGTGCTCCCCGGGCGCCTCTCACTCCCACGCCAGCCCCTTCCTCCCCACGGCATCCTCAGCTCTCCTCTGTTCATGGAGGGATCGGCATGTCCCCGAGCCCCCGCAGCACTGCTGTCATCTGTTTGCTCAAGGTGGACTTTGCCAGAGCTTTGCCGTACCCCCTTCGCAGCCCTCCCAGCCGCAGCCAGCCCGGGCTGCTGCCGTTCCCACCCTGCGATCGAGCACGCCGCGCTGGAGCCATAGCGGGACAGCACCCCCGACCCCAGAGCCGTGGGCCCACGGTGGGTCTGCATCAGCCCTGGGTGCCTCATCCTATTGCTGCAGCCCCGATTCTGGATGAAACTGGGTGAAAATATTACATTTCGTTGGATGCCCCCGTGCCACATCCACTCCATGCGAGGACGTGGGAGCCAGGATGAGATCACAGGGGGACGGTAAGAGGTAGGGGATCTGGTTTGCAAGAAGGGAGCAGAGTAAAACCCCAGCAATGGGATATCACGCCCAGAGCTGACATCACCTGGGCTCTGCCCCCTGAGACGTGGCATGGCCAGAGGTACCATGAGATTTGCAGCATCCTCCTCTCCCCTCCCTGTGCCCCCCAGCATCCCTGGCCCCTCACCCAGCCTTGTCCTGCCTCCCTCCCTTATGACAAAGGTGACCATCCCACCCGGTGATGATCTCAGCTCACACCACAGTGCAGATTGATTGATGCACCATATAACCCCAGCTATCCTGGATTTTTCCCAAGGTCTCAGCACAGCCATGGCCTTGTTTAAATAAGAGAGCCAAGGCCTTCTTCCTCCTCCTCCTCCTCCTGCCAGCAAAGAGACGCTGGCTCAGGAAGTGGGGTGGAAAAAAAAAAAAAGATAAGAAGAAAATTCCCCCGGATCGGACGGTGGGAAGTGCGGAGGAATGCAGGTGGCTGCTGGGTCCCACCCCAGGGGCGGCTGCATTTCAGGGACAGGGGATGCTGGGGTAATTCCTGCCACTGGCTGTTTCCCTGCACCCTCCCCATGGCAGGTGAAGGGCTCGGCGGGGCGCAGCATCGCCAGATGCCTCCTAACAGCCATGCCAGGAGCTCCCTCGGTGCGGCGGGGAGGGGGCAGGGGAAGACAATTGGGCCATAAAGATCCACCGACAATAACTTCCCGCTTTTTCTTTCCTTTGGCCTGTTGATCGCTGGTGGGGATTATGGTTGGCAAAGTTTATGCTGGGGAAGAGCAAGGTAAGGAACCCTCTGTGGGCTCCCCTCTATGGGCTCCCCGAGGAGCATCCCAGCTGCTCGACTGGAGCTGAAGGGTGGTGCTGGCGACCCTCGGTGCCCCAGAATGCCACCTGCACCAGGGTCCCATGGGTGAGCAGCTCAGGGGCTGCCAGAGCCCTCAGGGGTCCCCAGCTGGATGAGAGGATGTGGCAGTATCCTCTCCATCCGCTCCAGAGACCTCCAGCACCAAACCCAGCCTGGGGAACTCCTGCTAGTCCTCCAGACCTGAGATTTCTGGTGGAAACCAGGTGGATGCAGCCGAGAGGGTGAGAGGACAGGGCTCCCCCCACCCCCACCTGCTCCCTGGGGCTCGGTGCTGCTATCCGTGATCGAGTGATGCCATCTCCTGGAAGCAGGAGAGCTGGAGAAGGGAGGACCGGGAGGTCCCCAGGTCCAGGCTGCAAGCAGCTATCACAGATGGAGCAGGTTTGCAAGGGAGACCACTACCTCACCCACCTCCTCCTTCCATGGAGGAGGCACTCACCGTGGGAAACCAAGCCCTGCCTTGTCCCCCAGCTTGCTCTGAACCCCCGCCGTGGTTTCAGCAGGACAGGAGATGCTCACAAGTGGGTTGGGTGGGTGGCTCCCCTCGCTCCACTCTCCTCCCAGAGCCTCCTGCCCCACCATGTCCATGGCAGCCCGATGAGCCCATGGCCTCCCTGCCCCCCCCAGCCCTCGTTGCTCCCAAAGGTAAACCTGTGGTCTCAGACCAGCACATCCCAGAGCTGCGTGACCCTACACGCACCCCCAGACCAGCCAGCGCCTTCCTCCCATTCCCCAGCTTCTCCTGCCTCCCAATATGAGGAAAGGGGAGAGCAGAGCTTGTCTCCTATGCATCATTCCTGCCGTACACCTTTGGAGCAGCATCCCAGAGACCAAGGGAGGGATGGGGCAGTCACAGAATCACAGAATGGTCAGGGTTGGAAGGGACCTCTGGAGATCACCTAGTCCAACTCCCCCGCCAGAGCAGGGGCACCTACAGCAGGTTGCACAGGACCGGCGTCCAGGCAGGTTCACAGCCCTTCGCCCCACTGAGTGCCCTGAGAGCATCTCCTGCTCTCTGGCAATGGAGGCATCAGCGCAACCCTCTTGCAGAGGACAACCCCCTGCCCCAGCTCCATCAGCCCCACTGCAGACTCCCACGTGCCCTTTTGGCTTTTCCCAGCTGCCCGAACCACGTCTCTGCTGGCACTTGTGTCCCCGTGCTGAGGAGGGCTCTGCAGAGCTTGGTCCCCAGAGAGATGGGTGCTGGACCGGGATAGCCCAAACTGATGTGCTGCCAGCACTGCCATACAGCCCCCCTCTCTCCGCCCCAGTGCCCAGTGTCACTCTTCGGGATCTGGATCACTTTTCTTGGCAAAATGCAAATGCCACAAATCCAGGGACTATCCTCAAGAGGGCATTTGGGACAGGGACACATGCTGGCATCTCTCATTGCTTTCCAGCACGTGCGGAGCCCCCTGCTCTCACTGGGTTGGTGATGTGGTTTCCCGCTGCGCCAGCACAGAGCTGGGTGCTCGCCGCACAGCCGGTGGGTGCTGAGCACAGCTCACCCACCAGCCTGTGATGGGAAACACGGGGTCCCGAGGGTGGATGGCGCCTGGCAGGGAGCGTCCTGGCTGCGCTTTGCTCCTTTGCCACCTTTCAGGCGCTGCGTAAGCAGAGGGTTAACAATTCCCACATTAAGTGGCTGCAGATGTGTGGGAAAGTCTGGGGCGACCGGACGGCATCGCTATTAGTATTCACCCAGGAGCCTGCCGCTGCCTCCCGGGGCTCTGCGGAGCACATTTAATACCGAGGTTTGTCGTGGGGGTTAGAAAGAGTGCGTGGGACGGGGGCGGAAAGGCCTCGAGGTGAGGAAAGGCAGCAGGCTAGCATCCTCTGCCCCTGGCTAGTGCCTCCTCCAAGCACCCGAACCCAGAGGATGTAGGGGATGGGTCAGCATCTGTATGGACACAGAGCTGTACGGCGTACGGTTCAGTGCTACCTCCTGACACCACTGTCACCCCGTGGTGTCTGTGGCTGGCATTCATGGTGCTGCAGGATGCTCCCCAGCACATTGAGCTTGGCCAGACGGTCACTTTGGAAGGAGCCCCGCAGTTTCTGTCTCCTCTTCCTCCCTGGGCACTGCTGTCACCCATAGCCACCCTGGCAAAGCAAGACCATGCACAGGGTAGCAGTTCCTCTGGAGACTGGAGCAGAGCTCTGGAAAGGGCTGGATGAAGCCTCTGTGCAGCTCTCCCCCAGGGCCCAAGTGCTGGATCCAACCAGGAGCAAGTGCTGGCAGCTGCCACGCCAGATGGGTTGCCCAGATGTGGTGCCGTGCTCCCGGGCACCCGCCGCTCCTCTCTTGTGGTCTGCGGCCCGACACCACATCAGAGCGATGCTGAAATTCCTGGGCTGGCTTGGAGCTGATAGAGGCTTGGAGGAACCGAAGCCAGGGCGAATCTGGCCCTCGTTAAACCTTCGAAGAAGCGGGAAAGGCCAACATCTGCTTCTTCTTTCCTACCTGCCTCTCACCTGCTGGCACATGGGACCTGTCGCTGACTCCAGCACAGCCATTCCCACCATCATTTTGGGTGACCTGGCTCTGGTAGCTCTTCTCCACATCAGGCATGGGATATGGGCTTTTTTCCCATGGTCCCAGCTCCACCTGAGATGGGGCGGGAGAGCTGCTTTGATCCAGGTGATGCCAGAGCAGTCCAAATACCCTGGAGTGTCCCCACCTCAGTGGCTGCTGTCCCCAACAGAACCGTTGCACTACATGACCCCAAGGCCCCGCTAGCACTTAACGATGCTTATTGAGGCTGGAAATCTCAGCCAGAGCAGCTCTGGCAGCCCACACTGCAGCTGTCCCAGCCCCGGGGGGAATCACGGAGTCCTGCAAGCGCCACAAACGGGGGTGCAGGCGCCAAAAATAGAGGTGAGTAACGAAGGGGTGATGAGGCAGAGGTAGCTGAGCTGCTCCCCTCCACCCACCCACGCGCTTGCACAAGTGAGTCCCTCCGGCTTCGGTGCTTCCTCCGAGCTGGCCTTTCCCAGGAGCTGCTGTAACCCCGACATGCTGTTCCTAAACAAAGTGCGTGGCCCTGGATGCTCCCTGGGGCCGTGCAGCTCGGGCCCCCACGTGCTTGCTGGGATGCTGACGCCTCTCCATGGCTCTCCCAGCATCCCAAAACAATGAACCCTAGACCTTGCAGACTTGTCCCGGGAGAGGTGTTTGTTTGCCCAAGCTGTCCCTGCTCCCAGCCCAGGAGAGGAAGAAATGCCTCCCACCTCAGGATCAGGATGCTCTGCCCTTCAGCATGCTCCATGCTAACTTTTCCGCCCTCTGCTCATCCTAGGATGCCCGGCCATGGGCTCCCAGACTATCCTCCTCTCAGAGCCTGCTTGTGGGGTCTGACACGCAGCAGGGATGCTGGTGGTCCCAGGCCCTGGGAAAGCACCAGCACCCGGGAGCCTGTCCCCAGTGCAAGGCACCCAGCAGGATTGCACCAGCGGGTTTGTCCCTCTCCTGTTGTGTTGGGAGCAGCAATGCTGTCCTTGGGAGGGGGGACGCTGCCGGGAAATAGCTCTGCTGAGCTATTCCCAGAAGCCCACGTGTCCCCACGCAGGGACCCATCAGACACGTCTTTATCCCTGGGGAAAAGTGTTGGGAACAGCCATGTGTGCAGCACGTCCCCTCTGCCGCCTGTCCCCCATATGAGCCACTCTCCCGCCCGCCGGCTCCTCTTCTGCACGACAGATTGTCACGGCTCTGGGGGGGGGCTGCCAGGGCCCCCCAACACATGGCTGCCACCATGTCTGGAGTCGGGGAATCCGGCCAGCGCGGCGCGGAGGAGCAGCAGGGCATTGCCCAGCCATCACCGCTTCACCCCCCCATGCAGCCTGGCACAAGAGCACCTCTAGCTCCCAGGGGAATGCTTCTCCAGCATCCTTCCTTCCCGGGTCTCCCTCTCCTTCCCAGGCTCGGCCAGGCCAGCATATCCCCTGCCGTGCCCGCGGCGGTACCTGCCCGGCCGCCGGACCCTGCCAGGCACGGAGCCCACTGGCACACCAGCCCCCGCGTGCGGATAACTGGGGGTGCCACAGCCCAGCTCTCCTCACCCTCCGCGGCTGCACAGAATGAAGACCATCCCCTTCGTTTTTTTGGCGGTGCAAAGAAAACACGGAGATAACGGGCGATAAGCGGCAACGTGCTGGGCTCATCCAGCCAGGGAATCATTATCCATGCCCATTGTGCAGGCATTCGAGGCAGGAGAGGATGAGTCTGCCTTGCAAACAAGCCAGGAACACAGATTTCAGCGGTGTTGTCTTTATGGGAAGGGCTTTTCAATTGTTGGAAAGGAAAAAAAAAAAAAAAGAAAGATAAAAGGGTACCTTTTCAGGGGGGTATCCCTTTTTAGGATAGAAAGTGCATTGTTTGCATCAGACAAAAGCACAACTCCAAGACGGAAATGGTAGCAAAAACTGGTGGGTCAAAAGACAGTTTTGATCCAAAGAGCTTCTGCACCTTGTTACAGTGCAGAAACAAATTGCAAAGAAATCCCCTTTTGGACAAATAATAATGTTTTTCCTGTTGAGAGATTCTCAGAAACTATTTGAAACTGTTGAAACCCAGAAAAATGCGGGGAGGACTTATAGGAGGTTCCTTAACAGACTTTCACCCCTCAGGGCAGGAGGGGTGCAGGACATCTGAGACGATGGCATGGCCAAGGTAGAAACAGGACCTCCTGCTGCCTCTCCCAGCTCCACGTCCCTTAGCAGCCCAAACAGCCCCATGTCCCCAACCAAACCCACCCTCTGCTGCAGTATCCCAATTGCACAAGACCTTTTATTCCCCTTTCCAAAGAAAAAAAAAAAAAAAAGGAAAAGAAAAAAAAAAAAAAGGAAAAGAAAAAAAAAAAAAAGGAAAAGAAAAAAAAAAAAAAGGAAAAGAAAAAAAAAAAAAAGGAAAAGAAAAAAAAAAAAAAGGAAAAGAAAAAAAAAAAAAAGGAAAAGAAAAAAAAAAAAAAGGAAAAGAAAAAAAAAAAAAAGGAAAAGAAAAAAAAAAAAAAGGAAAAGAAAAAAAAAAAAAAGGAAAAGAAAAAAAAAAAAAAGGAAAAGAAAAAAAAAAAGAAAAGAGAAAGAAAACAGGGAAAAAGGCCAGAATTGAAAGCAGACACAGGGGGAGAGCAGCTCCTTCCCTCCGGTTTAAGGAGGCGAGAGCCGGGCTGGTCCGGGCTCCTTTTGTTTCCCGTTAGCCGGGCCCTCGCCGCTCCCTCTCATCGTCAGCCTGCGGCAAAACTCCCCTTTCCTTGCACCCACTTTGGCTTCTCCTCCTTTTTTTTTTTTCTTTTCCTTTTTTTCCCGCGTCGTGCTCCTCTGCTGGGCTTTAATCGCAAGTTTTGCTCTGCAAAGGGTCCCCGCAGAGGGTGGAGGGAGGAAGTCGGAGGGACTCCACTCCTCATTGGCGAGGCAGCCTCCCCTCTTCTCCTCCTCCCGAGGTCTCTTTTATTTATACACACACACACACAGACGCACACGCACACGCGTGCACATCCCTCGGCCGGAGGAGGGGGGGGCTTTGCTCCACGCTGGGTCCCGAAGTGGCCGGACCCCTTCCCAGGTGGGCTGGGGGCTGCCCGGGACGTTGCTGAGATGCACTAGAGGAGCAGAGCGAGAGTTTGGCTGCAGCCCAGCCCTGGCACAGCTTTGCCTCTCCTTTTTATTTGGTTTTATTTTTTTTTTTTTTTCCCCTCCTCCCCTCCACTTCATTTCTTCCCTTCCCTCTCTTTCTCCTTTAAGTGGAAAAGCCTGGCCAGCTGGGGAAGGCTGGGAGGGCAGGGAGAACCTCGGCAGATAAAGAGCGCAGAGGAGGAGAGGAAGGAATTTTGGGGCGGCCAGAGCCCGTGGGACGTGCGGCACCGGTGCTCGCCCGGTGGGACCCTGCCCAAGGTAAGCCTTCGCGTCGCCCACCCGGGTGCCGGCTCACCCTCCCGCTCTGCTCCGGCTCTCCGGCTGGGAAACATCACGCTGGAGGTGGTATAGACCCTAAGGTCCCTCTCCCCGAGCCAGCCCTGTTGCTCTGGAAGGGGCTGTGCTCCCCCTGAAGGGGCTGGCACCCCAAAACACCCCGCCAAGCCCCGGGGAGGTGGTGTTTGGTGGAGAGCAGCCGAGCTCTGCAGGAAAAGCCATCCCGTCAGCTCTCCCCAGGTCCTGTGCTGGGACGGCTGCGGGGACCCAAAGGGATGCTGCGGTTGTAGGGCAGGAGGGAGGACCCCGCTGCGGCGGGACCCGGGGGATCTCTGCTTCTCCTTGGGGACTTCTCAGTCCCTCCCTGGATCGGAGCTTGCCCAGCCTGGTGGCTGTGGGAGGACTGGGGTGTGCGTGGGGAAGGGGCTGCTCGCCATCCCCAGCGAGACATCTTTTAGAGGTGTGAGCGTGCCCGGCTGTAGAGCAGCATCACCACAGCGTTAGACCATCTGAACGCATCCACGGTCATCCCTAAATGAAGGGGGCTCCTCAGACCACGTCGCTTTGGTCTGTGCCCTTGGCGGGACTCCTGTCCCCGTGGGCCAGGCCAAGGTGGAGAGGGACATCTGCAAGCCCTGCTCAGTGCCTGCACCCTGGTGTGCCGGGTACGGGAGTGGGGAGAGCCTGGTATAACCCTTCCAGACATGGATGTGGGCAACCACTCTGCTTTTCCAAAAGCCCAGGAGCTGAGGGTCTCCAACAGGCTGGAGCTGGTCTGGAGTGAAGCTGTGCTGAGTCAGGCAGCCCTGATGGCCCAGGGGCAGGGAGTTGTGTGACCTGCAGGGCTTTGGTGCTCACACTTGGGACCACTGTGGGCTCGGAGCATCCAGCTACTGCACTCACCTGCCAGCAGGGAAACTTTTGAAGCAGGACTTGTGGTGGAAGGGGATGTTGTGCTGCTCCATCCTCACCCCAGAGTGCTTGGGGCTTCTGCTAAAGCAGTGGGCCAACAGCTAAAAGGAGTCAGTTTGGCTCGCAAACCCTGTGTGCAGAGGCTTAGCAGTCCCAAATCTTTCCAGAGGGTCTCCCCCCTCTGGAAGGATGGGCAATGTTGAGCCCCAGTGCTTCTCAGGGCTTGGTTGAGGGGTCATTTCCCCCTCAAGACCCTGCAGGACAAGGTGCCTGTGAACCCCATGCTCTCGGGAAAAGGGTGCGATTTGTTCAGGCAGCCGGAGCCAGTGGCAAAGACGTGGCACTGCCTGGCTGGCTCGGAGGGGCAGCTGCCAGGTAGCCGCCTGGGTTGGCAGCCAGCCCTGGGCACAGTCTGACATGAGGCTTGAAGTCACTCCTTGACATTGATGTCACCCAGGCTCAAGTGTGCTGTGGCCCCGGTGGCAATCACCATCCTTGAGCAGTGTCCCTGGGTCCAGGAAATATCCCCAACTCAACCGGTGCGTCAAGAGGTGTTGGTGTTTGGGAGAATCACCAAGTCTCAACGGCCCACCTGCAGCATGCAAAGGGCCTTTCTCTCTCCCTAAAACCATCTGGCCCTTCCTCCAGCTCAAGAGCATGGAATGTCCTCCCTGAAGGAGCAGGTGGAGGGACCGCAGCCACCCAAATACCTGCCCTCAGGTCATTTCCCACATCCCCGCACAGGACTGGGGGTTCGGGGTGCCCGTGGGCTGTACAGGCAGCACGGTCTGAACACAAGCACGGGCAGCTGTGATGCTGCAGTCAGGAAGAAGTTAGCCATGGCTTCTTGTCCAAAGTCCTGGGTGTTTCTAGTGGGGTGCCGCAGGGCTCTGGCCTGGGCAATTGATGGATAAGCACACGTCCTAAACTCTGGGCTGGCACCAAGCTGGGTGGGCAGCTGGTGTGCGGGCAGATTGGAGCACGGGAGGATCTTAAAGGCTCCAGGAGGAGTCCGGCGTTAACCAGGGAACAGCGAGCTGTGACAGCACGCTGCCATTCGGAAGGAAATATTAAATGGCGATGCGTGATCTTGGGAGCAAACGGCCCAGGCAGCTTGTGCGGTGGGAAAGGGTCTGGGGGCTACAGTGGACACAAACCAGATTGCAGAGTGATGGGGGGAAAAGCCGCAGCTCTTCCCGTGGGATGTGCTGGAGGCAGACTGAGCACGTGGGGTGGAGGGAGAGGGTCCTCCTCAACAAGCGATGCCAAGTGCTTCAGCGGGGATGCACATGGAGTGGAAAGATTCAGGGTGAGCACAGGGGGTGATGAGAAGCCCAGAATAGGCTGCGGAGGAACTGGAAGAGGGATTCATGGAGCTGGTTGGCCACTGAGCGTTTGGGGAGGCAGCACAGAGTCTTCATGCACAGCAAAGGTCACTGCAAAGAAAAAAGTTAGCTTTTAGGGGAAATGTCTGTAGGTTTAAAGACCTGAGGCTGGTTGCCTTCAGCGCTGCAGGTTTCAAAGGACGCGCCAGGCAATCTTGTGACTGGGGACATGTGGGGACAGCAGCAGGGCAATGACCCCATGATCTCTTTCAGCCTCATTTTTGATGGGTCTGTGACAGAATTTCCAACGCGTTCAAAACAACGCTGTTAGGAAGGGGACAGGACTGAGCCCTTCTCCAGGCAAGACGAAATTGTCTTAGTAAGCACCAGAGCAAAGGTGAGGTTAAGAAATGCTCTCCCGAGGTTAAGAAATGCTCTCTAGCTGTGAAAGCGATGCCGTGCAAGAAGAGACCATGTTGGCTGGCTATGGCATCGCCTAAATGACGGGCCAGTGTGAGTAGCCCCTGCCAGTGGGTCCGGGCAGGAACCCCTGTTCCCGGTTCCACCCTGGGGCCAGGCAGTCCCCCAGTCCCTCTGGCCCCGGTGTCTGATGCCATGCCGAAGCGGGATGGGATCGCAATGATGTTGGTAGGGTCAGGCTCCTCCGAAGCGTCTTCCTGGGATGCAGCAGCAAAGGGCAGGGAGCGGAGGAGCCGTGTGCTGGCCGAATCCCGTGGGAGCGCAGCCGCCGGTTGCTGGCAGTGAGGGCTGCCTTTGGCCCAGAGCTGGAGGGAGCTGGGGACCACGCGGGCTCAGGGCAGGCTGGATGCATCCTATCGCTGCGAGGGAGGATCCGGGCCGAACACTTCGTGGAGTTTGTTTGTTTGTACTTTAACCAAGGGAAAGAAATCCCCTGGAGAGGAGCCTTGAGGGGAGGGTATAGACTGGGTATTGTTTCCTGAGAGGCTGGAGCAACTCCAGGAGGCTCCTTCCGCTCCGCCAGGCAAATTGGACATAACGAGGCTTGTTTTAGGGGTGGCTGTTTCCCCTCCTCCTCTCCCCAGTTGCCTAATTAGGTTCCCCGAGCCAAGCACACCTCTGCCCTGCTCTGCTCCCACCAGGACGCCTCCTCCTGGAAGTGCAGCTCTTTCCCGGCACCGTGGGGGACACTGAGCAGACCTGGCCGGGACAGGGACACATGCCAGGGATGTACAGAGGGGTGCTGGGATGAGCCATGCACCGAGCAAGGGGATCCCACAAGTCCCTCACACCCCCATCCTGGCAGCAGGAGACGTACAGTGATGCGCTGCCCCTCACGCCCTGGTTTTTCATCATGCCTGGGCACACACGTGGGACACAGGCTGTGGCATGCCCTGGTCTGTGTTTGTACCCTTCTCCTGCAACCACCAACCCGCAGAGCCAGAGCACTGCGGTGTGCAGAGCCCATGCAGGGAGCTCATGAATGCTCCCACAGAAAGGCTGCTGCCAGGAAAGCCAGGTTGGCATTGTGCGAGTAGTTTATGTCCTGTACTTCTCTGTCCAGGTCTCCACTAGCACCCTTCCTATGCTCTTCCCTGGGCTCAGTAAAAGCCGGCGTGTGATGGGGCTCGCAGGAGGCTGTGGGGTCCAGGGGCAGGAGCATGGAAGGGTTGGAGAGCACAGAGATGTCACCAGAGCACTGCGCTGGCTGTCAAACCCCAGGCTGCAAACCAGGAGACAGATGGAGTAGGAGATACCTCCTCCTTGCTATGGAAGGGGACTTCTCAGCACGTCCCCATGGGCAGCACCAGGGCTGCTCAGGGGGGACGAGGCTCCCAAAGCGGGCAGGAGATGGGCAGGGGACGGGCAAACCTGCCCCTCTGTGCGAGGCCCCATCCTGCCGGTCCCTCTGCCTTCCCCCTTCTGGCCCGTCTACCGTGAGCAAGAGTCTGTGACTGAAATCTTAATGCTACCAAGACACAGCAATTGGCACCAATTAAATTGCTACATTCATGTTTGAATTGCTTTAACTGGCGAGACACACTGTCTTATTTATACAAAGAAAAAAAAAAATATGTTTGCTTGTGGGTTTGTCTGAACCAGGGCCAGCAGAAAATACACCATTTCGAGCCCCGGCTCTCTGCAAAGCGCATTCTCCTCTCGCGAGCTGGAAGTCACCTCGGTTTCAGCCTTTGCCGAGCAAATGGCTGCAGAACAGAAAACCCCGCTTTCCTCGGGGCCGAGCACTGCTGGCATCGCGAGAGGGGTCCCCCTCCTCTCTTCCCCCGCGGGCGGCTGCCAAGTTTCCCTCTCCAGCCTGGGAGCTGTTTGGGAGAATATGGTCCGATTCAGGGAGGCGGATTGCTGGTGCGGGGAGCGGGACTCGGTGCCCATTTTAAAGCTGTGCTCAGGGGAGGGCAAAGGATGCCGGCAGCCGCCAGCCCCGGCGCTGAGTCCTGCCTCGGCTTCTCCTCCAGAGGATCTGTGGGGTTTTGGGGGGCAGGGGGAAAGCCGATTTTTGCTCCGTGACAGAGGGGAGAGGAACCGCTGGAGGTTATAAAGGACTCTGTGTGCAGGATGGCAAGCGTGGCTCGTGCTGCCTGCCCAGGGCACGTAGGAAGAGGTTATCCATAGGGGAGCATCCCTCGTGCAACCTGCGGTTGTTCACAGGGAACGTGCTCGGCTTTCTGTGCCCCACCCCACCTCAAAAAACTCCATCGCTGCCCCCAGGTCTTCTTGTTATAAGGAGGTGGGGGCCAGACCCTCATCGTGCGCGATTGCCTGCCGGGGTTGTGTCCCCGGTCTGCCAGCGGGCAGGGGGGGAGGCAGGGGGGGAGGGTGGCTGCCCCCAGCACTGTGGTTTGGCTGTCTCTGCGGTCCCGGTGCTGAGGGCCACCACCCTGGTCTTCTTACCCCACTGGTGGGCTTATGGAGGAGGGGGCAGGATCAGCCCCTGGCACCAAGAGCTGCACCAACTCAGAGACCCAGAAATAGCAGGGCCAAACCAAACACAACCTCCCTCTGAAAGCAGCCTCTGCCCTTTACACCCCAGCGCTGCCTGGCCCTGTCCTCTCCTCCCCTGGCCACGGTGCCAGGCTCCTCTCCAGGTCCCACGGATAGGTGAAGGGTGCCCTGACTGCAGAGCTGGTGAGATGCTAATCCCGGCCACGAGAGCCTAAAACCCCAGAACAAAGCGATTACGCTCGGGTCCCTCGCAGGCAGCTGAGAAGAGAAGAGCCGATGCATCCACACGGATTATCTCCTCCTCCCCGGCACAGCCGTGTCTCGAGGAAATTTTCAGAGGAGGATCAGGTTGCTTTCACTGGGATGTGGGGTTGGTAAGACCACAACACTCTGACTGCTGCTGGGGCTCTGCAAAGCCCCTACATCCTCCTAGGGCTCAGGATGGCTCTTTTTCTCCTCTTGGCTCCATTGCCCTCCCCTCGCAGCTGATGATTAGGGGTTAATTAGAGCCAGCTGGGACCCTTGGCCCCAGCCCTGGCCCCACCGTAGCAGCCACCCTTGAACAGTGAGCAGGTGATGGAGATGCCAATGTGCTGGGGACTGTTTTTCTACTCGTGTATACCTTAACAAAGCGCTTCCCTTGGATTGCTGTGGGAAGGCAGACACGGCTTTCCGGGAGCCGCAGCACAAGAGTAAGTAAAGCCATGTGGGTGGTAGGGAATGAGCAGCCAGGATGGTCCCCAACCCTTGGTCCCCCATCCCCTGCTTCTCCTCTCCACTCTGCCAGCGGTGGGGAAAAGCATCAAGCGAGCGGATGGGCTCTGCTCTGGGAGGCCAGCCCCATCCAGCCCCACATGTTCAGGAGCTGGAACCCCCCAAATATTCCAGTTTGGGGGTGAAGGGGCTAGAGAGCTCTTTGAGTCACTCCTACCAGTAAGCCCTGAGGCTTTGCAGTTGGAGCTGGCTTTTCCCGGGGCTGGTGGCGAAGTGATGCAAGGGACTTGCGTGGGTCCTGCTCTGTGGTTTGCGTGCCCTGCAGCCACATTCGTAGCTCTCATTGCTCATGTGCTTGTGAAGCAGCGTGGTGCTTTCTCCCAAAAAAATCTTTGCTGTCAGGGGCGATGGAGAAGTTGAGGGAAGGTCATGGGCAGCCCCGACTGGGTTCTGGCACGTCGTTTAGAGCATCCTGCTGGAGAAGGGCTGACACGCTCCCAAGGGGCACATTTGTGCCTCCCCTGGTGGGTCATCACACTGCAAGGGGTGAGCCCCAAAGCCGAGCGCGAGCATCACTGGTCATGTACCACACCAGCCTTCATGGCTGTGCTCCAAAACACCGGTCAGCCCCCAGCACCACCACGGACCAGTCCCAGCACCACCACAAGCCAGCCCCACCGGCACCATGGCCCTGGCACCTAGCGGCTGCTTTAGGGAGACCAAGGTGGGCAGGATTCGGCCGGAGCGATGCGTGGCGTATGCAGCAAGGGTCATCCGGGCACCGTGTCCGCCTTGCCCAGCACGTGGCAGCTGTTCCTCCCAACACCCCCATCCCTCCTTCCCCAGCCCCAGGTGAGCCCTGGTCCTCTCCCAGGGTTTTCCCACGGCCCGGGCCAAGCTCGCAGGCTGTGGGGAGCAGCCCCGCCGTCCCCGGGACTCGGCCTTTCCTGCGGAAGCGGGGGAGCATGCGCCGGCGAAAGGGCCGGGAATACCAACACTCGGGGCTGGGGGATTATTTATAACGCTGGCACCTCTCCAAACAGATGTTTCGTTTTATTTTGAACTTGCACTAAATAGGTCGCTCGTTTCCTCCGTCTCCCATGGGCTTAAAATGGAGGGGGAAAGCGGGAGGAATTAGGGGTGAGAGAGTGGGGCTCGCCATGGTCCCACGTCCCCCCGTGTCAGCTCCTTGCAGCGATGCGTCGCGGAGAGCCAGCGGCTGGAGGTTCGCTGGATCGCGTGCGGGGATGTCACGGTCCCCCCCGTGCTTGGAGAGGGAGGATGGCCGCAGCCGAAACAGGGCTGCGTGGGGCTCTCCACCCCACCGCATTCCTCGCATGTCTGATCCCAGGGCTGCTGAATCACGCCGCTGGGGCTCAACATGGACTCGTCATCCTCCCCAGCAGCCTCCCCTCCTGCTTTGGAGTCACGGTCTTCATTTTTGGCTTTATGGCAGATGCTGTCAAAGCCTGCGATAGCCCATGGCTGGCCCAGAGGAGGCTGGCTGTGCTAGCTCGTGTCCTGTCATCTGCTGTAGGATCAGTATCTTCATGACCACACAACCACCTTCTCCAGGTGCCACCAAAGGTGGGGACCAGGGTCTGGAGTCCTGGGCAGGGGTTCTGGTCATGCCAGCCCCACTCTCTGCAGAAGTGGCAGGCAGGAGAGCAGTCCCTTGTGTGGGCACGGTGGCCCTGAGCTCATGCTGCCCCAGAGGTGGCATCTGCCCATGCTTTGACCATCTCCTAGAGAGCTTGGTCTACACCAGGGATCAGTGGTTGTGGCTTTGATCACGTATTTATAGACCAAGGAGCTCTGGCAAAACTGCACAGAGGGCTCAGGCATTTGCGATGCTGCCTGTGAGTGCTTGTAAAACCTCACCTCTGCGTGACTAAAAGAAACCCCCAAACCCAGGCATGTTGCAAGCAGACACCTGGGGCTCTCGGCATCCTTTGGTCTCACCAGTGCCTGGGGTGAAGCCTCAGGACCCCCCTTTGGGCTGGCAGGCAGCCAGGCAAAGGCTTGGGGGGATGTGTGTGGGGGAGTTTGCCCCCAGGCATCCATCCCTTGGGCAGGGATGGCGTGTGGGACCCCGGGGACTCCCCAGCCCCTCTGCTCCTCAGCCCGGTTTCAGATTTCCTACCTCTGCGTTTTATCAGCAGCTGTTTATGGGCCTTGGGATGACAGGCTCCCCATGTGTGTGCCCTGCCTAATTCTAGCCATGTGCTGGGAAAAAGAAAAAGAGCTCTGTGATGATAATCTGGCCTGTGAGTAAACGCGGTGTCATGGGAGCCGAGGGACCCCAGAGGAGAGATGTTGCAACTCCGGACCTGTCCAGCCAAGGGAAAAAAAAAAAGAAAAAGAAAAAAAAAAAAAAAAAGCCCTGCTCAGTTTTATTTAGATTAAAGGGTGGGAAAGAAGCAGTCGCACAGGCCGGGGGGAGGGTGGCAGAGGAAAACAGGACAAGCCAAAGGGTTTCACTGCTGGACAAGCAAGGCTTGGGTTTCAGGGGTCGCCAGCCTTTGCTCGGAGAGCTTTTTGCTTTCAAAAGCGGGGGACGGTGACCCCCCCAGCCAGAAGAAGCCCTCGCCCCCTGGCTGCAAGCGGCGTTGATCATGGGATCCATACAGGGCTTTCTTCATTGCATACGGGCACCCATGATCTCACTTAATGACTCAGATGCGCTTAGACAAAGAAGAAATAAAGTATATTTTACTTCCCGCTAATTTGCACCAGATGTCCCTGTCCCTCTTGGCAGGACGGCAGGGCCAGCGAGCATTGTGGGAGCGCCTGGAAGCGCAGCCCCGGCAAGACAAGGGGCTAGAAATAGAAAGCCAGAGGAAGAGAAAGGACCGACGGCTGCGCGCGAGGCCTGGCTTCGCTTCTCCGCTCCTGCCTTTGCCGTGGCCGCGCCGCCGCCACCAGCCGAGATGCCCTCGCGTGCTGGGATGGCACCCAGCACCGCTGCCCAGCATCGCCGGAGAGGTTCGGTTCGGGCAAGGGGCACATGGCCCGGGGACAAGAGCAACGTGGGGCAATGGATGCAGGAATTGCCCCTGGATTTGCTGAGAGGGGGCTGTGCACCCCGATTTCCAGCAGATAGCACATCCCCTTGCTGGTGATTGATGGTCGGTAGGGACCAGAGCTCCTTCCAAAGTGCCTGTCAGAGCAGCCATGGATGGTCTCCCCCTCCCCGGCATGCTGAGCCATCCCCTTCCCTGGGCACCAGGTTTGCAGGCTGGTTTCCAGCTCCCACAGTTCTGTGGGTGCTGGTGGGACCCCCATACTGCTTCTCCACAGGGCGTTAGTAGTTGTGGAGGAGAGGTGAGAAACATGGTCTAGGCATGCTCAGGAGGAGGTCAGTGGACAGGGAGGGCCTCCTTGGCGTGGGTGCCTACCCGCGTAGATCTCCCATGGTTTAAGGCATGGGCTGGATGGGCTTTTAAGGGCTGGAAATGGCCCCATTCCACGTGCTTGGGAATGGGCAGTGCCATGAGATGCTCGTGCCAGCAGTGGCTGCCGTGTGTGCTGGGATGCTCTGCCAGGAGCTCTGTGCCCTACACATGCTGGGAGCAAGCGCAGAGGGAAGGAGGCTCAGAGGTATGGCAGGGCACGCTGAGCAAAGTCAGAGGAAATTCTTGCCTCGTTACCCAAGAATAGCCAAGACTGAGCCCACACAACATATTTGGGGCATCAGCAAAGGCATCTTTGGCTTATTAGCATCCTTAAACAAGAGACAGGTCTGGAGTCGGGGAAAGGTAATAAATGAACAAGGTTTGGTGATGCTGGAGCTCCTTAGCCGGGCACTGTGAGGTGGGAGGAGTGGCAGAGATGGCTGAAGGAATGGTCCTCCCTAAATAAAGGTGGGACCAACTCCAGCAGAGGCTGGATACGGCTCTTCCTTGTATCCAAACCACGGGCGTAGCCCTGCTCCCGTCACAGGAATTCCTGTCCAAGTTCATCAGTCACAGAGGCATCAGCCCCCGGCTGGCGCTCACAGCGGCGAGCGGGGGAGTGGGAGAGGAGGCAGAGGAGAAAGCTCAGCTGTCGTCAGGTTTGGGATGCGGGACAAACGGGAGGCGGGCTGCTCTGGAGAAGCTGCGAAGTCATGAGATGGGGAATCATGAGACTTGAATCCCGGTCCTGGCACAACCGTGGTCCTGCTGCGTGGCCTTGGCCCATGACATTTGACCTCTCTGCTCTGGCCCTCTCGCCTGTGTCCGGTCTGTGAGAGCACTGCTCCACGGGCTGTCCGAGCTCGGGGTGCCCTCTGCACAGCGCTGATGCTACTCAGGGATGTTGCCCCCTTCCCCCCCCC
>NW_009650172.1:901817-930004 GCF_000708025.1 Charadrius vociferus | reverse complement strand
GTGCTGGTGGTGGGGAGAGGATGGTGAGGGGTTGGGGATGGAGAGCTGGGACTTCACCTTGGTGGCTGTAAGGTGGGAGGCTGCTGCAGAGCTGCGGGGCTGAGTGAAGGGTGCTGGACATGGCATTGCTGCAGGATGTCCCTGGCCTTCAGGCATGTGTCAGCAGGATGGGTGGAGGCAAATGGTCCCATGGCTTGAAAATGCTCAGCTCCTGGCCCACGGGAAGGATGTAGGAGTCTGAGGGGTCCACGGCACCCTGCTAAACTATAGGGCTGGGAGGAGACAATCCAAGGCAGCTGAGCACTCTATAGGTGCCTGTGTTTGGCTCCCTGGATGGGATACATCTGGGCACCTGCTTTTGGATCACTGAGTGGGGCTGCACCCCCCTCAACTCCTCCTTGTCTGGCACTCATAGGGTGCATCTTATTGCTCTTTGCCGAGAACAAAAGCTGAGATTGAGGAGGGAAACAACAAGTGCTCTCAAGGCTGGCAGTGAGCTGGGTGCATTTGCATCCCTTGTGAAATGCCTGTGTGCACCCACGTGTGCAAGCACACACATCCCCATGACAGGGAGGGAAAGGTTTGTCCTTCTGCTGGCCAGGTGCTGTGTGCATCCTGCAGGACGGGCAGCGCTCAGCATCTCCGAGCATCCCTCTCGCCCTGGCCAGAGCGGACAAACAAGGGAGAGGTCACTACTCTCTGCGAGACGTTGCCACCCTCCCACTCTGGGAAGCATTTCCAAGAGAAATGCTTTTCTGCAAAGCCAGCAGCTTTATTAAAACCAGCTATGAACACAGGGGAAGCAGGCGGAGGCTGCGGGGCTGTCACTGCTCGCTGAAGCGACACCCGTGCTAGCCCAGCACCGGCATGCACCCGTGTCCAGCTCACCGACTCCAGAGTGGTGGTTTGCCCCATCAGAGATCCTGCAGAGATAACTGGTGGAGTGAGGGACCGGGCTGTGTGAGTAGAGGAAGCCAAGGTCTCACCTGTAACAGGACTAACAAGTGACAAGCTGAACAGGCAGCTAAAAGCTGGGCGTAAGCTTGGGAAGACCTTAGCTGCTGGCAGGCAGATATTTGGGGGGGTGGGGTGTCGGCAATAACAGCCTGGCTTGTGCATGCAGGCAGGGAGGGGTGAAAGGAGAGGATCCCAGTTGTCCTTAAAACCGTGAACATTGAATAATGGATGAATCGCACACCCCTGTAAAGGAGAATTGGGAAACAAAGCTAATTGTTCTCATGGCAGTGCCTTCGGGGGCAGCGAGATTAGGTTGTCCGTCCTCCTCTCTCCTGCAGGTCCGTGCTCTCTGAGGGTGGGTGCAGTGAGGTCACATTCATTTACAGCCTGAATTTCACCTCGGTCCTTTCATCCTACCCACCCCCAGCTCTTCCCTGTAAGTGCTCTCATCCCCTCTGGCAAATGCAGAAGAGAGAAGGAGTCACGGAGGGGGTTTGTGGAGGGGGGAGAGGGAAGCTGCTGAATAAGCTGGAGACCTGGAAGGATTTGCTGGTAGATCAGACTTTTGTTGAGCCAAAGCAAGAGAATAATAAAAACATCTGACAAGCTCACGTCATTTAAAAACCATTTCCTCCTTAACATCACTCAGACCAGGAGGCTACTCCAGGGCCAAGAGGCAGCAGAGCCGCTCAGTAAAGAGACGGTCCCAGAGCACTGTGCCGGCATCACCGGGACTTCTCCTCGGGGTCTGCCTTGGGAGCAGGTTCAAAATGCCTCTTGTACTGGGAGAAGGGAGGTGGCCCAGCTGCAGGGCAGGAGCTCAGCCCCGGATCGCAGTGTGTCTGAGCCGTGAAGTTCAGCTCCACGCAGGAGCATCCCCAAGTTCGGGACTACTGAACTCCTTTCCCTCCGGCTTTGTCCAGGCACAGAGGAAGACTTTCCCCCTTACTCTTCCCCTTGTTAGCGCCTTCATTTTCATGTTCAGAAATATTCATCCCCGTCCCTGCAGGCTGGATGGGGAGGGTTACCTGTCACCGCATTACACAGGGGACAGACCCTACTGCTTTTAGGGAGCTCTGGCCTCGTCTCTTCTGGGCTCTCAGTTTGCACCAGGGAGGCCTGAAAACACTCTATGGAAAAGATTTCTTGAAAAATTTTGATAAAAGGGATTTTTAACTAAAAAGCCCTTTTAAATATTCCCTTAAAATAGATATATTTAAAAGTTAAATACAAGAAACTTTCTCTCTTTTTTTGGGTGGGGTTTCTTTGGGCTTGTTTTATTTCATTGGAAGAAGCAGAAAATGTGGGAGGGTTGGAGGGGGATCTGTTTTCTAGCAAGTTTTATCTCACTGGGACTGAGGGAAGCCAAAACTAAGGGGAAAAAAAAGGCAGGCGGTAGACAGAGGGAGGGAGAAAGGCAGGGCTCTGCAGCGGGGGGAGCGGCATTTCCAGCAGAGATGAGCAAGAGCTGACACAACTCCTGGAACCTCCAGCAAAATCCCAGCGGGAGATGCCTTAGAAACAGCTCCTTCTGCAGATGCGGCGTGAAGGGGAACCAACCACCCCACCGGGAGGGAAAGGCTGAAAACTGGAAAGAGATGGGAGGTTTCTGAGGTGGAGAAGGGACCCCAGGGCTCGGGTCGGGGTTCGGGGACCCCCCTGCCCGAGGTGGCTGAGGGTCCCCTCTTCTGCCAGCAGTGCTGCACTCATCCCGCTTTGCTCTTGGCAGGATTTGGCCACTGAGCCCACCATGCTGTGCCCCTCTCTGAAGACACCTCTCTGGTTCCTCATCCTCACCGGTGAGTGCTGGAGTGCTGTGGGTGGGGAGACGTGTGCAGGATTGGGCCCCGCGCGGTGATGCTGCCCTGGGATGCTCACTCCGGAGCAAGGGGGAGGAAAGGAGCAGTGCCATGGGGGTGCACAGAGTGCTCCAGGCACATCTGTGCCTCCTAATGACACAAGTCTGTGGGCTCATGCTGACCCAGTCCTATGGTGGGCTGGATGTAAAGTCCCCACCTGCTTCATGCTGATGATGCCCAGCTGGGTGGAAGGAGGAGACCTTCGCAGAGGGAGCAATGCCAGGTGTGCTCAGCCCTTAGCAGACACCCGAGAACCCACATTAGCTGGAGCCCCCCACAGCAGGAAGGATTCGGTCAGACCCCATACGTACAATAACCGCCCCCCCGGCAAGGCAACAGGGCACCTGGCTCTATCTGCACTGTTCACAGCATTGCTGCAAGTCCCTGGGGACTGTCCCCAGCTGCCCTGCCCACCCCTGGGGACATCGGGGAGGAGCACATGTCCCAGACCCACTGGGGCATCTGGGCAAAGGCTGAAGCAAGGAAGCTGGGAGAGACGTGGGGAGCCATTCAGGAAGACCTTGCCTGTTTTATTGCTTCCAAAGGATTTCCTGCGAGGTTTTGCTTTCATTCCTTTTTCACTTTCTTGTAAACTGACATTGTTTCAGCCTAGTCTGTGTCCCGTCTGTCACTGTCCCTCTGGAGAGGCAGCCAGCAGCACAAGGAATTGCCTCATCTCCTCCTCTCCCCTTTGCCCCCTAAATGCATGGCCCTTCCAAGCCTTTGAAGGTGCATCCAAGACCTACCTCTGCCTTTACAGAGGCAGGCTCATTTTGGGGTCAGCAGTACTATCGATGCTGTCAGCTCTTCAGGCCATCTAGACCAGCTCACAGGATGCATAAAAGTCAAGAATGAGAAAAAAACATGTGGGGGAGGCCCAGGCCACCCCCATTTCCAGCCCTGTCCTCACCAAGGATGTCCCTTGGGTTGGTGCAACATCATGACAACATGGCAGCCTCCCAGCACAGCTCTGCTCACACCCACAGCTGCCCCAGATCCCTCCCGAAACAGCCGTCTGCTCCTGACCCCCCACTGACACTGGGCAGCACTGGGTGGCACTGAGGATGCAGTCACCTCGCAGAAAGGTTGGACGGGGCAGACATAGTTAAAGCATAAGATGGGGGGTTCTCCACCCAACGTTGCCACAGGCAACATGGGCAACTTTGAACATTGCTGAACCCCATGATGTCTTATTTCCTCTCCAGTAAGGGTTTCAGGAGGTACATGGAATGAAGGGTGACCCTCCAAGGCATGGGTTGACAGGATATTTCTGTGGAGAGCATGTGTTTGTCAGTGGTGGCTACACCAAGGAGGACAAATCCAGGAAGGTTATTTTTCACTGCAAAGGCTGACACTACAAACCAAGTACATTGGCATGAGGTTGTGCTCCAAGGTGCTTCTTCTTGGACTTCAGAGGAACCCAATTTGGTCTCATCTCCCTCCTCTCCCAGGTGTGCTGGAGGTAACGTCCGGGGGCAGCGGGCTGCACATCGAACCCAGAGATGCTGAGCTTGTCCTCAGCCTCCACAGCACCTTCTCCCTCTTGTGCTATGGGGACGGCGCGCTGATCTGGGAACGGGAAGGTCAGCCCCTCGCCGCCTCGCTGGAGCACAGGGATGGTGTTTTCGTCAGCAATCTCACCCTCAGGAACGTGACGGGCCGTCACACCGGGGAGTACACATGCACCTACAGCCCTGACCAGGCTCCAGAGCCAGCGGAGAGGAAAGCCCTGTACATCTATGTTCCAGGTAGGGGACAGCATGTCCTTGTCTCTGCATTTCCAAGGGGTTTAGCAACCAGGAGAAAGAAGCCTTTGAATTATCGTTCTGTCTCCAAGCACCTGGCCTCCCCAAATCCTTCTTCCCATTGCAGGTGAGCCCTCGTGACAGGTCATGTGGCTGTGGCATGTCTCTGGCATGCCAGTTCATGGGAGAGGCCCATGTGTGGTGTGTTCGGACAAGAGGTGGGGGAGGCAATGTTGCTAAGTGGCAGCGTTTAGGTCTCTCTCACCCTCCCGGGAGAAGTTTGGCAAGCCCACAACGTGGCAGCTCTACTTTGGCATAGGGAGTAAAGGAAGAAGCATCACACCAGTCTGGAGACAGAGCCCTATGCTGGAACAGTCCTGGAGCAGCACAGAGCAGGCCTGGTTCAGCTTCAAGCAGCTTTCTGTAACCAGCATTCGCTCTTTCCCACAGATCCCTCCCTAGTCTTCCTCCCCACAATCACCTCTGAAGAGCTTTTCATCTTCATCACGGGCTACACAGAGGCCGTCATCCCATGCCGTGTGACCAGCCCACAGATGCAGGTGACCCTCTATGAGAAAAAGGTGGAGAACCCCATCCCAGCTGCTTATGACCCACAACAGGGATTCAAAGGCTTCTTTGAGGATAAGACCTATTTCTGCCGGACAATTGTGGATGACCAGGAAGTGGATTCAGACACCTTCTACGTCTACAGGATCCAGGGTGAGCTGCAATTGTCTTAGCATACCTGTGCACCTGCTGTGGCTGTTCCTTCAGCCCAATGGCAAGGGACAGCAAAGCTCTCCCCCTGTCTCCTTAGTGATGCCTCTGATCAATTTGGAGGCTGGATTTAGTCCTGTCTCCATTAGAGGGTGGATTCTGCCAAATTGTCAGCTCCATCCTTCAGGGACGAGGCTTTCCAGTGGACCAGTATATCCACGATAAATGGACCGGGTGCCGACTCGTCCCTTCCTTCATTATTCATTCCTTTCTTTCATCTTTCCTACAGTCTCATCTGTGAATGTCTCCATCAGTGCAGTGCAGACCATAGTGCGTCAGGGAGAAAACGTTACCCTGATGTGCACCGTGAGCGGCAATGAACTAGTCAACTTCAACTGGGATTATCCCCGCAAGCAAGTAAGTGCTCCAGCACCACAGGCTGTGTGACAGCAGCTCCAGCCTTCACCCAGAAGTCCCATGTCATCAATATCCTAGGTGAAACTTCATAGGAAGTTTCATAGGAAGCTTCACCTCATAGCAGAAGCTGTGGGATGATGCTGCTGCCACACAGGGAGGCTTGATGGGGTGATCCTTGGACTAAGGATGTCTATCACAGTGGCCTCTGATCAGTGCATGTTCCCTGTCCCCGTGGCAGCCAGACTGGGGTCCTCTACTCCCTCCTCCTCCATCCCTCCCTGTGAGCCTGGCTTTGTAGCTCCAGTGGCAGAACATGCTCTTGATTTCTCAGACAGTATCTCCTGTCCCCTTGTGCAGGCAGGGAAGGCTGTGGAGCCGGTGACCGACTTCCTGCCTGGATCCACTCACGAGATCCGCTCCATCCTCATCATCCAGAATGCGGAGCTGGAAGACAGCGGGACCTACGTCTGCAACGTGTCTGAGGGCTACCATGAGAAAACAGACCGGAAAGACATCACAGTCCGTGTGATCGGTGCGTTGCTGCCCACGCACCCAAAGCCACCAAACCATGTGGCCGCCCAGGCAGGATGCCCCAGGGTGACACCCACTTCTCTCCACACAGCCTCCAGCTCTCTCCCCTCCCCGCCTCTGCTGTTAGTAACCATGGCAAAAAACCAACCCTCACCTCAAGTCACCCCTACCTACCTTTTGGCTTCAAAACATCCCAAATCCCCCACCACAGTTTTTGGGACCCTTTTATGACACTTGAGGGTGCGGTTGAGAGCTCTTCTGCACTGTGCAGTGTCAAGGCACTGTGAGGTCAAATTGTCACCTCCCGTCTGCATCTGTCCTTCTTTCGTGTCATTTGAAGGAATGTGTCCCATCTCTATAAGTTAACAGCCTTTTCCCTGCATGCTGCCTGCCCCACGAGCTCCCCTGCTCCGAAGTGTGGCTCTGCACCACCACTTCCCTTGGACACAAGCCTGGAACCTTGAGGGATTGATCTGGAGCTGCTCCACCGCTTCTTTGTGTTCGGGGTGTTTTGTTCCAGATCCATGTTTATTCAAAGGGCTGGAGAAGGGTCTCATTTTATCTCTGACCCCACTATCCCTTCTGCCCTTTCTCAGAGCATGGCTTCGTGCGCTTCCACACACACCTGCCCAGCACAGTGTACGCTGAGGTCCACAAGAGCCGCACCATCCAGGTGGAGGTGGAGGCCTACCCACAACCCAGCATCGTGTGGCTGAAGAACAACAAGACGTTGACCATGGAGAGCAGCAGCGAGTTCACCATCACAAGCAGAAACCTGTCAGAAACCAGGTGAGGGCCCATCATTCCCCACCAGAGTGCAGGGAGGGAATAATTCACAAAGCAAGCTGCAAATCACTGGTTTGACATGGGTTAGTGGTCGAATGCCTTTCCATGAGTGGATTTTGAGCATGCCTCAGATGGGTGGGAGCTGGTTACCTCTGAGCAGTGTCAGTCCCCAGTTACCTTCCCACACTCATCACTCTGGGACTGTGTCTCCTCCAGGTACCAGACGGCCCTGGTGCTGGTGCGGGTGAAGCAGGAAGAAGGAGGATTTTATACCATCCGGGCTTCCAATGAGGACGATGAGCAGGAGCTGTCCTTCCATCTGCAGATAAATGGTGAGGATGGTCATGTAAATATGGGGCTAAGGCATGCGGCGTCAGTCTCGGAGGATGGCTCCATCCTTTGCCGTAGGACCCTCAGGCTGAAGCCCTTACTCCTCTACTTACAGCTCCAGAGTGGTTTTGGTCAAAGGAAGAGCATTAAAGCAAGAAACGCGCTCTCTTGCAATATCTCACGTGTGGTGTCAAAGCAAGGGGCACAGGGAGGCAGTGCAGGTATCAGCAGCTTGGCTTTCATGCCGTGGCCCAAGGTAGTAGATGCAGAGACAAGTGGGCAGCTCTGATGTCCAGCACTCTCCCCTGTGCTTGCCTCTGTTCTCTAAGTAACCTAAATTTGGACAAGTCTCCTTCATGCCCCCCTCAAACCTTTCTCTTTTTGCTGTTAGGTTTCAAAAATGAAACATGATTGTGGTGATGAGTCCTACCTCACTGTCCTCTCACCACTAGGCCATGTTAGGGGTACGGGGGAATCACGTTCCCCTTCCATCCTGCAGTCAAAGTGAAGGTTAAATTCCCATCAGTGTCTCTTGGTTTCAGTGCCAGCCAAAGTGGTGGATCTCAAGGAGAACAGCAGTGCCAGCAGTGGGGAGCAGACCGTAACATGCTCTGCTGAAGGCATGCCCCAGCCAGAGATCAGCTGGTCTACTTGCAGCGACATCAAATGGTAAGTGGAGCGATGGAGCCCGTGGGAACGGCTGTGCTCTTGCATTTATTAGAATAATAGACTAATGCTTTATTGCATCCTGCTGGCCCACAAGCCCAGGCATCCCATGGTGGCATGTGGTCTCAGCTGCCTCACAGGTGCCTTTATCCTCCCCTGGGGCAGGTGCAGTGCCAAGGGGCAGCCCACCCGCCTGCTGGGGAACGAGTCCTCAGAGATCGGTCTGCAGACCAATGCCACGTACCACGCAGAGCTGCAGGTGTACCGCGTGAACAGCACCCTGCAGCTGCACAGGGTGGACGAGCCCCTGCTCCTGAGATGCACCGTGCAAAACTTCTTGGGCACCAACTCCCAGGACATCACTCTGGTCCCACACAGTGAGTGCTGAGGGAAGTGTTTGAGCCAGTGGTGGGGAGCTAGACTTTTCTCTCCTTGTCTCCAGCCTGGAGGTGCTAGGACCAGGACTGTCCTCTGATGGCTGCAGTGCTCAAAGGCAGGAAGCCTGGGTATTCTGCCCAAAACAAAGCCTCCTTTGGGTTGAGCAGGAAAGGTTGGTCCAGGAGGAGTCTGGAGCCCTTATGTCCACTGGCCATGGACATTCTCTTCCCACCACTGCCAGGGTCATCCCTTCAGAGAGGCAAGATACCTGAGCAGGTCCCCAGTGTCTTGTTATTAGCCCGTGGGTCACTAGATGGTGCCACGGATTCGAACATCCATGTGCTGGACATCCCAAATATGAGGAAGGATGGTCTAAGCCCAGGTCCAGAGCTGCCAGCTCTCCCCCAGGCAAACCAGCCCCTCTAGCTCCTTACACCCTCCCATGGTCAAACTTCTCCCAAGGCAGCAAGCCCTTCAACAGGCTGTGGCAACCCATCACCCCATCATCCCTGGGTATGTTGGCCCTGCAAGTGCTGGGCAGGTCTGCCCAGGAGGATACGACAGGGACTGCCCCCTGAGTTGATGTCTGGGGGGGAAATTGTGTTGCAAGAGGGGGACAGTGGCTAGAGAAGGAAAGGAGAAGGGTGCAGGCACCCCTCTGTGCTGCTCTCTTCTCCTTTCCCCAGAGTACCCAAGCCATGCAAGGGTGGAGGAGTCTAACTGCCATCCCTCTTATCATTGTAGCCTTGCCGTTCAAAGTGGTCATCATCTCTGTCATCCTGGCCTTGCTGGTCCTCACTGTCATCTCCCTGATCATCCTGATTGTCCTGTGGCAGAAGGTAAAAGAGGAGAGTGTTCCCAGGCTGCAACACTGGTACCCCAATGTCAGGGTGGCTGGGAAGCGCAAAGCTGTGAGCTCCTGCTGGCATGGGCCTGACAAATGTCCCACCCATTCCAGGGACCATGGCCCCCCTGGTATCTGTGGGGTAGATGGGGCATGAGGCAATGGCTGCAGGGACAAAAGACTCCCTGATGAAGCCCAGCCACATCCCCCACGCTATCTCTGACCCTCAGCCTCTCAGATCTCTCTTCGCCCTTTGCTCCCCTTTCCAGAAACCTCGTTATGAAATCCGCTGGAAGGTGATTGAGTCAGTCAGCTCCGATGGGCACGAGTACATCTACGTGGATCCCATGCAGCTCCCTTACGACTCCAGCTGGGAGGTGCCCAGGGACAAGCTGGTGTTAGGTAAAGGTTGGGCAGGTCCCACTGACAGACCCCTGGGGTCCTGGCTATCTGGGGTTAATGGGTTTGGGATCTCCAAAAGAGACCAACCCAGAAAGGGCACAGAGATCCCTCAAGATACAATGTGATCCTGGGACAGAGGGACCATCTGGGACCACAGTGGGAAGCCAGCTGCTCCCTTTGGCATGAGGCACAGGGTTAACCGTGGCTATCCTTTCCTGTGGCTGGAAGCTCCTTCCCTTCCCAGCCAGACAGAAACCAGCCCCAGCCACAAACATCGTAGCTCATCACCCCCTCCATGCCCACCAGGATGACTGCAGTGAGGCTGGTGTGGTTTCAGACAGAGAACTTGTCTTTTCCAGGCTCCTCATCTCAGCTCTCTTTGAGGACTACCGCCAACCTAGTCTCCTCACTGTTCCTTTGCAGGACGTACTCTTGGCTCCGGTGCCTTTGGACGCGTGGTGGAGGCAACAGCCCATGGCCTGAGCCATTCACAGTCCACCATGAAAGTGGCAGTAAAAATGCTCAAGTGTGAGTTGTCCCCACACCATAGCTTTCCCCCATCCCAAAGCTGTGATGGCACCGAACGGTGCCCTTGTGCGCCCCTCTTCACCTTGCCACTCACACCGGCTCTCCCCAACAGCCACTGCCCGGAGCAGCGAGAAGCAAGCCCTCATGTCCGAGCTGAAGATTATGAGCCACTTGGGACCTCACCTCAACATCGTCAACTTGCTGGGGGCCTGCACCAAAGGAGGTAGCTGAGCCCCAGACGCCTTGTCTCCTCTTGCTGCTGCCCTGGGCTGTGCTGAAAACCGCCCTCAGAGAGAATAATTCCTGTTTTCTGGTTCAGAATGATTCACCCTTCCCCTAGGAAAGCCTTGTGGGGCTCTGAAAGCCTTTCTTTCCAACCTGATTGAAACTGAGAAGGCATGTTTCTGTTAACCCCCACCTCCCTCCCCGAACACAAATTTCAAATTCCAAAACCGCTGGCTTTTCCCTCGGGAAAAGATGTGCTGCAACCTGGTAATGTCCCTTTGGGATGAAATTCACTGCCCTGGGGAGCGAGCAGGGCTGAGGCAGGGCTGAGACGGGTGCTCTCTCCCACCAGGGCCCATCTATATCATCACCGAGTACTGCCGCTATGGGGACCTGGTGGACTACCTGCACCGCAACAAGCACACCTTCCTGCAGTCCTACGGGGAGAAGGCACGGCGAGAGGCAGAGGTGTATGGGAACACCGCCAAGGAGGACCACGTGCAGAGGTACCTGGAAAGCAGCACTCTCCTCCTCCCTGGTGCCTACCCCATCCCAGCACCCATCAATGAGCGAGGCTGGTACTGCCAGGAAGGTTACCTACATTTCCTCCAGACCAGTAAAATAAATGCTGGCCCAGCGCTGGGGCACAGTTGGCCACTCTCCTACTTTGTGAGACTGGCCCGTGTGCCAACCAGCCACCTTCAAACAGCTCCTGGCACACAGGGAGTTAGCAGAGACAATCTGTGTGTCCTGGAGGCTGAGTTTGCTAGCACACACGCCGGCTGCTCCATGCCAGTTGGGAATATTCCCTGGCATCGTTAACTTTACTGGCATAACCACAGCTACGCTCTGAGTACAGAGATGAAGGGTTTCTGAGTATGTCTTAACCCTTGGAGGCCTCAACTCTGCATTTTCAGGGCAGGTCACGTTGCTACCGAGACTAAGGGAGAAGTGCTAGAAGGACTGCAGTTGCACAAGAGGTGCTACAAGGAAAGGGAAGCGGTCCTTCGTCCAGTTGCCAGTTGTACGGGATGCAGGCAGATCAGCGCACAGAAATGGTCCCATGGGAAGTTAGAAAGCAGCATTTAGTTCCAGCACGCCAAAACAATAGTAAAATAGAGCAGTGTTAGGACATCAGCACAGCTGCCCCCTGTGCTTTCTGCTTGAAGGCAGCTGAGAACCTCCTATGCACTGAGCCCAGCCTCCCAAGCCTGTGGGACCATGCCCCAAAGCTCTGGTCATGCAGCAGGTTTCCCTTGCCCAGCACCAGCACACGGAAGTCCTCAAGATGTTGCTTCCAGGACGCAGTTGTTGCTCACTCAAGGGAGAGGTGTGCAAGGATGCAGATGTTTGCTGATCCAAACTGGGAAGGTTTAACTGTGGACAGAGGGTTGTGTCCTGCCCACTCAGTTCAGCCTTCTCCAGGCCACCCTCAACCAGCCTGTGAATGTGCACAGCCAAGGTGGAGGGTTTCTCCTGCCCGCTCTGGCTTGGGTCTTCTGTCCTCCTGCCCTGTGGGTGCCTGCGGAGCTGCACGGCCCTGGTTCCCCTTCCTGCCCTCCCCAGTGCAGAGCTCGTGTGCCGAGCCCAGCCTGTGCTCTGCCAGGCAAGCTGAGCATGAGAAGCTGCAGTCTGTGGGCAAGGACACCTGAAGACCTGCAGGGGCATGTGGCAGGGCTGTTTAAAGCTAGCGCAGAGGACACCAGAGCTGTTAGGTGGTGGAAGGAGGTCTCCAATGTCACTTGCACTTCTCTGCATGCATGATGCGGGGCTTCTTTCCCTGCTGTGTGAGACATTTCAGTGCTGGGGCTGAAGATTTAGGAATTGCAGTCCCACAAATCATTGCTCTCATCCCCCGCATCTCCTCCTCTCCTCTGGATCTGAAGTCTCTTTTCTTCCCCCCACAGCCACCTCTCCTTGTCTGTGGAGAGTGACGGGGGCTACATGGACATGAGCAAGGATGATTCCCTGGATTACGTGCCCATGTCTGACATGAAAGGTGAAGTCAAGTACGCTGACATCGAGTCCTCTAACTATGGCACGCCATACGAGCTGGACAGCTATTCTCCATCAGGTAACAACTCAGCCACAGTGGGAGGGAGAGGTGCTTGCACTTCGGGTGCTGGATGCCTTTGCTTGCAGAGCCAGATGGTGCATATTGCAAAGGCCAATCTCTGGGACAAGTCCAGCAGTGGTGGCAGATGCCCTCGCGATGGGAACTCCCGGCTTTGTCCCTTTGTCCCTCCACCGGCAGGCAGCCCACAAGTGTGCCAAGTAACACCAACATCCATCTCTGCTTTCCCTCCAGCTCCTGAAAGAACAGACCGGGTGACGCTGATAAACGAGTCTCCACTCCTCAGCTACATGGACTTGGTGGGCTTCAGCTTCCAGGTGGCCAATGGGATGGAGTTCCTGGCTTCCAAAAATGTATGTATGCTGTCTGGTCCGTGGTGCCTGCGGTGGTGGAGGCCAACAATGCTCTGCCTTGTCCTGTGGTCAGCTTCTGCTCACTGTCCCTCTGTCCATGCCAACCTCCTCATGGGAGAAGTGGCTGTGCAATTGAAGAGCTGCTGACCACTTCTCTTTGGAAACAGCTCCGGGGATCAGCATGACTGTATTCGCACGTGACAGCTAACCCTGGCTTAGATTGACCTTCAGACCTCAAATTCCCTGACTCCGAGCTCCTCCCAAGCCACTTGCAGCACAGCTGTGGTGTTATATCATTCCCATTTACCGGGATGACCAAACAGTGATAGCCTCCCTCTGCTAAAAAGCACAAGTCACTCCACAGCAGAGCTGCTACTCTCCACGGACACCCCTAATGCACCACATGCTCTGAGCCCCCCAGACCTCGTCAGAAGTGCTTGTTCAGTGGAAATCAATCCACCACAGAGCACCAGTCTCTGGAATTTCCTAAGATCTGGCTTAGCCCAGGGCAGGCAGTAATATAGTTGGTCAATGTGAAACATCACACAGGGCAGGGGTAAGAGACGGATGGCATCAATGACATGTGGAGAGAAATTCCTGGCTTCTTGCCTCCGTCCATGCAGTTTGAACATCAAAAGTGCGTGGTCAGTTCTCCCCCATGGAGCACAGAAGAGGAGCTCCCAGCTTCCCACAGTCCCACTTTACAGTGGTGTAATATCACCATGCTTGCCAGTAGTGTCTGAGAGGGTCTTGAGCAAACCTCGGGGCTGTTCATATGGAAAGCATCCAACACGCTGGCAAACCAGGAGGCGCAAACTAGGCTGGTGTAGCTGATGTCTTCAGACTGCTGGGTTGGATTGTCCAAACAGAGATGGAGACATCCCCTCCTTGCCAGCCCATCAGCCCTCTTTCTCGGTCAGGCCCTGGCAATCCCCTCTCTACTGGGTTGTTCCGATTGCCCTTGCCGGATTTGTGTGTCTGTTGCTGTCATGGGGGGCAGCAGTCCATGCAAGCAGCAAAAATGCGGTAGCTCTGCTAGTGGCTTTGAGCCACGGTTGTTCCTAGAGGTAGAGGAGATGCCTGAAATGATGAGGTAACTCCTGTCCTTGCAGCCCCAGCGAGGGGTTAGTGCTGGAGCTGGGCTGCTTCCTCGGGCTGCCTGGGGGCCCCTCACAGCGACAATGCTCTGCCTCCCCCCTACAGTGTGTGCATCGTGACCTGGCTGCCAGGAACGTCCTCATCTGTGAGGGGAAGCTGGTGAAGATCTGTGACTTTGGCCTGGCGAGGGACATCATGAGGGATTCCAACTATATCTCCAAAGGCAGCGTGAGTACCAGGAGCCATGTAAGCACCTTCTTCCCGGGGCTCTGGGCCTGGCAGCCCCTACATGCTCTTGTGAGTCGCCTGTCCATCATGGTGACAGGGCAGGACTCCCAGGAGATGCTGTCAACGGCCAACCATCCTGCACCTGATGTGCTCTGCATGCTGTGGAGTAGCAGAATTGCGTGCTCATATCTCCAGGCTCTTACAGAAGAACCTGGGCAACAGCAGCAAAACTAAGGATTGTCCCCTGTACAAGCCATCACTGCAGTCCCTGCATGGCGCCGAGTCCGGTCCTGAGCTGCAGGCAGGAGGAGTGCAAGGTTAGGGAGCTTTACAGGGCTGCAGTGAGTTACTGGACACTCTGGGAAGAGGTTCACAGACTTCTGCTCTAACCACTAGACCACAGGGTAAGAGGAAGTGTTTTCCTGCGAGCAGCTACTTTCCAGAAAGACGTCCCCAATCTTTCGAGGCAGGAGAGGATGAGGCTGTAATTGAGCTTCCCCAGAACCTCCCCTGTGACTTCAACAACGGCAGGTCCACTCCAGTCCTGGGGCACTTGGCAAGGTGCAACCCCAAGGAAAACAGGCCACATAATTCCAGAGGAACTGAGGCTGGGGGAGCTGAGAGTGGAGCCAGGCCCCTCAAACCCCAATCTTTATCTACTCTATGACCTGCTTAACTTCTCTGGTGCTCTCCCCCGTTTGCATGGGATGGCAGACAGGCACTCGGTGCCTGGGCAGGGAGACCCTCCTGCAGAGGGGCTGGGGTTTTCCAGTCCAGCCTTGGCATGCTTTTCCTTCCAAAACAGGAAATGAAACTGGGCTGCTTTGCAATCCTTCCTGGAGATTATTTTGGTATTCGTTGTGCAAGCAAATCCCAGGAACAGCACAGCCAGTGCTGCATACAAGCTGGTCAAGTGAGGCTCCTTTTTGTATATCACTCTGAGTAAGAGCAGGAAAAATCTGGATGTGTCCTTCAGCTCTTTTCTGGTCATCCCACAGCCCTCTCCAGCCTGGTCTCGGGTTTCTAAAGTCCAGATAGACCTGGACTCCCTTCAGGAATGCTGTGGCCATGTTGTGCAAGTCAGTGGACTCCCCAAGAACTAGGGAACAGAGAAAGCACACCGTGACAGCTCATCATGGCACACAGTTTTGGAAATGCATGTAGCATACCCGCTCTTTCCTCCTACCTGCTGGGTTCATCCTGCACAAGGAAAGAGAAAACTGGTACCTCCAAGAAGTGACTGACAGCAAATGTCAGCAGATGTGTTGGGCTGAAGGCAGCTCTGAAGGGTCTTCTCTGCTTGTAAACTGGTTGTCAGGCTCTCACCTCTTGAAAGAAGTGCTGTAGATCATAGAATCATAGAATCACAGTTGAAGCTGACTCTCTTCCTTTTCCATTTTTTTCCTCTTAGACCTTCTTGCCCCTGAAGTGGATGGCTCCAGAGAGCATCTTCAACAACCTCTACACCACCCTGAGTGATGTGTGGTCCTTTGGGATTCTCCTCTGGGAGATATTCACTCTAGGTAAGTGGTCTGGAGATCATGGTGGTGTCTGTAGGTCTGGTAGCATCTTAGAAGGATTCCTTCCCAGAGACTGTAGAAATCCATTTCTAATCTCCAAGTACTAACTTTACCAGTCAGAGTAGCACTTAATTTCCCGTCTCCTTCTTTCCCATGCTGACGTTGCCATTTGGAAGTGAAACAGGAAAGGTAAAGAGAAGAGGAAACCTTGGTGTGAAATGCATGTTGGCATGGAGGTGGCAGACAATCCACCAGCCTGATTTTGTGCTCTCCCTTTTCACCCAGGGGGGACTCCATACCCTGAGCTGCCTATGAACGAACAGTTCTACAATGCCATCAAACGTGGCTATCGGATGTCCAAACCCACCCACGCCTCTGACGAAATGTAAGTGCTGCCCATACGCGTTTGCCCTGGGCCTGCCCTACCCGAACTACAGAACCATTTCTGCCTGTTTTCTCCAACTGCTAAGTCACCAGAGTGCTCTCTCTTCCCTCTTGTTAGCTACGATATCATGCAGAAGTGCTGGGAGGAGAAGTTTGAGATCAGACCATCCTTCTCACAGCTGGTGGTGCTTATGGGAAACCTCTTGGTGGATTGCTACAGAAAGGTATGTTCAAAGGACCCTCTGCTGGAGAGACAGAAGAGGGTCAGTGCTCTGTGGAGGATGTTGCCTTGGTTAGGGCACTGAGTCAGTGTCTGGAGACCAGTGTTTAGCGCTGCTGTGCCGGAGGATTTTGCTGTGACTAAGGCTTCATTAGTTTGAACAGCCAATGAAGGTAGTTTGGGCATTCTGGGATCATTGCTGAGACAACTGGCAGCGCCAGACAGGCAGCTGGTATCTCAGCAACTGCAGAAATCAGAACTAGCAGGAGATCAAAAACCTGCCTCCAACTGTTTGGTATTTTGGAGCTGTGGAGTTGTGTCCCTCATCTCTCCCTTAGGAAATGTTCATGACCTGTCTTTGGTGGAGTCAGGGTAGCTGAACCCAGCTAGAAGGTGGCACCACCTCTAGATAAAGCCTAGCAGACAGGGTAAACAAATACAACACAAGTGCATTTTCTTCACTCACAAGACCTTCCTGTTTCTTTGGTAACCCACCTTGCGAGAGCAGAGGTACCATCAGGTGGATGAAGAGTTCATGAAGAGTGACCACCCCGCTGTTGTCCGCACAAGACCCACAATCCCTGGGCTGAACAACGCCAGGCTCACTCCCAGCTCCCCCACCGGCAGCATCCTCTACACAGCCGTGCACCAGAACGGGGGCGAGAACGATTATATCATCCCTCTTCCTGACCCCAAACCCGAGGCAATCTGCGATCTCCCTCAGGAGGCCTCCATCAGCCGGGCCAGGTAAAAACATCGCTTCTGAATATTGTCCCTTCCCCTGACTGCCCAAATCTGGAAATGGGAGCCTCAGGAGGAAATGGGGATGCTTTGCTATGGGACACACCAGGGGTGGGTTTACCAGGAGAGGAGAGCAGTGTCGTCACCGTCTGAGGTGCTGCGACCTTGCATGAGCCTGCAGGGACGAAGATGAGCCAGAGGAGCTGGGATTTGAGCTAAGATAGGGCGGCATGTCATGTCCCCGTACATCAGCTGGCACAGCCAAGGACAAGAGACCCCACTTACAAGGAGTAGGGCACACTGGGGCGCGTAGTCTGCAGAGCCCAGCTGGCTGTATGTTGTGTTTGAGGGCTGAATAGACACAAGTGATATTGTCTGTCCCCCTGTGGAAAAGGGCTGAATAGACACAAGTGATATTGTTTGTCCCCCTGTGGAAGGCTGCTCAGATAGACCAGGGCTGTCAGGACATATTGACTCACTTCTCAGCCATTGGGAATCCTCTCTCAGCAGGAGGCTTGGGACAAGGCACTAATTTCTCTCTCCTCCTTGTTTCCCTTCAGCTCTACGCTGAATGAGGCCAACACATCATCCACAATATCCTGTGACAGCCCTCTGGGCCTCCGGCAGGACGAGTGACCCACAGCCAGGCTGCCAGGAGCCAACCACAGGGCACCAGGAGGTGGAGGAGAGTTTCCTGTAGTCAGAGCTGCGCTGACTCTGCATCTCCCCATGGCAAGACCAGCTGAGGGGCTGACCCAGACATCGCAGAGAGCCATGCTTTGCACTTGTACATTGGGACATCCCCACCTGTCCCAGCATTCCTCCTTCCCTCCCATCTCCCAGTGTTGGGTGGGGAATTAAAGACTTTTCTCCATTGCCATCCTCATCCCCCTTACAAAGAGGTGGCTCAGTGACAGCAACCTTCCAGATCACTGCCATGTCCTCCTCAGTGATCAAACCACTGCAGGATGGAGACATCTCACAGACCAACATCTTCTTTTCAAGTGGAAGATGTGGGTTGGATCTCCACAAGAGACGCCACTTTCTGCATTGCTAAGATGATACTCCAGCCTCTTCCCCCTCCATGGCGATGAGTTTCATCTCCTCTGCACCAGCACTTCTCTGATGGTCTCAGCATCAGCCCCACTGTGGTTCTGTGAAATGCCACTAGGACAGACGACTTGCTTGGAGCACATTGCTGGGGTGTAGAGAACCTGTAACACCAGCCTTCAGCTGCTGGAGAGCAAGAGTACATTGGGTAGATTCTCCTCCAAGCACAGCCAAGTCCTGGAGAAACCAGCCAGCGTCTTAGAGATACTGAATCACCATTTTCCTTTCTTGACAGCTCTACTACAGTGGATAGAGCATCACAAGCACTACAGGTACCCATGGCTCTGAGGCACAGCTCAGCACCCACCTGGAGAGGCCTTCACACCCCAAATCCTTTTGTGCCCATCATGGCACCAGGAGCCCCAAGGGCATGCCAGGAACTCAAAATGCTCTCACAGTGACTCTGTTGTAGTAGCAAAGAGGGCAGTCCAGTGTTGTTTGTGTTGTCTGCGTGGACACTAAGCTAATTATTCCCCATTGAAAATTTAAAGGGAACAAATATATTAATCCACTAGCCAGGGCCAGTATAAGGAAGCAATATGGCTATTCATTAATCTACCACCACTAAGCCCAGCTCATCTGCTGGGAAATCATATAATCCCGCCAGCTGCAAAATCTTTGTGCCTTACCTTTGGATAGCAAGGGCTCCCTTTTGATAGACTGTTCACCCAAACAGCCTTCCTCAGGACAGGAGGTCTCACCGGTCCTTCCTGAGTCATAGCAAGACTACGGGGAGCAATAAGGATGCCAGAACACCAACCCAGGGATGTCACAAAAGAGAGAGAGGGAGAGGGGCTGGAAAGTTGTTTGGGCACAGCTGAACTGTGTCTCACCCCCTGCCACTTTCCAGGGGCCAAGCACAGCCACTTGCAGCGTTGCAGGGCTGTGAATGAAGTGTCGTGGAGAACCAAACAGAGCAAGAGGAATCAAGAACTCTTCTCTCCTGAAAAGCGTTTTGAAGAACAAAAGGGCAGAGACCTTCCTCCTGCTTCTCGCCTTCTTGCTTCTCACAGGCAGGCCTGGGGCTTCTTGTGCTCTCGGCTGCCACTTGAACAAGGAGACTCAAAGCAGGAGGACCACCAGGCTTTTGAAATCAGTGGTGAACCCCACCTCTGCACAGATGAAAGCTAAACCCCCAAAACTACAGCTCTGAGACCATAGAAACTAGCAGGGTGGTGTGTTTTTTTCTGAAAAGAGAAGTTTCGCCTTGCACAGAGCTCTGTTCGCTGCATGCCCCCCACTCCCATTAACCCCTTCATTGCCCTATTCGTGCACATCTCTCTGTGCACCCCACAAAAACCGCACAGGCAGGTTTACAAATTCAGAAGTTCAATCGGCATCTCGCTGGGCTTCTGCCACCTCAGAGCCACTGAGAATTATTTTTTCTTTGAACATGAAACTTCTGCCAGAAGTCCCCAGCAAAACAGCTTCTGGTTTAAGTTGTCTATCGTTGCATTGCTGCCGTTTGTGCAGCTAAAAGAGGAGTAGATGTTTTGTGGGCTGATGTCCTTGGTAAAATGTGAACATAAGAAACAGCACTTTTATTGGCAGCTGGTGGAGTATATTTTCAGCCCATGTGGTCAGATTCCCCACCATCCGTAGGAAACACACTGTGAATGACAACTGTTTTTCCATGCTCTGTTCCTCTTGCCTGTAATGAAGGACCCATGTTCTGTGGCCACAGTTCATAAAATGATCCTAACCACGGAGAAGCAGCAACTTATGAGATCCTTGGGGTCAGACCACTTTATTTTTCTAACATGTAAGGTGCTTGGTAGGATCCATGTCACTGCAACTTGAGCCCATAGGATGGCACATCAGGTCATCCTAATAGCCCCTGTCTGCACCAGCCCCATTTTTAATTTGTCCTTCTCTATCAAAGGCGACCAGAAGTACCCAGGACTCCAGGTGAGGTCAAATCTAGACCTCACACAGGGCATTAATAGTTCTGGTCTGCACTGGATTTGGCTTGCCTGGTGTAGCTTTGGAAAATGTTGGCCTTTTCCCAGCCACAGCATACTGGTTGTTTGGAGTCATCCTCTGACCAATCTAAGCACCTACGTCTTTCTACTCTTCCAGCGTTTCTAACCAAGATACTCCCTGCTGTCCCAGACATTGGGTCATCAGCACATTTTGTTAACAAACTGTTATTTTTGGGCTGGACTGACTAATAAAATTATTAAATACTTCTAGCATCAAGAGCTAGAGAGCTTCTTTTACTACCTCCGTTCAGCCCAAAGATTTCCCCATCAACTAACCCCTTCTCATCCTCCTTTTGGCCATTTGCTTATTTATTTCACAAATCCTGTACTAAAGTCCATCTTGTACAGGTTAATTACTAACTAAATTACTAATTTCCCACTATCAAATAGTTTCCACAGTCCTGAAAGAGGAGATCTGTTTCTTCTCCCTGTTGGGGGAACCGGGTATCCCGTTCTATTAGCGGGGCATTAGCTACACTTGGATGCCTATTGCATTTTGTCCCATTTGCAGATTTATTGCAATTATTCTTTGCATCAAAACCGGTTCTGGCAGCTGACGGGGTGCTAACCCCACCTCCCTTTTCCTCCCTAAAGTAGGTACGCCAGACTTTTTGTAAGATGGTACCGTTCTCCACTCCAGAGAGATATGACCAAATATTTGCCTTTGGCCCCATGGTTGCAAGGGGCAAGTCTTGCACTTTGCGGTACTTTCCTGTCCTTACTCAACTATTCCCATCACCACGCAGCGAGGGCGCGCACACCCGCTGCAGCGAGCAGAAGTTCTCAGCCAGGGGCAGGCTGGCAGCTGGGCAAAGCCAACACGTTTCGCTAAGCATCCCTGCAACTCCCCTTGAAGAGAGGGCTTGGCAGGGCTGAGGCTTACAGCATCCCCCCAGAGAAGCTCTCTCCGCTCGGGGATGGAGCTCCAGCCCCCTGCATCCTCTCTCTCTGCTGCTGACATCCCAGTCCCCACGTGCCCCGGCGGGTGAGGGCCAGGAGAAACGGTCGGTTGTTCTGGGCCTGTCAGTTTCGTAGCCATAATTTCACCGGTGAGACTCTGAAGGGAACCAGTCCCTCCAGGTTTTTGGTTTCGATGATCAGTATTTTTGTTTGGGTGTGGGTTTGTGTTTAGAGGTGGACCCAAACTGAGTCCCCCCAAAAGGGACACATGCCACAGCTTGGGCCCATCTCTAGTGCAATATCTTTTATTTGTAGATTATATTTTACTCTACTGCTGTTACATTGTTATCAGCACCAATATATGCATAATCCTATTGCCAGTCACTATTTCATACATACTGAAGTGTATCCCAGAAACTAATGCGACACTCCGGTGTCTCTTTCCACATTTAAGATGCTTCTCAGACTGATGTGTGCGCAGGTTTTAATCCTTTTGTCCTTCTCGGTTTGAGCGTGTTGTTATTTTTTTAAGTGAGAGTGTCACGTTTAGTGTTTGTTTGTGTCGTGTTAAGAAATCTAGAGCACAGCGGACTTTACTTGTAACTCCATTGTCTCTGGGGACAATGGCAGGGGGACCGCGGCAGAACCCTACGGGGACGGGAGGCAGAAGTGCAGTGCAGATGTGCAGCCAGGAGGAAGTCAGCCAGATGTGAGAAACAGCTCTTCCCCTTCTTCCCAGTCTGGGCTCTGGGCTGGGGAAGAGACAGCACCACAAACACAGGGTACCCGGGTGGTAGGTTAGGTTTTGGCTGTGGGGAAGCTGGGCCTGTGTAAAGCTGGGCAGATCTGGAGAAGGGGATTTCACAGATGGTCTTCTTTTGGGGGGCTTTTTCTAAAATGGGATGTCAGTTAACGCGCTAAGGAGGCAAACCCAGTGCTCCAATGCACAGGCGCGAGGAAGGGCTCTGATGGGGCTCAGTGCTTAGCTCAGATCCCAGGATCGGGGTGGCCACAGTGCAAATCACGGGGTCTTCCGCATGGACAGGAGACCAGTGGGCTGCCAAGCCAGCCCCAGGGAGCTCGGACGCAGTCTGGCTGTGCTCCCACTCGGAGAACGTGAAGGTTGCACTTTGGTGGCCCTCAGTAGCCTTCTGGCAGCCTTTGCCCCGGGTGGTTGCACAGGCAGAGAGCAGCCAGGGCAGCTGCAGGTCCTCACTGGGCGTCGGGCATCTCCTGGGCCATGCATAGGTCCTTCCCGTAGCAGACCCCAGCCCTGCCTGCATGCTGAGCAGCAAGGGCTGACTGTAACGGTGGGGACACCATGCCGTCTGCAGGACTTGCCCAGGGCAGGCCAGGTATTGTTAAAAAAAACAGATTTCGTGGGCCAGCACATGGGTAACTGGGCTCCCAGCATAATTCCCACGTTTCACCCAAGGGGCTGAAGTCTCTGTGACGTGCCAAGATGGATCCGGTTGGCTCTGTCAAAGACAGGGGAACTGCTCCAGTGTACCTCTAGCGGCTCTTTGGAGAGATGACTCTTGCAGGGGTGGGAGGAAGCAGGGAAGCCAACTCATGCTGGGAGGCTTTCAGCATCCCATCGTTCCTGTCCTTTCCTCCTTCGTGGATCGCAGCAGAACTGCAGAGCTTGCCCAAAGTGTGCCCTCTGCCTCTCCCCCTCCTGCTGGCTTGCTGGCACCACGCTGTTACTCTGCAGCACCTCTGAACAGAAGCAGCACCTGCCTCCGTGCTGTCTGTCAGAAACCATCCTGAGGGCAACGGAAAAAACAGAGTTCAGACTAAGGTACCAAAGAGTTAACATTTTCCTAGGTTTACAGATGTATTTGTAGGATTTGTACTATGTCACATCTATAGCCATGAGATATTATTTTTATGCTGTAAACTTTTACAAATACATTTTTAAAGAAAGAGTTTAAAAATAAAGGTGTTTTTCTTTTTGCAAAGTTCCACCTCTTCCTCTGTTCTCCTGGTTTTGCTTGCTCCCACTCAGATGGGGCTGGGAATACGGCTTAACCATGTCGTGGGTGAAGGCTAAGCGCGTTAATACGCTGTGCATGACCCCAACGCTTAACGAAGGCCAAGCTGGGAGCCAGGCAGAGGGAAGCACAGCAAGGCAACAGCTGAGCCCAGAAACATGGTAAGGAAAAAGGGCTGCGAACAGGGCAGGATCTGCCCCGTTCCTCTGGTAACTGGCCAGCTTGTGGGTCGTGTTGCAGTGGGAGGAGGTGGGTAGAGGGAAGGACGCTGGGAACAGTTGCCATGTGTATCCCCAGTGCCTGAGGTTAGGGCCACCAGCCCCCAAGAAGGGCTTGACGTGCTCCTTGGAGCATCTCGGGTCTGTGCTCAGATCAGGGCAGGGATGCAGGAGCTGCCAGACTGAAGAGTGCTGGGCTGAAGGAGATGGGAGACACCACAGCGCCATTGATTTTTCCACATAGTTTAATATCTCAGGGCAGTGGGAGAGACAGGAGGTAGCAATGGGCCAGGGCACCATCAGGAACCACACTGAAGTGCGCAGGGCTCCCCATGTCCGGCTCTCCTCCAAGCTGGGTTCTCCTCCCTTCCCTCTGGGATGCAGAATTCACTTGATACCCTTTGAAGATGCAACCCCAAAATACTGGCTTCCCACACCACCACTCGTGGGTCCATATGTCACCCCGCCTTCCTCCTGCTCCCATCCCTGTCCCCCAGTCACCTCTCCAGAAGTGCCGGGGTCCCCTAGCCCCACGAGAGAAAGCCATCTCCCGAGTCCAGCCCAAAGTTTTCTCCTCTCTGTGGCTCCAATGAAACTGCTTCTCCTGAAAATGACCCCAGGCTGCTGAGCGGAGCTGTTTGCCGCCAGCTCTGAGCCACACGCTTGGAAAGGCCGGGGTTGCTGCGAAGAGGGGATTTTGAACTGAGGTTCAAACATACCGATGTGGACCCTGTTTTCAGGCTGCACGGTGCAGCCCCGGTGCAAGTGTCTGCTGGCAGCGGTTGTGCCTCCCTCAGCTCCTGGAATTCCGTTCTGTACACAAAGGCTCAAGGCACTGGCTGCAGGAGGAGACAGGTCTGAGTCCCAGCAACGCTCCTCTCTCCAGCATGGCCTGTCCTGGGTTCCTGTCCTTGCTCAGTTTGCCAGGGAGGAGGTTTGCAGGCTCCCTGACCAACTCAGGCTGATTCTCCCCAGATATGCTCTGAGTCACCTGGCACGGCACAGCCACGACAGGCAGACAGGGCATTTTTCTCCAGGAGCTGAATCAGCAGGGGAAAAAAAAACAAAAAACCACCTCATCTCCAGAGAGGCTGCAGCAAAGGCTTGGGGGGAAGCAGGGAGGAGGAATTGGTAGACCTCAGCCCTGAACCCAGCTGGCTCCCACTGCCCCATCCCTGCCTGGCAGGCCTTTTGCGTGTTGGGATGCACCGAGGAGGAATCACGGGGCTGGGAATGGGTAGGCAGACATGGGGAGCGCCAGCAGGGCATTTTCCCCACCCCAAAAAATGTCTCCTCTCCAGCGATGAGACAGGCACCTTGTGGAAGAGCTCAGGGAAGCAGAGAAACTCAGACTGCAGAGACAAACCCTGGCCTGCTGCAACCAGGGGTTTTAGCTGTTTGGGTACCAAAAGCTGACTCGGGACACGGGTGTTTCACATGCATCCCCAGACTGCTGCCGGGCAGTTCAGGCAGGCATGACACCATGGCCAGCTGTACTCAGCGCGGGGGTCCTGTAGGGCTGGAATGGTCCCAGTCTGGAAAACAAGACTGAGCTTCCAGTGCTTCCAACCAGGGCTTACAGTAGCTTCCACTGCCCCCTCCACAGCCAGCCTGCGGCCAGCCAGGCACTGAGCAAGTCTCGTGCCATCTCCCAGCACACCTTCCTGGCCATCAGGGCCTCCACAGACATCCCTGGGCGTCAAGTGACACAAAGTAAGGCTGCAGCTCCTCCGAGAGCATCCCTGCCCCTTGCTCAGAGCTTCTTGGGCACGTGAGCCTCAGCAGCGCTCCTGCGGCTGAGCTGCTGCTGGCAATCGCAGGTCTGGGGTGCAGCCTGCATGCAGGAAGAGATGGCCACCAGTGGGGGAGGAACCCCAGCAGACAGCTCGTCCCACCGAGTATCCCCAGGTGTGCCCAGCCCAGCTTGGGGACCCGTGTGTACAGGCTCTGACTTCTCACCTGTGGACCACTGCCATCAGAGGCACTTTGCAAGGGGCCTCCTCAAAGAGAAGAAGGGAGGCTGAGAGATTGTTTCCCTTCTCTGTATTAAAACTGTCTGGTTTAATACTTGTTCACGCTGGTGAGTCAGTTCTCTCTGAGCTGGCATTTGTTCCTGGAAAAAAAACACGACCAAACTTAAAAAGAAGAAGGAGGGAAACAAACATCCTTTAAAAAGCCCCTTTGGCTCGAAAGGAGGAAAGAATAATCAGGCAGACATCTCCTGCGGCCCAGCCGCTCGACAGCCCCCCAGCTCTGGGCAGGAGCTCCCCAGCGCACCACGCTGCTCTACTTCATGTTCTTCTTCCCCTGCCAGGAAAAACTGCTGAGAGGAAATCTTCTCTGGCCCAAACCTGCCTTTCCTTCTCTCTGTGCTCCCTCATGCTCTCCAGCCATCCTTCTGGCCAAAACCAAGAGGTCTCTCCACACTCCCATGACTCTTAGTCATCTCCAGCAGAGTCAGCCATGCTCTCATCTCTTGGCCCCGAGACCTTGTCTTGCTGGTACCTCTCTAATTACCCCCTTTGGAGAAGCCCGTTCCCCTCTGGTTTGCGGAGGCATGAGGGGCACTCCTCTGCCTGGCATCTTTGCGTTGCAGGTGCAGATTCAACAACCACCTCTGCGCAGACATTGTGGAAAAGCCCATCTCTTTCTGCCCACGTTTCACAGCCGGTGTCCCTGTCACCTCCCTGCTGACGGGGCTGCAGCTGGGTGCAGCTAAGGCAAAGCCCTCCAGCTAGCCCCAGGCAGGACCTTCCTCCCCTGTGCTTCCCAGCACTGTCAGGTGGTGGCCATAACTTCCCACCCCAGGGCTGCTGTGAACTGTCATGAACTTCTGCTGCAGCGTGAGGTTATCCAGAGGTAGAGCAGAGAGCAAGGGGCACCCTGTGTCTTGACCTGCTAACATCTTGCTGACTTGAGCATCCCTGGGAGAGCTGTCTTGCTTCAAACCTGCCCTCACCCCCTGTTTTAGAAGAGGCACAGTCCATGGGAGGGTTGACCAAGGGCCTAATTACTGCTCCCAGGTGCTTGCCAGGTTGTCCGTTAGAAAACAGCTTCAAAAAGCCTCCCCACCAGCAAGGCAGGAGGAGTAGGTGGAATGGGCTCCTGGGGGTGGTGGGTCCTTGCTTTAGCCCTGTGGGTGCCTGCTGGTGACAGGGTTGCTGTGAACAACAGGCTTGGAGATATGGGGTGAGGAAGAGAACTGGAGTCCTTGTGTGTCCCCCAGCCCAGCTGGGGAGAGGGAAGGGTCTGCAGGCTGGATCCCAGCATGGGGAGGGCAGTGAAGGTGAGCCTACAGCTGGTTGGACTCAATTCTGCCTCTGCATGGTGCTGGAGCAGGGCTTGAAGGTGATCCTGTGAGGCCACAGGACTCATGTCTGCACAGGAATCATGGTCCTGGTTAAAAAAAAATAATAATTTGTCATCTTCACAGGCCTTTTCCCACCTGAGAGCTGCCCTGGGCTGAACCACCTTTGTGGGTCTGTTGTGAAGGAATCAGCCATGTTCCTGTGTGGGTCCTCAGGACCTGAAGCCAGCAAGAGCAACCAGCCCAGAGGTAAAACATGTCCCACTGAGGTAAAGTGGAGTCCCCTGCCATCCAGGCAGGTCCCAGCCTGGCTCTTTGTGTCCCCAAGCAAGTGTGCAGCAGTCCCTGGGGGTTTGGGCAGCAGTAGCTGTGGCAGATTGGGATTGTCCTGAGCACTGGCATGGTGCAGTGGCCCCTTCCAGCCCTGGGGAGCGGTCTGGGGCTGAACCCCTCTCTGGGGTTGGAGGGTGGGCCTCCGTTGGGGTGTGTGCATGGCCCCACCTCTGCAAAGGGGGTTTGTCACTAGTGACGTCTCAAAGCATCACTTTCTTTTTTTTTTTTTTTCCCCCCTCCTGTTTCAAAAACAAACAAAAAAAGGGAATTTCTTAACTTGTGGTCAACTCAGAAAGGAGAAGCTCCTGCCGAGGGAGTGCTGGGGACGGTGCCCACGAGGAGAGGTGCCCGCTGCTTGGGAGGATCTTTCAGCCACATCCACGTTCCACACTGGGGGCACCGCGGTCCCTGGGGACATGGGTCCTGCTCTCCTCCTGCTGCTCACCGCAGCTGGCATCTGGCACGGTAGGTCCACTGGCCCCCCTGCAAAGCTCTCTGGTGTCTCCATGTCACTCCAGGGCAGGTTTGGGACATGGCGAGGGTTTCCTGGGTGTCTGGTGTGAGTGGTCCATCCCTCCTTGGGTGAGGAAGGGTGACAGCTTTGGTGGGGCTGGGGATGAGGCAGTGCTAAAGTTGGACTAATGGGCACTTGGCTCCTGGTGGTGAAGGGTGAAGCTGGGCTCCCAGTCGTGTCTACCAAAAGCCTGCTGTGGGCTGGGACGGTCCCTGCTTCTGGAGGGTACTTCATAAGGCAGCCACAGCTGCTGTGGGAAGGTTCAAGGAACCTCAGCATGGGCAGGGAGCATGCAAGAGAACATGTCTGCTCGCTGGCTCCATTGGAACAGGCTGCCCAGGGAAGTGGTTGGGTCGCCATCCCTGGAGGTATTTAAAAGACGTCTAGATGTAGGGCCGAGGGACATGATTTAGTGGTAGCTTGGCAGTGTTAGGTTAACAGTTGGACTTGATGATCTTAAAGGTCTCTTCCAACAAAACCGATTCTATTCTATGGCACAGCAGGGAAGAGACACCAGCTTGGCTTTTAGTGCAGACTTGGCTGTAGCGGCTTCCCGAAGACCATCCAGAACTGGCTGTTGTTATAGAGGGAGGACAGTGGTGGAAAGAGGGTGTGTTGCTAGTCTGTGTTGGCTCTAGAGCCAGCTGTGCTGAGGGCTCACTCCTGGCTGCCTGCAGCACTGCCAGGGTAAGGCCAAGGGGTATGGAAAGGTGCACGTAGCATAGGAAGAGCCTCAGCAGTGGGGAGATAGGAAAGGGAAGCTTCCCGCTGTTTGGGTCTGGGTGGGGGTTAGGAGGAAAGAGAGGTTCAGCACAACGTGCGTCCT
>NW_009650172.1:869616-901751 GCF_000708025.1 Charadrius vociferus | reverse complement strand
AAAGAGTCGGGAAAGTCAGCTGCATTGGCACCTTCTGATGCACCTTGTACCTGGCTGGAGATGCCTGAGGATTGCTGTTTTCTGGTCGTGTGCTGGCATATACAAGAGGGCTGTAGAGCCAGGTGCTGTTTGACCTTGTGATGGAAACAGAACTCGGGAAACCGAAGAGGGAAAGGTGAATATGCCTGGGTTTTGAGGCTGCAGAGACAACCAAGCAGCAATAACCCACCAACCTCAAGAAAGAGTCACTAAGCTTGTTTTGAGGTTTGCAACCAACCAAACGGACAGAAACCAGTATTACTAATCTCATGTCTTAAATGCTGGCAGCCTCTCGGATCTTGTGTGATGCTTTCCTTCATTATCCTTTTGAGGATAATGAGGCTATGGTGGGAAGTCTCCCTCTGGAAGGTGACAGTCCAGTGGGGAAAGCATTCAGCACATGGGAGGGAGGCAGTGTATCCCTCTTGAGCCACTGCAGCGTTCGTATTTTCAGCCCAGGAAACTTGCATCCTCCTTGCTGTTGCCCTGCGTGGTGTTTCACTTCAAGTCATGTCTTTGATATGCTGAGCAGGCTTTTTCCAGGTCTGCTGTGCTGGGAAACTGGGTTGTGAAGGCTGCAGGGTTTGAAATTTCTCATGGTGTGTTTTTTTGTTTTTTTGTTTTTTTAAAGAAAATAGGGACTAGGCAGGTCTGATGTAGATTTGTATGAGATCATAATGATATCTGTCAGGATCTCTCCCAAGGTTCCTTGAGGCACTGAACGATGCAGGTCACTAGCTGTGACATCCTCGTCAGGCGCTGTCTGCTATGTCAGGGTGTTAGACACACATTTGTCTGAGTACCATCACTGTTGGCCATCTGCAGCACAAAGCTGCAGCATGCCAAGGTTGTCCAAAGCAATAGCCTCAAACTGGAGTCAGAGCCTGAGTTCTTCTGCCCCTTGGATTGCAAGTGCATCTTCTGAGAGTACCCAGGGCTGATGTGGTATGACTGTTGTGATCTGGGCTTTTGCTGGAGGAGTGTCAGGGGCTCAAATCCCGGCTTCAGATCAAGCAGAGGAAAGACGTGAAACCTGATCAGCTCACATCTGTGGTCTTGGCCATCTTGAGAGGTTTTCCCGGGGTTTCTTTTGTCTTCTTGTTGGGGATCAATCTAAACCTCTGAGGCAGAAGCCCCAAGCAGAGATGTGATGAGCACCCTTTTCCCCTCCTCCTGCCCCCTACATACTGTAGGTGACTCTGGGGAAGGTGTCCTCCGAAACCAAGCTTTTCCTTGCCAGCACTGAGGGGGGAGCAAGGGGTGCTCAGGTCTGCTATGGGTCTCTCCCTGGGCCAGACCTTATCCTTGTTATCCCCCAGGACAAAGTCATGGTCCTGATAACTGGCTTCTGTGGTAAGGTTCTTGAGCCTCTCTGTCTTACCAGCCCTCACTTCTCCTTCCTCACTGTTTCCAAACCCTCAGCAGAGGAAAGTAATGTTTTGGCTGGCATGGGAGAAGCAGGGACAGAGCCTGCAGCTGTAACTAGAGGTCATGGTTACACAATCCAAGTGTGGTAAAACCTTTGTCCAGCAGTTACTGGCAATGCTGCGGAAGCTGCTGGAGAGCAGCGGAGAGACATCCCTGGGCTTCGTGCAAGATTGCACGCTGGTCAGCAGGGAGAAAGCCTCCCCCAGCGGCTCTGCTTCCCCATTCTGGAAAAGGACCCACTGGTCTGACTCATCTGCCAGCACACACAAAGGAGTGAACACTTGGGTGGCCTTCACCTAGTATTGTCCTGCATTTAGTGTGGTGGTAGTGCCATTGACAGGAGTCTCCAGTGAGAGCTTGAAGGCTGCTGGCTTCTTCACTGTTATGGAGAGCATCTATCCTGAGCCTCTTCTGGCCATAGTGTCTCAGTAGTAACTGGAGGTTGATGACAAGGACGGGAAGTGACATGACTCTTGTTTTTCTTGTCCTCCTGCTGTGGCCAAACCAAGGACCAGTTACAACATGGTCTTTCCCCGAGCCAGTTTGAATGCAGCTCTGAGTTGGAGCTTGGCTCCCTTATCAAATGGTGCTGAAGCCCTGGATGCGGAGGGGGAGCTAAGGCAGAGAGTAGGGGAGGGAAAAGCATCCAGTGACAGAGAGTTAAAGCAACAGAAACATGTCAAGTCCTGCTCGAAAACACGGCTTAGCAAAAAGGGAGGAACGTTGTACTTCAGATATGTGGAAAATGTGGCTTTATAAAGGATTCTGGGATATGTTTTTCTCCACTCTGGGAATAAATGAGGCTTTTCCTGTTTCCACAGAAAGATAAAAGCATCACACACGCACAACAAAAAAAAAAAAAACCAAAAAAACCCAACAAAGCAACAGGGAGATAAAATGTCAAATATTCCATGCTCCAAAGTTCCCTGTTCTCTGCTTTTTCCCTCAGGGCCAGTTAGTTTGGTCCAGGCCTTGTTTGGGTTTTCCTGGACAACTGCATTGTTGTCACGCACTAGCAGTGCTTTCCAGGGCCTTGGGTCTCATGTTCTCAACCCTTGGTTGCATGGAGGGAGGCTTCAGCCCAAGACTGCTTAAATAATGCTTTCGGAGCTCTGATGGATGGGCTCTGGTGTTACAGCCCTGAGCAGGGCTGATAGTACAGGATGCACATCCGTACCTCAGGCAGTCGTTCTGACCAAGCGAGACCTGTGAGCGGGGCTGGGTGAGGACAGGTATGGGCTGCTTCTGTTAGCTGCCTTATAGAAATGGTGTGCAGTGTCCAAGGCAGCACCTGGGAACAGATGTGCGTTAAGCTTTCTTTTCTATCTGTGGCCATAAGCAGCCTTCCCTTCTCTCCTCCCTGCAGCAGGTTTGGGCAGTGAAGGGCTCTAACATCTGGCTACTGCCCCCCCTTCCCCTGAAGGATGTGCAAGTGCAGCTGGACTAATAGTGCCATCATATGCTGTCTTGCCCTCTCCCATTTCCTGATGATTGGGGTTTTTATGTTCATTTCAACAACAAACCTCTCAACTAAAGAGCTCCTGTGAGTCCAGAGCAGTCTGCTGCAGAGTTTGAGGCATCACAAGACCAAACTCAGCCTCCTTTTTTTTTTTTTTTTTTTTTTTTTTCCCTGCTGCCACCACTCCAGAGCAGCACTGCCTGCAGTGACCTCCTCCATGAAGAGCAATAGATTGATAAATTGGGCAGCTACCCTTCCACTTGTTACTATTTGAACCTGGGTGTGTGTCCCTTTAAGATGTGAGGATGGATTAGCAAAAGGGAAGGAAAGCAGAAGTGGGAGAATAGCCCTGGATAGGGGCTGGAGGGGGGTGCAGAGCCCCCTGAGCACAGATAGCCATTTGCAATGTGTTTCTTGTCCTCCCCGAAGGCCTGGCGTGGGGGTGGCAGTACTGCTTCTTCCCCCGCCCCACGGCACTGATTCATTTCTCACTTCCCCCCACCCTAAATATAGGTGGTGACTCAAAGAACTCGCTGATGTGGCAAAATAGGGGAAAAAAATATTTCCCTCTGACACTAAGGGCTGGAGTGGGACCCTGGTTCCCCTTTATTCAGTCAGCAGGGAAGCCATCTTCAAAGTAGAGATGGTATCAGAAATCTAGCTGGGTTGCAATGGCAGCATCAGCATGGCCTGGTGGGCTGTATGTACAACTGCAGTTTCCTGAGCCATTCAGCTTTCCTGTGCCTCAGTTTCCCACCCCCAAATATGAATAATGATGCTGACTCGCTTCATAATGTTTTGATCACGTCTGTGAGGAAGACACACTGACTCTATGATAAGGCATAAGTAGTTGTCCTTCAAAATCTACTGCTCAGCAACCAAAAAGTCAGTCTTCCCAAAAGGCACGCACTGACCTCCGGGCTCTGTAGAAGCTTTCCGGGTCTGTTCTAACTCATCACAGCACCAATGCAACAAAGAGAGCCCCATCCGTTAGACTTGGCTTAAACATCACCAAATGGTGTTATGGGCTAACCAAGTTCATATAGTAGCTCCAGCTCTGCCACAAGGGGAAAACTGTTGCAAGAAGAGGCAAAACCCAACAGGAATAATTTCCAAACTAGCATCTGTCCTAATCAGCTCCAGATGATTGGTTTTTTCTGTCCCAGTGCTCTAAATGGTCACATACCATTTTTCCTCTCTCCCCTGACATTAATTCTGTGGAGTATCAGGCCATATCGGTCTGGCGGTGTAGAGGATAGCTGGAGCGATACAAGCCAAAAAGCTACTTTGAATCCCAAGCCAAATCTCCTCCTGATGCCGAGTTACTCCATGCTTAGCAATGTGAACTCCAACAGAGCATCATTAGGGATCATTTTTGCACACTCGCTCTTTCTCTTTTTCCTTTGTAGGCTCAGCATCCCCAGTGATCAGCCCTGACCTCCCTGCTCTGGTTGTCAACACTGGCAATCCAGTGGTCTTGCACTGCTCAGGAGAGTCTGAAGTTGAATGGAAGAGCCGAAAGGGTACATTCAGCAGCCACAACAGCAGCATGCTCAGTATTCCCAAGGCCACTTACCGGGATACGGGCACCTATAAGTGCGCTTATGTCAACAGCAGTGACAAGAGCATTGCAAGTGTGCATCTGTTCGTGCGAGGTAACTGAGTTTCCCTCTTCCTACATATGCTGGCAGAACAGCCTCCTTTCATTTCAGAGGTCTTCTCTACGTCTGTGATTGTGTGTGTGTTTGGGGGAGCAGTGCAAGCTCCTACTGGGGCAGTGGCTCACGCACAAGCTCGTAAGCCCACATACAGTGGGGTCCCGTGGCTGAAGCACTGGTGTAGAGTACAAAGCATCTACACTTCATGCATATCTGTCAACGGCCTGGACCTCTCCCTCCGCTTACCTTAGCTTCCCTTCCTGAAAAAACAAGGATGAAAGTCTGTTTGGTGTTATAATGAGCAGTGAGATCTGGAAATCGGAGAACCGTATTGCCAGTACCCCAGATAAGGGAAAGTCCCATGAATCACATCCTCACAATGTGACCTGAACCCCACATATTCTTTCACCCCAGAAGAAGGTATGCTGTGGTAGCTCCACCATTGAGTTCACCCCTTCCCTTGTACCAGAGATACTGCCCTGGACAGGGAAGCTGCAGGTCTGATAAATAAAACTAACACCATGGTGAAAAGTTTAATTAGAGGTAAGCATGCTTCTCAGGCTCTCTTGCCTATGTACATTTCTGAGTTGATTGCTGTGCTCTCCTCAAATGCCTTAGCTGGATTTGGGCTTGTCGTGTGAGTTTTTGGAGGCTGAGTCAGGCAGGCGTTGAGCAGGGCTGCCCCAGCATCGAACTCCCACTGGGCAGCAACGCTGGAGACTTGCCTTTGCTGGAATGTGTTTCTCAGCTTCAGTGCATTTTCTGATCCCGTTCTCTGGCCTACCTTATTTCCTCCACAGATCCCAGTAACGTGTGGTACACCCCAACTTTCAGGATCTTCGTGACCAAAGGTGGTAATGCGGAGCTCCCCTGTCTCATTACGGCCCCCGAGTATGGATCCAGCGTGACTCTGATAAGGGATGACGCCTCTCATCTCTCACCCGGGACCAACTACTCTTTCAGTACTGAGAAAGGAATAACACTATACAATGTGCAAAGCAAGCAGAAAGGCTCTTACCGATGCCAAGCAGTGATAAATGGAAAAATACAGATGTCATCAAGAATAAGACTGATTGTGGAAGAAGGTAAAGGATTCGGGTTGCTGCTGCCCTCAGGGAGACAGCAATAGCTAAGCTGGCCACAATAGGGAGTTAAGGAAAAGCTCCTCGCTAGTATTAGGGAAGACCTTCTGAAGCTGCAGTCTTTAAAGGGTATTTAATGGAGGTAAAATTCCATCAGCTTCTAGCAAGTTGGCTCCTTCAGGTGCGTCTCCATGGGTTTAGCAGTCTTCAAATCTTTGCAGGCACCATCACAGAATAGAGGAATATAGTCCCTGATGTTCTGCAAGTCCTCAGGCTCTGATGCTCAGGACGTAACCACGGCAGAAGGATCCCCTTCCCTTTCAACCCCCAGTGCTGACTGCTGTGCTCTCCCTGACCTGTACTGCTTCCCACAGACACCTGCACAAAAAGGAGCGATGATCCCTAGGGAAGGAGAAAGCTAGGGGTAAAGAGACTGCAGACAATGGAAAGGAGAAGGTAGCCAGGCCCTGGGGAGTCTCCAAACCACAGAGGGTCACTGAACCAGCTAATGTTGAGTCTTTCCCTGCTTGCCTTTGTGTAGCACTGGAGAAACCTGTGTCAGTGACGATGGACCCTGTAGACCATGTGCGAATCGTGGGCGAACCTTTCAAAGTCACTTGCAGAGTAATTGCTCCTTCCCACAAGTATGACATCAGATGGGTGACAGCAGCAAAGAATGTAAGTTGTGCAGCTTCAAGGGGGATATAGGGCTTTCCTGGAAACTGGGAGACATAGGGTGGTAAGAACTGCTAAGACCCAATCCACCTGCAGCAAAGCCTCGAACAACCCAACCAAAGCAGCTATTCAAACAGGCGGTAGAAATCCGAATATGGCCATCCTTTCCTTGGGATGACACAGGGTTAAGAAACACCTGCCCACTGTCAGGATCTTGCTGCAAGAGAGAATGAAAGTATGGCGTTTCAGCTGAGTTCGTTGAGCAGGAGCCACAGTACCTACTAAGGCAATACTTTCCCACCCAGCCCTGCCAGGGCTTGCAAAGCAGCAGACGTGTTCAGGACACACAGTTCCCCAGAGAATAGATACGGGTGGAGACAGGGAATGCATTTCAAAATCTCTGTTGTGCAGACTTTTAACTGCTAGGTGGCTAGGTAAGGTTTGCTAGCTGTCCTTCTTATATCTGACGCCTTTATTAAGGAGTTGAAATAACATAGAAGATATGTTTGGATCACATAATGTAAGGCCAACTTGCAGTCAGAAGGCTGACAATAATTATAACCCTAACTGCTGTGGAGTATCTGCCCTGAATACTTAGGTTTAATACGTGTCTTGGTCTCCACACAGATGGCTTTCAGTGGTGGGAGCTCTACAACAAAGTTCAGTAGCCCAGAATGGGAGGGGGTGGGTATATTTGTTGTAAATATTCATTTCTATCTTCTGCCCTTCCAAGAAAGTGCCTGACGTTCCCTCCCTGCCTGACAGGTCAGGAGAACTAAAAACCCTAGCTTTGAAAATGAGAACTACGTCATCAGTGACATCTTGTCCGTTCCAGCGGTGACCATGGAAGACAGTGGGAAATACACTTGTATAGCTAACAATTCCGCAGGACTCCGGAATGCCTCCACAATGCTTCAGGTAGTAGGTGAGTGCTTGCCCAAAAGACCAGGAAGGTGTGGGCTGAATCACACCTAGCCTTGAGTATTTGCCACTTCTGCCTCCATCTTGTCCCTAGCTTTGCTGGAAACATCATTCTCACTTGTGCCTGAAGGCTCACATGAGAACTGTGGAGCTGCCAGGAAAGGAACTGGTGTTCCCTTCACATCTTGAGGGGCAGGAGGACATTTTTTTGGATTCTGGATGAAAAATCAGAAAGCTCTTCTCAGTTTCTGTGTGTTTATAAACAGCTTTGTTTCAAAGTATCTCATCAGGTCCCATGGTTTTGTGCACGTTCAGGTTCCTCAGATGGTACCAAACCTGATCTTCTCTTACAGTGGGCAGTACGTCATTCTCCCAGTCCCCGTCCTTGCCTTCTGCGACTTGGGCAGCGTGACTAGATGTATCTCAAGATGGAAAATTCATCCTCACAGCTTGTAGGCTGGGATTTGCTGGATGACCCAAAGCCGCTGCATACCATGGCTCGGAAAGAGGGCTTGGTCTGAGTTGTTTCCGAGTGAGAAGCCAGGAGTTTAGCTGAGGGACCTGTCTTCTATGGACGGTCAGGAGATACAGCTTTAGCCTCATTGCTTATTAGAATACAGCATGTAAAACATCTTTCCCCGTGAGAGTTCACTAATATATTCTAGCTCTCCTCTGGCACAGTGTAATCCATGCTGCCATGACAAAGCAGCAACTTAAAAAGTACTCCTTTGGCAGTATCATCTGGGTAATGCCTCATTCCCTCCTGCAGTCTCCCAGCTGCCCTTTCCAATAATGCTCCGTTTATGAAGCTGGTATAAGCTTGTTTCAGGTCTCTGGACATGCCTGCTGATGGTCATGCTCTCCTCCATCCTGCAGAGAGAGGTTATGTGTTCCTGACCCCAGTGCAAGCCACCAGCCAGGAGGTTGCTTTGGGAGAGAGTCTGAAGCTGCAGGTCCACATTGAGGCTTACCCAAAACTTCACCACTGGGGCTGGGAGCACACGAACCCCTTGAAGAACTCTGGGAGTACCACATTCGAGGGCGATATGGTCTCTGGAAATAACTGGTATGTGCTCGCTCACTTCTACGCTGACCGTGGCTTATTTCCAGCAATGGTTTCCTGGTGAGACAGGCAGACCCCATGCTACTGGCTCACGGAAAAGTCTCTGGTTTTAGAGGGGAACTGTTCTGCCTTTCTGTCTTCTCCTTCCAGTATTATTAGCAAACCACAGTGAGCAGGTCTGATCGGGTCAAGGAGGACAGCACCTCTGTCGAACTTGGCAGCCTTCTCTTTAGAAAACCTTGTGGAAGGTGCTATCGCATTTATGGTCTGGTTGTTCAAGTTTGCACTTTTCTTGCAGGAATAAATTGCAGGGGTGGATGAACAGTACAAAAAACTAAATCCTCTCACTGATCTTCAGACCTGTCCCATTCTCCACAGTCTGGAGAGTGTATGTACTGAGTGGCATTGTATGTCCCGTGTCAAGAGAAGCCAGAAGCATTGCTATGTGGATAAGACCTAATGGAGGGCACAGCCCTGCTCTTCCAAAGCCTACAGCCAACTGAGGCCAAAAGGAGACTGAAACAAAGAGAATCGTTCCATTTGGTGGGGAGTTTTGGCAATTCCCCTTTCATTTTCTTAGAAACCCAAAATAGTCCACAAGAGGAACTGTGCCACTCAGCAAGCATGATGGCTTTAGGGCAAACTCTTTCTTGCATTGGGGTCTGAGAAATGGGCTGGGGGCAGAGGGGACTGGGAACTACAGACCGTGACTTGATGGGCTACAAAATGGGAGGAATTCCGTCAAAGGCAGGAGGACCAGCACCCTCTGGCCCTTCAAATGCAAAGATTTAGATGTTAAACTCTCCTTTCTTTCTGAACATTCACCCACCTGTAGCCCTTCAGAAGTGCTGTGCACTTGGTGGCAAAAGGTCTTTCTTCTCGGGAAGATCAGAAGCAAGTAGCAGATTCCCCTCATGGGCTGGGATCAGTGCTGGGAAGTGTTCGCCCACTCCTGGGCGCAGAAAGCAGCTGCATCTCACTGAGCAAAGACTGTGAGTGCTTGAGTTCCCTCAGCACAGTTTTCTTCATGGTGTTTACTCTCTCTGTGTCAACAGGTATAACAACACACTCTTCCTGAACCGCCTGCAGGAAGGAGAGGGAGGTCTCTATACATTTTATGCCCTCAACAATGAGACCAATGCCTCAGTTACCTTCAGCATCTCTGTGAAATGTAAGTGCTTGGCATTGCCTGTTCTTTCACTCTGCTTGCCCTGGGGCTGCTGCCCAGCTGGCAGCAAGGAGGGTGGGATACCAGGGTGATTCTAGCTCAATGCCCACAGGAGACACAGCCAGACTGCGTCTGGGACCCAGCCCAAACCTATGCGTAGCACAGAGGTTCCTGGTGTTTTATTGTTGCTCACATTGAAAGTAAATCAGAGCACAGGGAACGTGCTCTTCCTCTGCTCGTAGCATTCACTGTTTATCTGCCTTCCCCAACAGCTCCTCCCAGGGTCTGCAAAATCAAGGTGCCAGCCAATGACTCCAGCATCCTTCAGTGCATGGCCATCGGCTACCCTGCCCCACGCATCGAGTGGTACCAGTGCCCCACTCACTCTGACAGGTAGGAAATGCTCAGTAGGAAATGCACTGGCATTTCTGGAGCAGCACCATGCGGGCTTGCTTACAGGCAATATAGCAGAGCCTGTTCAGTAACAGCAGCAGGGACGTTGCCCTGCTAAAAAAAGAGGTTCCTGGGGACTGTCTGAGGAGAGGGGGCAAGTACTGTTCCTAAAGTCTTGAGCCTGAAGAGTTCAGCCACCTGTGATTCATGTTCTCCCAATGCTTTTCTGAGGAACCTGTGGGTCCTTTGGAGAAGTGCCCTGGTGTAGGTTGCTGTAGAACTACATCCTGGCTGGCCCTAGTCATCTTTCTTGGACCTCCACAGGTCTGAGGCTCGGCAGAGCACAAGCTTACTGAGCTACAGCATGATGGGAGGCAACTGGCGCTGCCTGGACAGGGGTGGTTGTGTCTCAGTACCAGCCCCGTTCAAGGAGGGAACTGCTGCCACAGTTGTAGCCACATAAATGTAGTTAAGTCTCTGTCTATACAGGGTTTTGATGCTCAGAGAGAGATCTTTTAACCGGGCAGTGAGTAACACATCTCACAGAGCTGCAGCCCAGATTCCCGGTGTCTCCGCTCCAGTCTGTTACAGGCACCAATTCACCTTATGAGCAATTGTGCTGCAGAGGAACGCTCATTCTCTCCTGCTTGGTGTCTCTGCAGGTACAACGAGGACTATAGGTTGCTACGGAATGACTCCAGTCCACAGGAGGTGAACATGTTACCCTTCCGAGAGGTGGAGGTGGAGAGCGTTGTACCATTCCAGGAGCTGGGTGCCAATTTCACCTTCTGCTGTGTGGCCATTAATAGAGAGGGGAACGCTTCGGACATGCTTCACTCACTCACCATCACCAGTAAGATACAAACCGGTAGCTTGGCAGAGTGGGGGAGAATCTGGGGGCTTTGGGGAATCTGTACATATATCCCTGCTGTTTTGCAAGAGAGGTGGAATAGATTCCGGAAGCCCTCTGTCTTCACAGGAGGTGGGAGGCTTTGGTATTTGCCAGTCCGAGGAGCCATGTGGGAATTTCAGGCTGGGTATGGCGTGGTGTCAAAGGCTGAGCTGTGCCATGAACACCCTATAACTGCAGGACCAAGCTCCAGGGCGCAGCGCTGCCAGCCGTTGCTCAGCCCACTGGAGTCCAGGGGTTGCATCTTTTGACGGGCTTGTTCTCGCTGCACAGATTTTGGCCCCCAGTCAGTCTGACCTGCGCCTGGTGCTGTTTGTGTGGACATTGGGGTGGATGGGGTGGTGGACGGGGGGAACCATTGCATGAATTTGGTATCAAGAACTTCCCTCAGTTCCCAGCAGCTCTTTTGGGTGTCTCCGAGGCCAGTGCTGTGTTGCGTTGCGTACAGGGGAAGCCTAAGTGAACAGCTGGGCAAAATGTACTCAGAGATGGAATTGAAACAGGAACGTTTTACCCATCCCTGTTTTTTGGTTTTTGTTTTTCTTCTCCTCCAGGAAGTGTCATGGCCCCCCCAAACAAACTCTTCAGCCCCATTCTCTCCACCTGCATAGGCACATCGGTCCTGCTGCTCCTCCTGCTCCTCTTCCTCCTCTACAAGTACAACCAGGTCAGATTCCTTGTTGCACAGCAAGGGCTGCAGGGGCTGCCCAGCCTCAGAGACCATGCTGCCTCTGGCTGGCAGCCACAGGCAGGGAGCATTCAGCTCGGAAGTACCAGGCAAGCCATCTCCCTCAGCTCCGCTGCCCCCCAACTTCCCCCAGGAGTTGCCGGCTGCAGGGCAAGGCTCATGCATCACACCCGCTGTGTTCACGCCTCTCCCATGCTGCTCAGTCTTGTAGCCCAGAGGTCCACGTGGATATTCCTTGGTACCAGACGAAGGTGCTCACTCTGTGCTGCCAATTGCAGCTGGTTTTGCTCTGGTCACCAGGAATCCATGGAGTAAATTAAGGAGAGAAAAAAAAAAAAATAGTTTGCAACTTGCATCTATATTTTATTCTGCTCCCTGCTTTATAAAAAGCTGTCTTTATGGAGGAACAGGATGATGTTAGAAGGCGTTTGTCTCCAGGAAGACTTGGTCACTATTTTTAAACAAGAACTTGCCCCATTTTCTCTGCAAGACTCACTTTCGGCATTTGGATTCCTTCTCAGTTGTTTCCATAAACTGTACCAATCAATAGCCACCTCTGCTTCATCAGTGGGTGGAAAATCTCCTGGTTTTCAGCTCTCCCTTTTGGCACTCTTCCTTCGACAGCCGATCAAGGCTGCAAATTTTGCAGTGAAGTTCTGGTGCTGGTTGTCAGAAGATCCAGCAAAGCCTTCTCCCAAACAAGCACCTACAGCTTTACACGCAGAGCTGTCTTGGGCCAGTAGTCTGGAGACCGAGAGGTGGATGGATGTTTAAGCACAGCTCTGAAGAAATAGCTTTCAGGAAGGCCTTGCAAGCCCAAGAGAGGCAGGATATGTTTATAAATAATCTTATCTACCTCAGCCATGGGCTTCTTAAGCCATTGCTGATTCCTGCAGTGCTAGGTAAATCGTGGCGCAGAAAGCAGCGGTGCTTACCCTCTGGGAGTAGAAGAGCAACCAGAGTGCATACGGCGTTCTTTATGAGGGACCTCCACCAGAAACTGTGCTGCTTGGAGCATCCTATCTGGGCCTTTTTCAGCAGCCTGCATGGGCACGAATGTTTAATTCTCAGGCAAATAAAAGAGAAAAACAGTGTGGGGGAGAAAACAAACAGATGTTTTGCCTCAAAACTGCAGATCTGTTTGCCTCAGTTTTGGTCCCTCATGCCTGAGCTAACCTAGCTTTGAGCATCTACCCATACGCTGCATCTTTCTCTGCAACTCTCCAGGGGAAGTGGTGAGGAGAAGCGTTTCAGCGCACAACTCCCGGTAACGTGATTCATCACAGCCACGGTCATTCCACCCATGCTTCCCTGTGTCTTTCTTGATGGATCGGGGACCACCTTTGCCACTCCGGTTGCAGGTCCTTCCCTGTCTCCTTGTACAGGAGCAAAGGCCGCACGCAGTATTCTCATGCCAAGCTATTTCACTGCCTTTCTCTGTATTTGTGCCTCCAGCCTGTCTCCTTAGCCCTCTCAACATGCATGACAACCCCCAACACAAGCTGGCAACTGCCCCTCCCCACAGCCTCCAGCACTGCTTCTCTCTGTCCTTGCCTGGTTACTTCTGGCATGAGATTCATGGAAAAGAGAAGAAATTCTTACTTCTCTTTCTCCATTTCTTTTTTTTTTTTTTTTTTTTTTTTTTTTTTTTTTTTTGGCCCTGTAAGAGAAGAGGTGCTGGGCCAGCTCCACTGTTCTGCTGTGCTCAGCAACCCAGGGTACCAAGGAAAGAGACACGGCGGGGACATCTCCCTCCAGCAGTAGCTGGGCACTGTCAGCCATGGGGCTGGTGGGACGTGCTGGCTCTCCCAGCTCTGCCATCCCACGTGGGGGCAATGGGCTACTTCAAGTGAAAGATGCAAGAGAGCCTCCCTCCATCATGGGTGACAACCTGGGGGGACTTGATAACAGCAAAGGGACCAGGCTGTCCAGACAAAGCCTCTCTCACTCAGTCCGGGTCAAAAGCAAGAAATATTTGATGGGCTGAAACCTAAGTGTTCCCTCTATGCCTGGAGGGTGAGAGCTAGAGTGCATGCTGGGACTGGGGAAGCACCAGGACTTGAGGAACACTGAATAACTGGAGTCTCTCCCTTACAGAAACCCAAGTACCAGGTGAGGTGGAAGATCATTGAGGCCTGTGAAGGGAATAACTACATCTTTATTGATCCCACTCAGCTGCCATACAATGAAAAATGGGAGTTTCCCAGGAATAACCTCCAATTTGGTAAGAAACCTTCCTTGCTGCTTGCTTGGTGGCATCCAGCTCACCACAGAGCTGAAATGCTCCAAAGGGCAGAGCCAAAACAACTGGCCAACATCCTTAACCAAGCCTTGCTGCCCTCTTCCACACCGGGTGGCAAACGCTAGGGTACAACCTCCCTCCAGCCCTTCCTTGCTCCAAGGAAGGTTGAGAGGATCACGTCCCTCCTCTTGCAACTGGGGTCATTCCTAATGCATAGAGCTGGTGAGCCCATGTTTGGACAGGGCCTCTTTTGTACCACATTTGCTCACGGTAGAGTTCCCCTCAGATGTTAAGCAGCTCCTGACTAAGGGATGTGTCATTTTGTCTGTGCTTAGCAGGAATCCCCACCCACCAGCCATCCTCCTCAAGGCTGTGCACAGGACAACTGTTCAATCTCTTTCTATGAAGCATCTCATAAGCACTTCTTTTTTTTTTTTTTCCCCTCTACAGGAAAAACTCTTGGAGCGGGAGCCTTTGGAAAAGTGGTAGAAGCCACCGCTTTTGGGCTGGGCAAAGAAGATTCAGTCCTCAAAGTGGCTGTGAAGATGCTAAAGTGTAAGCCCAGAGCAACTTGCAAAGTCTCAAATCCCCCAAGCTCCTTTGGGCAGGATGTGTTCACCACATGTGTTGGTGCTCCCAGGCTGCAACATCTACTTTTTAGATGTTTCTGTGACAAGTGCTGGGTGCTGGAATCCCACTGCTGTCATTTTTGTGAACACACGTGGCCAAAGACACATACAGTGGACACAGTTTCCTCTCTGAGTGTCTCTCTTTTTGTTCCACCTCTCTGTCTACACCTTTTTCTGTTCTCCCCCTTACTCTCTTTTTTGTCTCTCCCTCACTCCTTCACACAGCCCTGTCCCCTCTTGTCCTGCAGCTTCAGCAGACACGGATGAGCAGGAGGCTCTCATGTCTGAGCTGAAGATCATGAGTCACTTGGGACACCACGAGAACATTGTTAATCTGCTGGGAGCCTGTACCTATGGAGGTAGGATCCCACAGCCCTGCGTCCCCCATGGAACCCTCCCATGGCCAGCTTCTCCGAGGCTGTTACCTCAGTCTCACAACAGAGACAGCTGATGAGCTAGATGGTCTTTCTTGAACCTGGACCTTTGCAAGGGCCTGTGGGCTGGAGGTTTCTGGACATGCTTATGTGCAGTATGGGTTCTGCTGCCCCTCCCAGGGAAAGCAATCCTCAGGACGGGTCACAGTAGTATCGCTTCTTAATGAGCCCTTTCTGCCTCTCTCCCAGGCCCGATCCTCGTCATCACCGAGTACTGTCGCTACGGAGATCTGCTGAATTTCCTGCGGAAGAAAGCTGAATCCATAATTATCCAGGATTCTGCCCTGGACACCTCTTTAGACAGCACCGCTGATTACAAAAATGTTGACCTAGAGAAGAAATACATCCGCAGGTAAAAGCAGAGTTCTGATGGCCACAGGACTGAGCAATGCAGGGCCTGGGTACTTGCTGGGAAAAGCATGCGGAGGGCTGTGCTGGGGAGAGATTAAGGCTAAAGGTCTGGGGGCTTGCAGAATATGAGGTTGTAAAAGCCGCTAGGGATCTATGTGTTTAGACTTGGTTACACTCTCAAGTTTTTCAAAGTCTTTGACAGCAGTCATTGAATATCCCACAATAAATCCAGGTTTCGATCCAGTCTGCCCTCCCACAATCTGGAATCAGAACTTTCGGGCTTCCTGCGGGCAGGAGTTGCATCTGAGTTGGGCATGTGAGTTTTGTAGGACAAGAGGCTGAGTGCTCCCCATCAGCCAAGGGCAGTCAGTCCTTTTACCAAAGGGGAGCAGTGCTTGAAGCCCCATACATAGGCAGTTCCATCTTAACATGAGGAGGAACTTCTTTACTTTGAGGGTAGTGGAGCACTGGCACAGGCTGCCCAGAGAGGTGGGGGAGTCTCCCACTCTGGAGACATTCCAAACCCCCCTGGACGCCGTCCTGTGCAACCTGTTGTAGGTGACCCTGCTCTGGCAGGGGGGTTGGACTAGAAGATCGCCAGAGGTGCCTTCCAACCCTGACCATTCTCTGATTCTGTGATACCACAGGGCATCTAGGTCCCCTTTTTGAATCAGCTTCAACGTTGGCTTTCCCTTTGCCCTCAAGTCTCTAGCTAAGGCACTTCCTGCAGGCAGGGATGTGGTTTCTTCTCTCAGTGGATGTGGAGAAGGGCAGAAGGTACTGCTGGAGGGTTGCTAACAGCCTGCCTCCATCTCTGTTGCTTCTGACTCAGTGACAGTGGCTTTTCGAGCCAGGGTTTGGAAACATATGTTGAAATGAGGCCTGTGTCATCATCATCATCTTCAGCGTCATCAGATTCTGCGCAAGCCAGGGGTGAGTTAAAGGCTCAATTCTGTGTTTTCACGGTTTCTTTATTCTGGCCATCCTGTCTGGTTTAGCCCCATGGAACCAGCATACGGCGTAGCTTGCATTATTTGCCAGGTTTGCAGCAACTCTAAAACTTTGCTTTAAATTTCAGGGAAAAGCTCAGAGGAAGAAGATGAAACCAGGGAGGACCTCCGTCCCCTCAATCTCTCTGACCTGCTACAGTTCTCCAGCCAGGTGGCCCAGGGTATGGCGTTCCTCGCATCAAAGAACGTGAGTACCAAGAGGACATCTGCCCCCAGCACCCCAATTGGGACACGCCAGTCCAACCAGTAGGCACCAGCCATCCTGCCTAGATGAGGCTCATGATGTTTTTAGACAGGGTGGCCAAGCTCAAGCAAGTGGCTGCTGGAAACGGGCCTCTCTGCTCCATTTGTTGGGTTCAGACATGCTGGGCCATGGTCACTGGTGTTCCCTTCAGAGCCTTTGTATCCCACGGGCTCCGGGCAGGGCAGCATTACGGGGGGGACCCCAGGGCTGTGCGTCGTGCTAGTCGCAACGTTTTCTCCCTAGCTTTTACATGAGGGCAGGATGCAAAGCTTTCTCGCATTGGCAGCTTCCCCACTGCCCCAGGGACAAGGAACTGAAAGTGGCCGTTGAGCTGTCGGCCAGCGCTGGCTCACTTGGAGTACCAGAGGGTAACCAACTGTTTCAGAGATGGGGGCACCGTGTCAACAGCCCCTGGCTCTGAGCCTATTCCTGGGGGGGAAGACAACAGCCCCATGAATGATTAAAGGACGGGGCATGAAATGTCACAGTGTCTTAGCGCTGCAAATGAAGTGGTTGGAGGAGAGCCCATGCTCCTTGTACGTGACACAGTGCCTCTCACAGGGGCTTGTCAAGCAGCACATGTTCCTCTTGTCCCTACAAGTGTTTTGGTGACAGGCCCAGGCTGTAGGGAGTTAGCTGGGACTGCTGGGGGACATTGGCTGGGTCTCAGTTGTGCTGTCTTCTCCCCAGTGCATCCACCGCGACTTAGCAGCCAGGAATGTGCTCGTATCAGATGGACGGGTAGCCAAGATCTGCGACTTCGGCCTGGCCCGTGACATCATGAACGACTTGAACTATGTTGTAAAAGGCAACGTAAGTAACTGAAAGGGGGACAAGAGAAGGTACGAGGGAAGGGTGCAGCTGGAGTACGAAGGACAGGGTGTAGCGTAAGCTGCCAGCTTGTCCCAGCCTGCAGGACTCTCTGCTCTTCCAGGCTCGCCTGCCCGTGAAATGGATGGCCCCAGAGAGCATCTTTGATTGCATTTACACAGTGCAGAGCGATGTGTGGTCTTACGGCATCCTTCTCTGGGAGATCTTCTCCCTCGGTAAGAAAGAAGTGAGCTTGTAAACCTGTTTTGTTTTCCATGGCTTACCACTGCTCTAATGCCTCTGCAGAAAAGTTTCCAAGAAAGGAGGAAGATTGACAAAAATCTAGGTTTTATCAGGGTTATAGAACACTGTGAGGGACCATTAAAAACAATGGATCCCGGATGATTGGCTGTAACTCAGAACTCCCTGAGAACGAGTAGGACCGGCTCAGGCGATGCTCCAGCCTGCCTCTTCTCAATCCACGAGGCTGGAATGTCAAAGCCTCTGATCTGAGAGCCGCCTCTGCTCCTGTTACCGTCACAGGTAAAAGTCCATATCCCGGCATGGTGGTGAACAGCAAATTCTACAGCATGGTGAAACAGGGATACCAGATGGCCAGGCCCGACTTCGCCCCCTTGGAAATGTGAGTGGAGATGCCGAGATGCGCACAGCGGGTGACAGGGTGGCTGGAGCCGCTTTGTGGGGGGCGGGCAGGAAGGTGGCACAGGGACCTTGGTCACAGGTCTGCCTGCTCCTTCCAGGTGTGGCTGCCCTTGAGATCCAGGTTGGATCCTACCAGGCTGCTCCTTGCTCCTGTAGGAAAGCAACATCTGGAGCGATCAGTTACAATGGTCCATTCAATATTTCCCGTTTATGGCCAGGAAGGTGGGAGAGCTCGTGTTAGATGCCTACATTCCTGAACTTGGTGGATTTTTCTTTTCTTCAGTCAGCTACTTTTTACCCTAGAACTGAGAGAAGACAAGCTTAAGTAGGTTACAGAAGGGGAATAAGTTTAAGCTTAAAGAAAAAAGTACTGGAGGCATAAAGCCCTTTGTTGATAGATTAGTTTGGTCTATCCACTTCTGCGCCCACTTGTCTCTGGAGCACTGCACGTGCACTGACCATGGGTTTTATAGACAAGAAGACAAAGAATTGCTCAGTAACGTGTGCCTGAAACGCAAAGTGCTGCAGGGAAGAGCCTGTGGGTGCAAACCCTCCTGCAGCTTTGCAGCAGCGCAGTGCAACCGCCCTGTCCCTGTTTGGCTCTGCAGGTACAGCATCATGCAGGCGTGCTGGAGCCTGGAGCCCACCCAGAGACCTACCTTCGACCAGATCGCCTGCTTCATTCAGAAAGAACTGGAGGTGCATAAGGAGCAGGTGAGGACCTTTGGAGAGCAGAAGGGGGAACGGAGACATGCTTTCCCCTTATGTGAGCATAGGTCCTGGACAACTTTCCTGGGGATATCCCTTTAATTGATGGGAGCAGTTTAGTGTTGGTGGCAGGTGCAGAGAGGCATCCAGATTTCCCCATGCTGGAGGGTTAAGTCACTCCCCGCCATGACCAAAGGACACCAAAATACAGCAGTTTTGCAGCAGCCTCCGTGGGCAGCAATATGGGTAGCGAAATGACTACCAGTGCAGCAGCCCTGCCCCATTCCCCTGGATCTGGTGTGCAGCTGGACAAATGGCGCCTGTCCTGCCAGCTAGCCGTACCCTGTGGGCACAGCAAAGGGTAGCCTTGAGTTGGCATCTCCAGCTGGTTGTCCATGCAGAAACAGATGTCATACACCATTGAAGGGACAGAAACACACTTCGGGTTGTTTTCGCTTTGAAGGACTACACCAACCTCCCCTCCACTGCTGAGGAAGACAGCGGCTGTGATACCTCCGGCTGCTGTGAGGAGTCCTGCGAGCAAGAGGAGAGTGGCCAGCCCCTTCTCAAGAGCAACAACTATCAGTTCTGTTAGCTGGTACCATCACCCCGGGGTAGATCTCTGTCCTTCCAGCTCTGCAGAGCGCACAGTTCTGCTCTGCCTGAGCACACAGACACCTTCTGCTTTGGCTCTCCTCTCTGTGCTTTCTGAAGTCACCAACTCCCCCACTGAACGGAGCAACTCAAAACCAAGACTCACCATGGGGTTCCTAAAGTCTTATCTCAAGTGTAGCATAGAGTTGTTAGAATGATAGCACGCTACACCTCTGCAAGGTACAAGAGAGGTCCCTGTCACCTGCCTCCCTACCCCCAGGAGGTGGCGGTGGGGTGTTTGGGTTTTGTAGGTTTTTTTTAGAAAATACAAGTTGCATCCAAATAAGACACTTCCAAAAGTCACTCACGTGACTGAACCCTTGTGTTTCATGAGCACACCCTGAAATTGAAGTCCGGAAGGTGGAACTGCTCCACACCCCAGCAGCAGCCCTCTTTCTTGGTGGTCCTGCTCTCTTCCCCTCGTCAGTCTGACCCTGGATGATGCAGACTGAGTGTGTAGATATACATAAAGCCCCTACTATAGCATTAAATATGCATTAACCCCTACATTTCCTCATGCACTCTATCTACCTCTCTGCAGCTGATGCTTCTGCAGGGACTGTTTGAGTGAAGTGAGCCAAGAGGACAACCCCAGGGTTACTGTGTCATAGTACCAGGACAGAGGGGCAGTTATTTCTCAGGTCAAACACAGAGGTAACCAGTGGTCTTCCATGTGAGCACTGAACACAACCCCAATCCAGGAAAGAATGGCAGCTTAAACCGATCTGCAAACGATCAACGTAACACATATCCTACAAAACTTCTGAATTATTAAACATGTAGCAATCACTGCCTTGGTCATGATTACAGATATACTCTTGTACATATTTTTCCAGAGTGTATTTTAAGAGTACCACTGAGATATTTTTTTTTTTTCCTCATAAGCTAGGGCCTAATGCCCTTCAACTTATTTCTCATCTAGCTCTTGTTCAGGGTTACCACTGCCACAGCCACCTGGTCCTGTGTAGCCATCAGAAGCAGCTAATGAACCTTCTCAGCTTCACCCAGCCTCGATGGGTGAAGGATCAGTGTTCCAGGTACAAGCACTGACAGGGCTCAGGCAAACCACAGCACGACAGAACTACTGTACGGCAGGTGGCCCTGGTCGTGCTGCAAGCCATACCTTGTGGGCCACTTCTGATATTAAACCTGGTTTTATGCTAACACCAAGTGATTCATTCCTCCTTACTAAATAAAAAGCTAATGTATTCTATCTGTCAGCAATATAAAGAATAAAATAAGACATTTAACGAAACAAGTCTCTCCCAGGGGTTTAAGGACTGTTCTCAGAGGGGAACGGATCAGAGCACGGGTGATGCACTGGCCCACCCTCTCACACCCTGCGACGCTGCTCCAGTTCCTCAGACACACTTCTCATTACCAGTTCTCAAAACCATTCGATCTTGTGTAACGCAGAAAACTTATTAAAAGCAAAGTTTTAAAGCACTTTGCTCTGACTGGCCTGTCTGTGCTTGTGAAAAATGAAGTATTCACTATGCATAGATAGAGTGGGGGAGTAATTTCAATTGCGATGATGGGACATCTGACAACAGTCACTGTGTTTGAGACAGGCGCGTGGTGGCAGACTGCGTGGGAAAGGCAGTGCAATGCCAAGCGCAGGGAAGAGGCAGAAAGGCCCCAGTGACTAGACTCGAGTTTACTGCAGCAGAACCTCCTGTAGCATGGGCTGAGACCCAGCAGGAGCTCCTGCCCAGGCTATCAAACACAGCCTGAAGAGAAGTCGCTGTCACCTGCTGCAGACTCTCTCCTCTGAAAGTCACCTCAGGAGCTGTCCTGTGCAGAACAAGAGCCGGTAGACCAGCGGAGTCAACCATCTGCAGAAGCTACTTTCTCGTCACTTTTAAAAACTATACCTTAGCTATATTTAGCAAGATAATTTTATTTGACACTCTAGTGAGTTGTCCCAAGCAATTTCTTGAGCTGCTTGCTTCTGAGAATACCAGGCTTTTCCCCCCAGCACAGCAGTGCAGACTGGAATCATGGTGTACATCCAGATGGTGTTTGTGCCCTTTCCCACTGCAGTTGTCCAGGTCTTGTACACAAAAAACAAGTCACTTGGCCACAGTTTCACCCCAAAAATTGGAGATAATTTATTAAATTTTATCACTGACTGAAAAAAGTCACTAATGTCTCTTATAATAAGTTAATGTTCTTAACAGAAAAACCCCAAGCCATAATTACTGCATTTGCTCAGACTTAATACATTTACTTTAACAGTACGGTACTCAATAGGTTCCCCTTCACAGAAGGGAGTTTTCAACCACACCGCAAGCCTCCGAATCTTCCCCACTGCTCACTCAGACAAAATAAACTCCCTGGATGGCAACTTCACAGCCCGGCATCCCCTTCCTCTCCTCTGCGGGTCACAGCAAACATCCATCCACCTTCATCACCAGCAAGAGCAAAAGGGAGCTGGCAGCAGACAACGCGCATAGCCCTCCCACCGCAGCCCAGGGTGTTCTTCAGACATGCTGTAGAGATAGAGGTCTCGGCCCAACTCCTCTCAAGGAGCTGATGAAGCAACCCGGGCAGCATGAGACTTCTCTGACCCACACAGCGCTGTGTGGACACAGGCAGGGCAAATAAGACACCTGACAGTGCTGAGATCACACACGTGGATGCAGCTCTCCCCGTGCCCCCTCTGAGGGAGGAATACAGACCCCTGCTCACTCTGGTGACACCGCTTTCATCATTTCTCCTTGATCCCACAGACAGTCTTTGTTATTCTGTTCTAAGGAGAGGACAATAGAAACTCAAGTCCTTGAACAGAATGAACCTGCTAAAAAAAGAACAAAAAAAAAAAAAGTGTCTGGGAGGACAGTAGAGAAATTTTGAGTGTTCTTCCCCTTTCCAAAGCCACCGCTGGGCTTGTCCAGTCATTTCTTACCTTAATATACAGAACACTTTTCACTCACTGTTTGTTTCAGCTTCTAAATTATTAGTGCTCATGTAAAGGGACAAACAATTCTAGAAACTTTCTGCAGCTGAAGCACCCACAATCCTGGACCCAGGAGTGCAACCTCCAGGGAGGCTCCCCAGATACAGTGTGTTAAAGCTGCATGGATCCTCCTTGACTAAAGACTCCTTGCAGCAAATGCATATGAGCGCTCTGCAAGACTTCCAAGCAGGAGTCAGTGTCCTAAACTAATCTATTCAGAATGTTTTGGGGGAATCTTCTCAGCTGTTTGCCTTTCATGCCTGCTCCCACACCCCCAGCCCTGCCACCAATATGCACAAAGAAGTCACCAAGCAAGATTCAGAATTAAAAAACCTGTGCGCTTGACCATGCGTACTCCCCGCTGCCAGAAATGCCTCTCCCTTCTCCACACGCCAGCTGCAGGGAGGGAAACATTTCACACCGCTGAACAGTGGGTCCATCGCACACCTCAGGAGGCAAGGGGGGTGACAGACCCATGCTCGCAGCAGCTATCATGATACTCTGGAAGCACACAGCTCTTTGGTCATTAACAGCAGTCAAAGCCACCAGCATCACATCTCCAACCTGTAAAAATAAACTCTCAAGCCAGACAGCTGCCCAAACCTTGCAGAAGCTTACCAGCCCACCCACCCACACGATCAGAGAGAGACACCAACATGCTGTTTTGTTACTCAGCAACCTCTATCATCCTCCTGCTTCCCCTCTTCATCTTCTTCCGTTTCTGTTTTAATCTGGGCCACTCCAAGCCGGTAGAGAGCATCACGAATTACCACCTCCCCAGGCTGGCAGCTCTGTACGATCTCCTGGATCTGCCGATTCACAATTTCCCTGCTGGTGAGGAAGTCCATGAGGCGGTTGTAGAGGTAATAGTGCGTGGCATTCTCGAAGGTGATGGGCCTTTGGCGGATGTTGCTAGTTTTGCTGTCGTTGATAGCAGCGATGATGGCGCTGTAAGGCTCCAGCTCGCGGCACAGGGAGATGCAGTGATGCCGAGCCGTTGGGTCTCGGTGGCTGTTCTGCTCTGAACCCGTGTGAACAATTCGGCGTGCCGATGACTTGGTGATTGGGTGCTGAACAGAGTGCTCAGCCACAGTCATGTCTACACTGTAGTGCTGGTCTAGCAGTTCAGGGCAGGACACATACTGGGAGAGAGAGAGACACAGAGAGAGAGAGAGAGAGGGATGAATCAGGTAGAACAAGAAGCAACTTCCCCGCAAATAAGGAGAACAAGACAAAACTACCATTCTGCTGAACTCCAACCAGCATGATGACCCAGGGCAGAGGGAGGGCTCACTGATTCAGGCTTCCCCTAAATGCCAGAGGTGGTTCTGTACACTCCCTCCTCACTCAGACGCCCTCAGAGATAATCCCAAGGCACTAGCAACCCCCTTCCTCTCCCATTTCTCAAGTAATAGCAGCAGTTTGAGAGAAGCGAGTTGCTGTGTCAAAATAATTGGCATATTCCAAAGATCATGATTTGAACTGTTACAATGCACTTCCAGCACAGCTCCTCCTATTAAGGAGCATGAACCTAAGGCAATGCCCCAAGCACCATGTAACGCTTTCCGCTATGCTCAGAAGCTATGCACGGGCAAAGCCGTGAGTCAGGAGACATTTATCAGGTCAAATTATATTTAGGCACAATGCAGGTTACATATACTTTTAAATTTCTTCTAAAATTTTAAATCTCACTTGGAACTTTTCCACATTGGACTGGCATAGTAGAGCACAAAGGTGGACGTAACTAACCGTTGGAGGATCCATGGGGTCAGAGAAGCAGCCCTGGTTTTTCCCCCACATCTGGGACGTCAGGCCAGGACAGCAGACATCTGCACACAGTGCCACTGATGAGGCTGTATCAACAACATACACTGGAGGCCAGTGACGTGAGGAAACCAGCAAGTCCACATGATCCCGGGCATTTTCTCCTCTTACTATGTACTTTGAGCCACACACAACCTGGAAAGAAAAGGATTATCACCAAACAGCAAAATAAAACTGAAAACTTATCAAAAAAATATTGTCTTAAAAGCAAAAAAAAACTTTCAGAAAAGTATCCCACACAATACAGTAACCAGACAGTTACTTTCTCTAAAGATATTCTGTTTCCTCCTCATAGAAATTCACTTTTTATCTTGTCCAGGAAGAGGTGATTTTTCAGCTCCACCTCAGCAGCAACATCAAAACCAGGCTTCAGGTCACAAGTCAATCTTGAAATCTCCTGCAGGACTCCTCATACTCCAAGCCCCTGAAGCAGTGTTTCATTCCCAAGCCTCAGAGAGGCCCACTCCATTGCCTCTATTTAATGAGGAAGTTCCACGCTGGTAAGTCAGACAACAGTAAATAGCAAGGTAAGAAAAAACATGGCTGACTCCAGCTGTCCTTACCTGATGCGGACACACTTTGTAGATTTTTCCTCCCGTGTGATGAGCAGAGGCTTGTGTGATGCTTGTCCCATTCTGTACGAACTCATAGAGAGCCAGGAGGGAGTAGCAGAGCTGGTCCTAGAAAAGCCAGGCCCCAGAGAAAGTCTGTATGAGGCTAAAATTAATGGACTCCTCCAGACACGGAGAAGGCTGCAGGCAAGGTCTCCCAAATCCTAATTTGCACTTCATCCAGTAATTTCCTAATCCCACACTCAGCACCGTGAGGATGACAACAAATTACACGATGCTGAGCCTGTGACAAGGTAATTACAGGCTTCCTTTCTTCTAGCCCACTTTATTTTACCATGTGTGAGTTATCCTATAATCTGCAGGCGCTCGCTTCTAACCCACCCCTGCCCTTAGTGCAGTTAGACGAGAAGTTAATTATCTAGGATGGCAAGTGTGAATGAGGGAAAGACAGCGAAGAACAGCTCCACTCCTGCAGGCTTATATGTGGGCAAACAAGCCATTACCTTTGTAGCTGAAGCCTCCCAGGGGATACCACACTGTGTCAGAAAGCTCTGCAGCTCTTTCTCACTGTAAGAGCTTATCAGCTCAAGCCTGAAGTTTTCTTCCTGAAGGAGCCTCACCAAGACACTCCCGTTACCTGCAAAGGCAGGAGTTAAGTCTCAGCACTCATTCTCAGGAAGGGAAGTCACCAAAATAATTTCTTCTGAAGACTACAGAAGCAGAGATTGCACAATCAACTGCCAGCAAGAGATAGCCGTGAACAGTCGTATTTCCAAAGCACGTCACAGCCCACACTTCTCTCAAACCCTTGCTAGTGAGGTCACCAGACTGAGCCCAGCAGAGCTGCAGACTCCACGAGCCCATCCTGTCATTTGCAAGCTTTAAATGACCAGTTGGACTGATACGAGGATAAACAAGTGACAGAAGAACGCAGAGAAACGTGACTGCAGCCTTCGGACTGAGCAGCTCCAGGCTTACCCTTCACATCTCCTCCCTGGTTCTTTCTCTGCAGCTCCACTTCCACAAAAGCCCATGTAGCCCTTCTGCAGCTCAACTCTCTAAAACAGGTGCAGCCCTGTCTGAAAAGCCAGCTCATATAGTCCTTCAGCTTGCACGCCCTGTATATACTGAATGTCGACAGTGCTGATCAGGCCTAACACCCCCATCTCCTAGTCTTTCTTCAAATTCTGTAAAAACTTATTCACCCTTTACCAAGATCATGATATTGAGATACCAAGCACTGCTGCAGCTTTCACAGTCCAAGTATCAGTCTAACACAAAATAAATACTGACTGGCATTCAAGTTGTGCATGCATCCCTCTGCAATCAGACCGTATCTTATTTGGGGTGCAGTGTTTTCATGTCCTCCACGTCTCAAACGTATCAGAGCACACCAGTGCATTCAAGCTTCGCCGGGCAGGCCAAAGCTCAAGCTGCTAAGTAACCTGAGAACAGCTGAACTGACCCCAGCGTTCTTGCCTTCCCTCAGCAAACTAACTTTTAAAGAGTCATGCAATCATAAATTCTCAACTCTAAACATCACCAAAAGACTAAGTCACCGCCACGTAAAGCACTCCCTTAATAAGTACAACCCCAACAGTTACCTGGTACTGCCTGTGCATCCAGGTTCTTGTCCTTCTCAGTATTGATCACCATTGCTCCTCTCATCAACGGAGGGAAGAAAGGAGCAACAATAGAGGCATCAAACTTTGTGATGGGGATGCTGGAAGGAAAAGCCATCTGCTCAATAACCTCTGTCTCCATTGTGGACCAGAAGTCTTCTACATTTACTTCACTCGATGGCAAGAATTCTGGCCAAGTAAACTAGAAAGATCAAGAAACACACTGGTCAAATACAAATAACCATAATTCATTTGACAGTTTTGTGTCAGCCTCACTAAAGGCATGAGGACTACCCAACAGCATGCTCAGCCTCAGTATAACAAGATGACTTCAGGCTCCTAGAGTTCCCCACAATCACTTTTCATTGGGTGAGAATCAAAACCATTTATTTGACATTAAAGTCAGACATGCTACATATTACTAGTAAGGCTTTTTTCCCCACTAGAAAAGACAGCACCTCAAGGAAACTGCTGTTGGGGAAAAAAAAGAAGGCCTTTGTGACAAAGGAACTGTTCAGCAACTTTCATCCAAAGTCCCTACTGTCAGAGGCTGCTGGACAAAGCTGTGGTCCAGCGACAGAGGATCTTGTTTTCCCCAAACCATACATCAACACCTCTAAGAGGAAGTGCAGGCATCACCACTCCAGCCACATCCTCTTGCCAAGCATCAGCAGAAAACTGCTCACAAACGTCTCATGTAATTATCGTGCATTACGAAGACCAGAGTCAGCAAAAGTCATTACAATCTCCTTTGAACACAAACAGGATGTGAAGTTTGTGAAAAGCCTACCTCTATATTTTTAAGTGCCAGGACATTTTCCACATTCCTCTGGGCTATTTCCACCTTGGGTGTTATGCCACAGATTCCACAGATCATATCATTGTAATCCCGGACCGTTAGACATTCAAAGGCCCAGTAGCCATTGCACAGCAGTTCCTGGAGCTGAACCTGCTCATCTGGGCTCAGGCTTTTTTCTGAAAAGAGAACGTGCCACTGTTACAGCTTTCACTTCCTAAAGTCAGCAGAGAGATAGTAGAACCCTCCTAATGCAGAATAAAAACAAACCTGTCCATCAGAGAATTGTTACAAAGAACTGGTCACAGACGTACTGTTGGGTTTAGGAAGTAATTTAACAGAAATGTACCACACTAGAATAGGTGTTTTGCCTTTATATAGCCGAACAATCACCCGCAGGTCACAGTTTGATGTAAGCGTTACAGTAAAAAACAAGACAGAAAACCCACCAGTTTGCTCCTGAACAGAGTCGAGAATATTGCCAACAGCCACTCTGGGATCCTCTCCAAGTTTAATGTGGTTTCGGATTGCAAACAGAAGATCCAAGCTCACTAGTAACTTGTTACCCACATTGAAGAGGCCTGCAGTTAAAACAAGACAGTCATTGTCTGTAGGGTTCCAGATCTTCCTCACAAAGAAATACATTCCTTACTGACACACAACCTACTCACATGAGTACAATAATGGAAACATGCGGACAGTGCTTCTGGGACTGTTCCCTCTGCACATCAGCAAGATTAGCTCCTTTCACAGACTTGCCTTTAAATTTAAAAAGCTACAAGGAACAGCAGCCAATCCATCTCCTCAGCTCCATGCTGCCTTGCAGGAGGCCCACAGTGACTGCCACTTGAGTCTCACTAGTCAAAACTGAGAAACAGCGCTCTGCAGAGATGTCTTTGACTGTGATCTCAGGGGCTGCCTTGCAGAACTCAACATTTACCATTTGCACAGAGGAGACCTGCACTGGTGAAGCAAGGCACGATCTTCCTCATCAAAGCTTTCACATGTGTTTTTCCTCACAAATATAGATTTACTTGCAGAAGAAGCAGCAGAATAGTGCAAGTCAAAAATGATTCAAGTTTAAGACACTGGGGCAGGGAATAGGCTTTTCTGTGCAAAGACAATGCCCTGATACAGTCCACGGCTTCTGAAGGGTTTAGACTGTAGCCATGCTCACAGTTGGTATGCTTACGTTTTTCCTACCTGTGTAAATATCAGTGAAGCTATGGAGGGCCAGACACTGCGGGTTCAAGCACACTTTGACCTGAGCTGTAACCACCTGTAATCTATTAGCTGTCAGCAGCCAGCACTCCTGAGGACCAGCAAGAGAACTGTAACAGATGACAAAAGATGACTCAGAGTCAAGCCAACACGTTTTTCAGTCCAGTCCTGCAGTAACTTAAAATGTTCTAGTTGAGATCAGTTAATTAGTATGTCAGTCTAAGCCAGTTCACATCATTTCACACCAGAAAAAGATATGTTACATTTTAAAATGGATTCCCCAGCAGAGTCAGGTCACTGCTCACATTCTTTTAACAGCATTACAGCACCTCTCCAGCTCCATACATTGGGCACGTAGAATTTGAGAGGTGGAGAAAACTGATGGCCTCAGCTGCCCTGGGAGAAGTGTCAGCCCTATTGTCCTGGGACAACAAACAGTGACTAGTAACACGTTCTGCCTGACAGCCTGTCCCCGCACACACAAAGACTGAGAAAGGCCTGTTCCTCTGCAGTACAGCTGCCGAGGAGGAAGTTGACAGGAAAATGCCAGTTGTGCCCTAGTGGCAGAAATACAGCTGTCCACCTGAGAAAATAGGAATCAAAGTCAAAGCTGGCTCCCTCCTGCTGGCAGGGGTTTAATTAGAGCCTACCCAGGCATATGTGAGAGTCCCACATGCAGAGCATTGCAAAGCAGCCCAGCACAGAAACAAGGATTTACAATGCACAGGTTGATAAGACACAAGGTAAAGGACAGGGGGCAAGACAGCTCTGTTCTACAAAAGTTACCGAGTATAAAAATTATCTCTGCTGGAAAAACCTCAATTAGTGCTAGCCTGACCAAAGCAAACATCCTTAATTGGTATCAAGAAAATCTTTTTGGTTGAAGAAAGAAACACAGCAGTAAACTACCCAGCATTTTGCTGCGGGAAATGTTTCAGCTCAGGTTTTTGGCAACAAGAGAATGTCTGGCAGACTTAGTGAGAAGATATCCTATGGGCTTTCATACAAATCTAGTTAAGGTAATCTAGCCTATACATGGTAATTTCTGAAAGTCCTTCAGGTTTCAATTTGGATATTTGTTCCAAAAAAGAATTCACTCAAGCCCACGCTAAGCCATGAAAAGAACGAAAACATCATAAGCAAAAAGATACACACAGGAAATATTCAGATCAGGAAGAGAGAGAAAAGGGAACTCACATAATGCACATCTATAATTCCACAATTTTGCCTCTGTCAGCCTCAAAACATCAGATTGGAAAACAAAGAAGGGATGACTAATGAAAAGATTCCGTTTCAAGACAAAAAAAATAAAAATTAAATCTAGACTTAGCAGTCACTCTTTGATCAAGCTCTCCGGCTGTATGGAAATGGTAACTGACAAACTACACTGCACAGGAGAAACAGAAACAGCTTATCGCTAACCAGCTAAACCCTTCCCACACACATGTAGCTTATTCAGTGTCACTTACACCAGCATCAGTACCAGGGGCTAAAGCAAATACTTATTTCAGGCACGCTTGTAAACATAGAACATCAGCACGAAGTTGAAAGAGTCACAAGTCTAAAACAGAATCTTACTTCTGTCCCCCTTTGAACAATGGGCTGTTACAGAGGAGGCACTGCGCAGATGGAGACTCATAGTAGTTTGACCAGGAGGTCTGCTCTATGGTGACTGTCTCCTCACTCACGTTGGACAGGATGAGCCGCGAACTGTTGAGTTCATGGATGAGCGTGAAGACTTCGGCCAGTTCCGATTCATTCTCTGGGATCTGCATTACCTTGCGCAGCAACTGCAGGGTGGATTGACGCTGGATCTCTTTCTGGGATGGTGTTAGGGGTTCGCTGGTGTTCAGCACATCAGACTGACCTGGACTGACCTCCTAGAAAGCAAGTCAAACACTCACATATTCAACAACGTGAGCACGAGGATGAAATACTAAGAAACCCAAATAAGTCATAAAAGGTAGCAGAAACACAGTAACCTTTGTACCCAGTAGACTTGACCTCTACTCCACTGCTCAATCATTGACCCCAGACAGTAGCTTCAAGCCTAAGTTACTTCATAAAAATACTTCAGCCTTTCAGGAACTGCTACAATACTACTAGACCATCACAGATTTGCCACTAAACTGGAGTGCTAGTTAGAGATGGAGGATCAAGAGGGTGAGGACAACCATCAATAGAAATATAAACACTTCAACAATCCTGGCAATTGTCACTGCCTTTCTCCACAGGTTATCAAACACATTCTCCTGTATAACATGCTCAGACAACCACGGCAGTCTGCACGCCTTTCCAAAAGTTAGGGAAGGCAAGTGCTAAATGAGAACAAGGGGCTGCGATGTACAGAATACACTAATCAATTACAACTGATCATCTATAGTCCTTAGACACACACCCACACATATGCTATATCAAGACAAAATGCACAAGCACAGGAGAATGAAACTCTAGGTGGCTCAGAAGAACAGCAAGAACACAAACAGGCTAATCTGTTTAATTACTTAAACTCCTCTGCCAACATTTCAACCTGTTTTTCAGTCTAGTCTAGCAATGAGATAAATGATCAGTCCAAAAGCACAGACACAACAGTGAACTGTGTGATAGGAATGTTAAACAGATCTAGAACCAGAAAATAAGAAAAAAATAAATGAGGAAGAGACAAGCCACATGCCTCTCAAAATGCGAGCTGAGCTAAGCGCACTGCTGTTCCTTACACAGCTGCTTATGTGTGAGTTTCACACAGGCCATTTCAGTTTGTTTGTTTTTTGAAAAAACACTACGCAAAGTTATGTTCTTCAAAATAAAAAAGGCAAGTGGAAGAGTCATATTACCACATAAACTAAAATGTAATCTGTCTACATGCTGAGTGGGCATTTCAGCTAAGAACAGGACAGCTCCTACTATTAAAAAAAAAAAACACCAAAACAACAAAACCCAACACTTCTGTAAGAGAAAAGCTAACCTTTGAAACGTCAAATGCAAAAAAAAACCAACCAACCAAACCAAACCCAGAATTCATTATTTACATCCATGTAGAACAGCAGGCAACTGAAAAATATCTTTTTACAACAGAAAAAAATATTACACCCAGAAGTACATTCAGGTTGGAAGTAAAGCTGCGCTACAAACCCCTAAAAATAGGAAGCTCTAATACAAGATGTACTAACTCAATTGACATTAGCCACAAACTGGTCACAAAGCACAGCATACTTGGGAGTTTCTTGATGAAGTGTGAAGTTCAACAAAGCTGACACAACAAATGTGACTTTAGGGATGATTTCCCCAGCATGTACCAACACATCGTAAGCATTTTTAAGCTACAGAGACATCCAGTGGTAGCACTGAGCGCACTCAGTCTCATTCTCAGTCTGAAGCACCATTGTTGCAGGAGTTGGACAATACAAACATATTACAAATATTTTCAATAGGACATTATTCTGTCAGAAAAGCTTACCATAATGAAAAAACAATTAACACATTCCCACGAGCACTTGCATACTTCCCCACCCACCCTACAATAGCCATTTGATAAGACAAACTATTCTGAACCTTACCAGGGATTTTGCTGTTTTCTCAGCTCTGTCTTTGGCAAGATTGTATCCGCAGCTTGGACAGATTCGTGGCTTGTGCCTGTTTGTATACACGTAACTACAAGAGGGGTTCTTGCATTTCCCTCTGCCACGTGATGTTGCCAATCCCAAATCCTGAATGACACAAAAAAGATAACTGCTGACCTTGACTTCTAGATGCCAAGATTCTAGAAAAGTCTGCTTGAATATCATAAGCTTTTTCACCACTTTATAACACCTCGTTTAAAGGTCAAATAGCAGGTCCTGTGACTTTGCACAGAATATTTTAACTGGCACTCAAGCATTTTGGCCCCAGGTCCAGAGACCACAAACACTCACA
>NW_009650172.1:853719-869570 GCF_000708025.1 Charadrius vociferus | reverse complement strand
TATATCATGACATGAAGAAAAATTCAACTCTTAAAAAGGTCCCAAACATGACTGCAACAGAGTACAGTCACCCTGGATTAGGTCAACAGATGACATACAAAGTACAGACTGTCTCACATTAAATATTAGATACATTACTGCAAGTCAGTAAAACAAAAGTCACAGAACGGTCTCATCCCGGAGATGACACTCCCCATGGTGTAAGTCAGTCCATCTGAAAAATTCTCACCAAAGTTACGGTGCAGCTGTACTTGTAGGAAGGGAATATGTCTGGTTTGACCTCCACTACTTTAACCTGAGATGCCCTGTTGGTCAAAGCACTGTGGAGCTAAAGATTGAAAGCAGAAGAAACAACACCCATGAGACACATACTACTGAATACATACATCATGTAAGCAATACCTATTAGCATTTTTTACCCCCAAGAAATCAATTAATGTTAACTTAATATCAGAGGACTACAATACACTGTTTTGCATACTATGGCATTACAATTCAGAAGTATTCCAGCATCTTGGCATTCCCAGTCATATTTCATAGGTTAAAGTCTCACTACTCAGTATTGCATGTCAGATTATCAAAGCACTAGCAGGTCCTCAAAACATCTGGAAGTAGCTAGGAGGTTCTCAAAACAGCCAACACAAGGACTGTCCAACAGCATCTCTCAGCTCAGTTCCTACACTCAGCCATCTAGTGTTCGCGCTTCTTCTCAGCCATCTCATAAAAAATGTCACTCACAGATCTCATCATCATAAAGCTGCTATGTTTTTATGTTCTATTTCTCATGACTTGGGTCATAGCACTCATCTGGGGGGAAAAAAAAAAAAAAAAAAACACAGGAAAATAATACACATTTGAAGAACAAGCCATAGGTACCTTTCGCTCCTCAGCGCTTGGCGGCTGCAGAATTGACTGGCCTAACTGTTTCAGCGTACTGGGCTTCAAGCCTGATGTTCTCACAGGGGAATGTTTGTCTTGAAGGAAGAAAAGGATGCAGCAGGTTAGATATGAGGAAACAGGTCCTGTTTCATGCTGACATCTTTGGTAAGTGCCACCATAGTCATGTGAGATTTTCCCTCTGAACTTGAAATGACCCAAGAGAGAAAGTGTTTTTTTCCAAGGGTAGGTCACTATCTCCTTTCAGACATATCTTATTATTCAACAGAGACCACTTCAATTTGGTGAGGAAAGACAACCACTCCCAAAGCATGCCAGAGAACACTGCTTTACCGGTATTCGCAAAGGCCTGTCTGTTGCTAGGCTGCTCAGTGCTGGCTTCTCTCCCCACACTGGCTGGCGCGGGCAGAATGGCTCGCATGGGTCTTGCTGCGGCCAGCAAGGAAGGCTTAGGTCTTGGTTTACTCTTTACTTCTTGTCCTTTCTGTGTAGCAGCTGGAGCATCAGTTCTAAAAGACAAAAGCTACAACTGGAAAAAAAATCCATGGTTCCCCCCTCAGCCTCAATTTTCTGCTCTTCCCTGAACTGTGCTTTATTAGCACAATAACCTAGTGCTAAGGATACATCTGCCCTGTGACTACAATTTAGTTGTCACTTTGAAAAATGGACAAAACAATCTCAAAGGAACAACCCTGAACTGGCAGAAAACAGAGAGTAAACAGAACAGGTCTTACAGGAAGCACTGCCAACAGCCTTCAATTTCTTGGATTAGTCCCATCAGCACACAACAGACATCATACACTCCCATAACATATGGAAAACTGACTCACCCCATTGGCTTTTTTGCAGAGGCATTTGGGTTTGGCACCTCAGAAGAGGGTGGCATCCCCAGCCCTACACTATCTTTTTCTGCCTGCTCCGAAGAAGAGTCTCCTTGCCGTTGGCTCTCTTGACCCAGCATCACTCCAACAGCACTCCCTCTGTCTTCAGCAAGCACGTTGTTTGCAAGAATGTGAGCCTCAGAGATGATCACTTCCTCCCACTCCCTCTCCTGCATTTGCCCTCCAACAGGCACAGCATTCAGCAGCTGGCTGACAGCTTCAGAGCTTTCCAAAGCAGACTTGGAGGTACTTTCGCTAACAGCTGCTGGTTCTGTGAATACTGACTGTTGACCTCTTTTAGCTGCCGGAGTTTTAACAGAGGTGCCCGAATTTTGCTCAGATTTGTTTTTTGGTTGCTTCTCCTGGAAACAAAGAGATAGTCACATTTCAGAGCTTCAGGCTTTCACAGGTAAGTAAGTTTCCTTCACATATGCCAGGTTTGCCATGGCCTATTTAACGCCGGATCAAAACAGCAAAATCCTAAGTGTTTAAGCAGTGAGCTGTAAGACAGCAGAAAGACATCATCTTCTATAACAGCAAAGTCCCTGTTAATATTTGATGTAGCCTCCTGGCCCTTCATGTATTATTTTTAGACACTGTTTACTTTGAAGAATCGCTCTTTCTTGAACTCCCTCAAATATCACCATTAGCATCAACACCAGAAACTCACCCACCACCTTCTGTAACAAGGACCCACCTCCTACACTCCCCTTTCACAGCTTCAGCTCTCTGACCCTGTCTGTTCTTCCACACTACTGAAGAACCAAAGGGATAGAGAACTTGTATCTTTTGGAGATGTGTTCAGAAAAGCATTCACTTGAGCGAGTCAGAAAACAGAGAATAACTCAAGAAGGTTTTTTGACTTTAAGAAAAATATTACCTTCAAGACTAAGGCTACAGAAGCCATGTATTGGGATCAACAAAGGTATGATGAAACACTGAATTGGTAATATGGAAAGAAATATCAGAAATGGAGTCAAGGGTTTCTGGCATGATAAACACAATTCTAACCTCTCTACTCAGAAAGATAATCTACGTTTTTAAAAACAGACATCTTTTAACCTAGCCCCTTTTCTTTCTAAGGACCAGGAAGGTATGTATATATTTAGTTTCAGTTCTACTGATGTTATTACCAGTTAAAAAAAATTGCTGGTGCATGTTTTTCCCTTTCCCAAGGCATGACACTATAAAAACAAGTAGAACTGTTTATACAAACATGTTCCCAGAAGAGCAGAATAAAACTGAAAGCCAGAAAGAAAACTCCTTCTAAAACCTTTCAGTTCTAATCAATGTAGGACTTAACAGGAGCAGGCATGCCGTATTCAGGCAGAAACACGTTTTTGCAGTTAGCCATCTATCCACTTCAGCAGGTTTACAGAACAAAAGCTAAGAAGCCATCATCACTGTTTGTATCCTACCACGTAGGAAGCCCAGCCATCAGCTCAGACAGAGTTTGTAAGCTGCCTAAAATAGTTCTTCCCTCTAAATGCTTAATGGATCTAGATAGAAAACAAAGGAGGTTCAGAACAAATCCACATAAAGCCACCGAATGTCAATGCAAATTTTCACACTGAGAACACCCTTTAACTTGTGCCTGAGGAGCCTTGTTTCAGACAGAAATTTGATGGAAGTACATCTGTTCAGAGCTGACTAGTTACCGTGACATTGCCAAGGTTTAAGGAGAAAGTGTTTTTTGCTGTATATAGCTAGTAGAGATGCCAGTAATTTCATCAGAGTAACTATTACGTGGAGAAAAACTTTTCCACTCAAACAAACTTCACAACTCCACCAAAACATGGGAATTTCCTTCCAGAAAAAGGTCAGAACATCACGAGTGACCAGACACACAGCCATGAGTCAACAATACCCAACAGCACTTCCGCTTCCACTAGGTCAACTTTATTAGCTAGGTCCCAAAGGATCATACACCTACCATAGTTGAGAATTGCTCCTCCTTTCTGTTGAAAAAATGATGTTGAATGAAAACCTCAATTTGTAGAAGAACTTCAAATGCAGACAAATTATCACAAAACAACTGGTTCAACCAAATCCCTGAGCTTAGTTAGGGCTGTAGCAGGAAGAACAAGCAATGCCTTGCAGTTACAGGAACTATAAGGCAGGCAGAGGGGCAGAAGAATACGTGTCCTCTCAATGAGAGAGTTACCAAGTGCAGCCTCAGCTATTCTAACTGACACCATTCCAAGTGACATCTTTACCCAAGGTGTGGAGATTTCAGGTCTGTGTCACCTTGGCCAACTGTCCTCTGCAATAGTGACTTGCTCCAGCGCAAGCATTGGAACACAAGTGCAGGTATCAATTCTGGCATATCTGACCTCTTCTGCTAGATCTACAGGTCTAGAAATATCACAGGCGTTCACATAACCAGCATTTTTTGTCTGAAAATCATGGAAGGACAGGTTTGTTTACCTTCGGGATCCATTTCCCTCCCAGGAAGTTCCCACACGTCGGACATTTTGGTGGCTTATGCCTGGTGACATAAGTAAAGGAACAGCCAGGATTGGTGCAATTTCCATGTCCCCTCCGAGTATAAGTGGTTGTCTGAAACGAGAGTTGTCAAGAATTTCTCTACAGAGATGAAAAACACAAAGATGTGCTCATCACTCCCTTTTTCCTCGTAAGCACTTTACAAACATTATTCAGCAAATCACCAGCCCTTCACTATTATCCCTTTTACTGATCAGCCACCACACAGATCAGAGTGAGTCAGCACCACTCTGAGTATAAATGCTCAGTCTATACAAGAACCTTCAGTATTACCAGCATTTAGATCAAATTGCAATGCAGAGATGCATATAACCTACTGGAGAAGCTAACCTTGCATTTACAGTGATGTAACAATTCTCTCATGAATAGGAAAAAGTCATAGTAAGATGGTATAGAAATGATTCAAACAGCAGTCCACAGGGAGTCAAGATGCAATTAACAGACTCATGTCACTGGGGTGACAAGACTTAAAGACAAGCACTCATGATGTAGAGGCAGTTTTCATGAGTAATTTGTTGTTGTATGCAGTGGTCAAGCACTCCCTTTAGTGTAATTTGCTATAAGCTACTGTAACACCAGTAGCACCACCAGGCACTATTTATAAAGACAACTAAAGCAGAACCTGTCACCTTTGCCAGGACAACTGCACCAACACATTTAGTTTTTGCCAGCACAGCACTTCTCGATATTTTGTACTCAACACTCCTGAGGGAGCTGTTGCACTGTAAGTCCCTAACTAGGTGAGGTTTTTTTACTAGAAATGCAAGCGCTGCTGTCAAAGAAATGGGACAATTTAAGCTAGGCGCTTCTCAGGAACAAAAATCTGAGGTATTTCCATTGTCCCTAAGACACCTGAGAAATACCACGTAATGCACCACTAGAAATATCTGCAGTGTTTCACCAGCTGGAAGTATAGAGGACCTGGAAAACAGGATTTGATGCTAGCTTATACAACACTAGGAGCTGCAGTGCTGACTGTACAATGAAGTCCTACAGTGGCTACAGAAATACAGGTGGCTGAAGTGGTTAGATTAGAGAAATAGTACTATTTTCCCTCATGCAACAGGTGACACAACCTTTTACGTGAGTTCTCAAAACCTTAGGTCAGTGCTCCTCTCCTGTCACGTGGCCAAAGCGACAACTACCCACAAGACTGGGGAGCTCATGTGTTCCTGTCACAAGAGTAAATTCTTCCCCTTGAAGGGATGCACACTGGCATTTTATCAAGACAAATATGCAGCTAAATAGAGGATGTAAATGGCTACACAGACCCTGAAAGGACAAAACAGAAACTGCTGCTGGCCAGATGTGCTGTGATAGCATAATGTACTCCATCTGTTTCCAAGAACTCCTTGACGAAGAAGGCAGCAGAAACAGGCCCATATAAGACATTCAAGGAAGTCAGAGACCCCCATCAGCATACACGAGGCATAAACCCCGGTACAAGAAATATGTCAACTGACGTGATGACTCCAAATTGGATTGTCTTTAAGAACTGGACCATGTTCAAACCCTTCCTACTCTAATATCTTTAAGATAAGCCTATGGTAATATATCCATACCTTAAAAGACCATACAAGACTATGAATTTCTTACCAATTTAATTGACGCTGGGTTCTCCATAACAGAATGAGCTGGCAAAGGTAACATAATAAACTGTGTGGCGGGTGTGGAGGAGTTACTCTCTTCAGTATCCTAAAATGAAGCCAAATGGAAAATACATGCAGAAAATAAGAGACATGGTGACCTGCATCCAACCGTCTCCTGAAAACAACCATTGAACACATGTCTTAAGGACTAATGAGACCAGAAAGCAGGAAAGAAGAGCGATCATTTCAAAAGCAATGGCCTCACCAGGTCTGCTCTGGAAACTACCAAACTGTTCACAACTTGAAATTGAAAACAGCAGATGCAATTCTTCACAGAATAAAGTTTTCTATAACTGATCCCTAACGCCTCAACTTAAAAGGACTCCCTTCTATCTCCCTGCAACCAAGAAAACAGCTATCAGGAGCACAGAGGTAACATTTTTTTCTCCCCAAAATCTCGTAGTCCAACTGTGGAACCCACCCCAAGTATTGGTATAAGAAATAATTTTAAAAACCTCAAGCAGTCATCTTAAAACACAAGCGATATCAGCATATGGCAGAGTCAATCTGCAAGCAGAGACGCTGTAATTACCAAGTTACAAAAGTCGCTGTTTCTCTCACCAGTGAGCATTAGCATGCTAGGCAATACAGGATCTCCTGCAGCCACCAAGGATCTCAAGTAAAATGTGTTAAACGGCACTCGGACATTTCAGGTGAGATGCTGACAGAAGGCTGAGTGTCATGAGAATAACTTACCCTCCCAGTCACCACGGTCACCACAGACACACCATCTGAAACCTGAGGACGTGCCACAGCGATGCTCCCATTAGAGATGTCTGTGGAGCTGCTAACTAGAGTCTCTTCAATAACTACCCGAGCTGTCTGATACGGTTGCCCTTCTATTTCCAAAGAAGCCTCATCCAAGAGGATATCTCCAGCCACTTTCTCTGTCACAGGCCCAACATAGTGAGAGAGAACCTCTGAGGCAACCACTTCTTCCACAGAATCTGGCTGACCAAAGGAAGCAGTCTCTTCTGCCAGTCCTTCGATGGCAATGCACTGCTCAGAAATGCCAACATGGCTCGAGTCCACAGAAAGGATGTTTTGCACAGCATCACGGGAGATATTTGTGATATTGGTGGAAGCTGTTAACCCTTCGGATGTTGCCTGACCCTGTGTCACACACAGTTCCAGCGACTGTCTGCTCCTGTCCTCCTGAAGAGTGGTTTTGGGAATAATTATGTAATCTGAGCGAGGAAGAATCTTACGGAAACCTGGAATGTCTGGAACTACTGCAGTTCGAGTAGATACCTTGGAGTTCTGTTGGCAAAAAAAGAGTATGGAATAAATGGATATGAGAAAAGGAGGAGATTCAGTTCTCAATCCTGCTATTTTAGTGCCTAAAGCTCAAATGGTTTCCTAAGGTAGTTTGCTGGGAATTTCTCCATGTGACAAAGCTGGCAGAATCCCTCTCAGCCCTGGTTTTATCACCCACTTTACCATCAATCACCCTGATGACATCCCACAAAAATAACTACCATCCCTGTCAGCGGGTACTAGACATATCCGTCTTGAAATTCAAAACATTACCTCTTGACTGAACAGAAGCAAAAGGAAGAGGCAGTGGCCTCACACATTGCCTCTTCACAGGCTGTCCTAAGCAGAAATACAACTGGAATCTACAGTTAAACAACTCTCCCTCACAATGTGCTGCGTAAGCAGTTAAGTCCCTCTCTTTTCACGTGGAAAAAAACTGCCACAAAGACAACTTACCGGGTCCAATCCCTCTTTCTCTAGCTTGGCTTTCTCCAAATAGTAGCTTTTTTCAGCCACACTGAGCAACCTCCAGCTCTCACTGATCTTTTTGTTGATTTCAGATTGAGGGAGGTGGGGGAGCTCTTGCTGTACTTTCAAGTAAATGTCATAATAGTAGAGGAGGTAAGCAGACCTGAAATGCAACCAGAGACTGAAATGTTAACACCATTTGACATAAATTCCTTTGGAAAAAGAAATCCACAAGGTTTATGTTTGTCTCAAGGTCAAGTGACAAGCACGTTACATTCAGTTGTACTTCTACACGTATTTTTTAACCAAATGAAAACTACAATTCTGAGGAGAACCTCTGAAATAAGGAGAAATAGCCTAAGGCATATTATTCTGGGGTACACAAACTTTAGATCGAGCAACGGTAGCACCCATAAAGGCAAAGAGGTCAGAGCAGGCCTAAAGTGTGAAGCCAATTTTTTATATATGGTGTTTTACACTATGAAGTGTTCCACATGCACTGCAAAGTTCACTCTTATCAGAAACAAGGAAAACCGTTCCCAAATCCTACACAGGCATTAAATGAAAACAGAAAGAACTTACCTAGGCTTTTTGGCTTTTTCTCCATGATCACCAGTACTTTTATATTTCTTTTTCTTCTTAGATGGCACTGGTGATGCATAAGTGTAAGTGCCCTCTATTTCCTCCATTACCACAGTTACTTCAGTGCCATCGTATGGAGCCTCCATTGCTAAAAAATGCATTTTATGTTATGCACTCGCCAAGTTATCCAGCATTTCTCCCAACAAATGCTGCTCTTAATCACCCTTGTAAACCGACAGCATCACTGGCATGTAAGATTGAGTTTAATTAACCAAGATAACTATGTGTTAGCTATTTATCTATTTTTAAAAGAAAACACCTCTATTACTATGACCTCAATACCATCAGCTCAGGGCAGACACACGGCATCTGCACTTAAATGCTGCAATACCCCAGGAACCTCTCAAATAAGTTTGGTAATCTAGAAGGAGTCTACAAGCCTTACACCCAGCAAGCAGGTGTCTGGCTACAAGACATCACAGCCGCAAAAGCAAGGCCAGAGACTGGATAAGCGCGGAAGCCTCGTAATCCTCTTACCCACCACAAGATCTCCAGGGCTCCTCACTTAACACCGATGACAGCTCCGGCCTCCGCGGCGCTGGGAGGCAGAGAGGGCAGGAGAAGCCTCAGGAGACATGAGGCAACCCTACCTCGGCTCAGGCGCAGCAATCGCTAGTCCCGGGCAAGCCAAAACCCGTTAAACCGAGACCCCATCTCCTCCACAACGCCTGAGGTGAAGCGGAACGGCGCGGACCCCTTCGGCCCTGGCGAACCTTCCCCCCGGCCCCCTCCCAAGCACGCCCCGAGGAAAGGCGCGGGCGCCTCGGCCACTCACCGGGCAGCACCAGGGACGAGCGGCTGGACAAGGCAGCGAGCTGCGGTCACGTCCCAACCGGGGGGCAGCGGCGCGGAGAAGGCAGCGGCGGAGCTACGGGCCAGCCGCATACAGCAGAGCGGCGGGACGGGCTAGGCGGGACGGGCCGCCCCGGCATGCTGGGCCGGCTGCCAGGCCGGGCCCGGGCCGCGGGTCGAGGCGGGACACCACCGGACGCCGCGCCTCAGCGGCCGCCCGCCACCACCGGAAGTGCCCGCGGCAACAGCATCCGGGTCGCGACGTGACGGCCGGCGGAGGCGGGGCCACGCCGGGGGGGGGCGAGGCTGGCGGGACGGTGGCCGGGAGGGGTCAGTTTTTCCCGCTTGCGCGCGGCGGCCCCTTGCGGTGTGGCGGGAAGAAGCGCGCGGAAGCGGGGGGAAGGAGAGGTGGGGAGGCGGCGGCGCGCGCGGCCCCTGTTCCCGCCGGTTCTCCTCAGGGAGCGGGTCGCGCGGCGCGCAGCCCCATTAGGGCGCAATTAGCCGAGGGCTGAGGCCGGTGGAAGAGGGGAGTGCATCCCGCTGGAGGAGCACAGTGTTCTTGGCGTCCTTCAGTGGTGCCGGGCAGGCTTTTGGTCTGACTTCCCCACAGCTCTTCCACTTTTTTTTCCCACTTTTCTTTCCTCCTGGTCTCCTGGGAGCAGCAGGTACAGGCCTGGCCCCTTCCCTTGGTGAGGTGGGGAGGCAGCAGGGCAAAGCTGTGCTCCTTGTCTCCAGTAATGCCAGCCCACGGATGCCACCCGTATCCATGATGCGGCAAATGAAATTGCAATCTGAAACTCCGATCCAGCTGAAAATCCAAGAAATCTCGGCGCCGCTGGCCTAAGGCGGTGGTTGTTCCACAGGCGGCCGGTTGCAAGGCCAGCGCTGTGCTGCCACCTTGGCACAAGAGCCACCAGAGATGTTCCTGTCAGGCAACACGGTATTGACCAGGCTGCAGTAGGCGCTCCAAATATGCCCGGGATCTTTGTGTCCCAGCATTTGTTAACCAGCATTTCTCACTCAGCTTTCACGAACGACAGTTTGCATACATGACAAAGTAATTGTTTTCTTGCCTTATAGGGCTCTAGCTGTTGCCCTCTTCCTTTGAACCTTTTGGAAAGTGGGGATGTTGTGCAGCTATTGCTTTAACACGTTTTTCAAATTACACATTTTGGCTTGCTTTTTTTTTTTTTTTTTCCTATTCATGTCTATTTCTGTGTTTTACATCATGACTTCTAACTTTAGAGAAATGTAAACCACATCTATCTCGTGTCTTCTCACATCTCGGAGAAGCAGAATAAGGGCTCCTCTTGTCTAGTAAGTCGTTAATAAAACCCATAAAGCAGTGATATGACAGCCAGTATTAAATCTGCAACCACTTATTTATTATCCTGAAGTCCTGCAGCTGTTTATGTGCTCTGCTAGAGTTTATGCGCAATATGGTGGCAAACTGTTCTGCGTCAAACGCTGCACAGCTTCATACAACTCGTCTACTTTTCTGAAGCTCCGTACTTTTATCCGGGTCAATACACGACCGCTGGAATTTTGTTGGAATTACTACCTAGCCAAATATTTGGGAAAAAGAAAGGCTGATTTGCTTTACAGGACTAATGAACAACTGAAAAAAAAAAAAAAAAGAGAAAAAAACATGAAGAAAAGTAGCCATTTCCCTTGTTCATGGAGGAGTTTCTCACGGGGTGCACGCTGTCTATGGCGTTAGAAACTCACACTGTTTCCTAAATTGGGCATTTTGACTCCTCCATGGACAGACTGCTTTATCTTTGAAAAATTATAATCACAGCATGTAAATTATTCTAACTATCCTCTAATAGTAATTTGAGGAAGAGAAGAAGCTGCTATGTAGCGGTATCTGTTGTGAGCCCGAGGAAGGTTGCAAAGGAGTACCTGCTGTGTCAGGAGGGGAAAGGCACTCTCCCCCCAGGACACTTTATGCATCATTACCTCAAGAAATGAAAGGTAACGATGGAGATTACACAGGGATCTCCCTCTTCATTTCCCTGATAACATAAAAGGGCCCCTTTGAAGGAGTTCAAAAGACAGCCAGACGCACTGAACTACAGCAGGTACCAGCGTTTATTTTTGAAGAGTTGACTTCAGAGTCTGCTTGAATAAATGAGAAATCGTAGCAGATTATTATTAGGTTCATCCATCTCCAGCTCCCTCGTCTGCAAAACCTTCCAAAGCTCAATCCTTTCTCCTATTCGTTCAACATAATGTTGTCATACAAGTAATGTGGGGCTGAGGCGCCTTTTCCTGTTGTGATTTGACATCATCCCAGTGTCAGCGCGCAAACAGCACCAGTTTCCAAGAGGCTTTCATGATGCCAGGCCTTGAAGCGAAAGCTATGTGAGAGTGAAACAGGGTGGCAGCAAAGAGAAAACCACTGCCAAGAACTTCAGGGGGTCATTTTCACGGTGGCAGTGGAGGTCTTTAAACCCCAAGGGGACCTACTCTGAGCCTCGTTGATGGTGAGGGAGGTGTGCAGGGGGTTTAGGAGCAGTCAGGTGGACCTATTGTCAGCCATAGTCACCAGGGACAGTTTTCACCAGTCCTTCTGAGTCATTTTAAACCTCCCTGAGTTTCGCTAGGACACTACACTGCTGACCGTGGGGTCATGCATTCTTTTGAGAGTAAAAACACACTGAACTAGTTCCTCTGTGGCTCTGCACACATCTGCTATAGCTCCCATTTCACCCCGCCATCCGTGGTCTTTTGGCTGATAATAACTGCAACAGCGTGATAGAGCAGCAGTCGGAGGACCGGAGACAAAGAAGCAGCATCTGTCTGTCTGTAGCAGGGTAAAGGAGCCCCTTTTTCCACAGAAATGTTGCAGTAAAGATGTTACTATTTTTAAAATGGCACCAGTGGGAAAGAAAAATGGGATTTGTTATATTTCTGATGAATTCTGGTATGTTTGGGAGCTGTTTGCAGGAACAAACATCAGGGATCTCAGAAATGTTAACATTTTGAATGTTTCTAATTATATACACAGGTTTTAGGGGGTGGGGGTTACAAAACAAGAAAACTTTGGCTCTTAAATGTGGCTGTCTCTATTGCAGAGGTAACTCACAGCACAAAATTGTCGAACAAGAAAAGGGACCAAAAATGATATATTTGATTTAGGCAGCAAAAGGTACCTTCTTGTTTTATCCAAAACAAAGCAGCTGTTAATCCAAGAGAATTATTGTACCAACCTCTCATTTAATCTTCCAGGATCATAAAAATTTCAGTTTCTATGTGAGGCTGCTATAGCCACAGGTAGTACTTGGGGTTTCTATGTTTATAAAACAGAACCCGCCTCTCTTCTTTGAAATTGCTTTGGTTTCTGAGTCGCCATCTAACCAAATCTATTCAGCAGCAGTCAAACTAGCACGTATTTTACAGTAAGTGAAATGCGTTTCTTTCAAAAAGGTTACATAAAATATTTTTGAGACATTTATTCAATTTTTCCTAAACAATAAAATAGGAGCAGTGATTCTACTTCTCTGTTCTAGTGATTTCAGTGAAATTGTCAGCAAGGCTTAGAGGTGACCTTCATATTTTAAACTAAAATTTGATCTCTACATGATTTTCTGCTAAATGAGGTATGAAAGTATTATATGTTAGGTGATGAAAATAATGAAAGCTACAAGAAGAGGCACAGTTAAAAAGACTGTCTATAGAGAGTTTATGAAGGAGAAGAGAAACCTAGTGATACATTTATGTAAAATAATGAACAGTACAGAACAGGCTAGGCAAGCGTTCCCCTTCCTTCTTTATTGCCGATAAAGGAAAAGGGATAGCTTTTGAAATTGAAAATTCTAATTTCATTCAGATGTGGAAAGTGAAATTGAAGCATAACCATTCAAAGCTCACAGGAAGAAATACCTCCAGCTTTGCTGCTAGTTGATCACGGAGCAGCACAGTACATCAGCAAGTATCCAAAACCCACTAAAACTTCACATGGATAATGCACCCATCTAGAAAACTGCATCGGGATAAACAAATGGGAGCTAAACGACTTCCTGCTTAAAGAATAAGCTCACCACTAGCTGAAGGGGTAGGAAAAGTTCCCCGAGGCCCTGTATCACTGTAAGAGTGTATTAGTATACAGTGCTGGTGGCTATTAAAGGCAGAGTCTTGACTAGAGTTCTGAATATATTTTCTTTAAATAAACATTTTTTCTTTCCCCAGGAACATCAGGAATGGTGTCGTTGTCCCTGTTTTAGGCGGAGTTCTCCCCAGAGAGCCTCAAGAAACAGATTCTTAGTTTTCTCCCACTGTCTGTAGGTTGTGTTCACTATTTGCTCGCAAAAGAACCCCCAGTGGAGCCCTGAGATGCTGCCTGGTCTTTCTGTGGCACCCTTGTGAGAGCGCCCAGACCCTGACGCAGCTGCGGAAGGATCAGCCTTGCGGAAAGCAGAACGCAGGCGTCCCTGACAGTCCCCTTCCAGAGCAGGCGAGACTGCCAACCAGCACGGGGGCTGGCCGTGCCGGTACGACAAGAGCAGCGCCTGCATGAGAGGAGGGAATCATTAACTTCATGGTAGTAAATGAGAGTAGTGGATGGAGCCAGCATAGGGCTGCGCGCTGGGCCTGACAGCTCATCCCCAGAAGGCGTGTGAATTCTGTCCTTCCTGCCGATTGCAGCTGCAGAAGTGTTATTATTTTCCAGTGCTCATGCTGTGCTGCTCTCTCTGACAGGACGTATTGCTTTCTTCATTACAGTTTTGTTAAGTAGCATGTAACGTTTTTCTGAAATCAGTCAAGACAACTGCCTCCTTTCTTTAATGTACATGTTAATGATTTTGATCCAAGTTCATTTTTTTTTCTGTTGTTCCCAAAGCAGTGCATTTGCTCAGATCCTGTCACAGCTTGTGAAGTACAGAAATAATGTTTCACTGAATGGGAAATACATTCATTAGTAAGGAGTTGCATCTTATGAAGGCATCACCTTATGAAATTAGAGTGTCCTTTGTGCCAAGCCTGTTAAGTATGACAAGCTTGACTTGGTCTGTGTGGTTCGTGAAGGAAAAGCTACTCAAAGACTTGGTATTTGGGGTTGCAGCTCTAATATAATACTTTACCAGCAACAGTAGTGAAACCTACTGGACAGCAGTAATTAGGCATGCGATGTGAGGCGAGTAAACACTGCTTCTCATTCCCCATTTTAATGATGAAAAAACTGAAATGCAAAGAAATGAAAAAGAATACCTGAAGACTGATATCTCACAAAGCCATTGAAGTCACCATCTGACACAGATCGTTGATTCTAACCCCACCTTAGTCAGTCTAGGGAGAAAAAAAAAAAAAAGCAGTCCCAGGTTAACAAACAGGGAATGACCATACAATAAGGAAATTTGTACAGACTTTTTCCACCTGTATCCTACAACTTTCTGCACACCTGCATCCCTGAGAGATCAGAACAGTGAGGTGTGACTTTTCGGATGCCCTAAAACATTCTCAATGCGAGACAGGTGAACTGGATCCAAATAAACATCTATTCCTGTCTCCATGAAACGACACCTTTCAGCATGACTGCTCATAGCCACAGCTGTCACCAAAACAGCAGGACTCCAGGGTGGCCCTGCACCGTAACTTAATTCTTTCTCAGAAATGCACAGCCAGCGAGGAAAGGGAATCTTCAAGTCAAGGTCTTGGCCCATGTTTTCTGACTGAGACTATCTAAAGTCCTTGTCTACAATGCAGACAAAAGACCCACATGTCATGCACACGACTATAAATTAGCCAGCATGGGTAGGGATTCGGCAGCCGTGTAGCTGCAGCAACAAGCTCCTCTGAAGGAGCTGGGTAGGATTCCTCACGGACTGAGCCTCACTGTGTGGCAGCAGTGCTGGTCCTCCCCCTTGCTAGATTAAAGCTTACTCAGAAAGGTTGACAGAAGTTATGGCCGCACTGCAGCGTGGACATAAAGTAAAAGGCAGCACAGTGCCAGGAGTGAAAGCAGGAGCCAACAGCTTCTCTCCTGGCACAGCACAGCTGGTTGCCTACAAGAAAGGGTAAAGCTTGACTGGATGGGAGACAGCAGAGCCCTCCTGGAGCCGAGCTGGGATTGCAAAATGAGCTCTCTCAGGAATAAACTCCACTAATTTCTGGTCCCAAAGCAGTGAGGCTCTTTTTTTTTTAATCTTGCCTCCTGGAAGATAATTAAATACATATTTTTTTAAAAGATAGCAACCAGAACAAGACACTCCTTGCACTTAGATCTTCCCCTGGAGATACAATGGGAGAATGAACCACAGGAGAGATGTGAATCACTTAGCACTATATTGGAAAGAGCTCAGGTACGGGTACAGCTAGTCTGGGATATATAGAGTACGTGTGAATCCCTCCAGAGTCTTGCTCATTCTGCTCTCAGTGTATATGAAAACAACAAGGCTCTGGTTCGCTCTCTCTGATGTCACGTTTGAGGTATGTCTGGGATGCTGACAGTGTGTACCACTGCTGGACCTTCAGCAGCATGGCTAGGAAAGAAATCCTTCAGCTTCCACTTCAGTGGCAGCTGATGGCTTACACCACATTGGTACTCTGTGACAGATACTGAAGTGCCCAGCAAGGAGGCAGTTTTCTTGAATACAAAAAGCAGCTCCAACTGTCAAATACAAAAGGTGTGATCCCGGTGTCTGTGATGTTAATCTGGTTTCAAACAGAGCAACTGAGTGGAGAATCAAGTACCCTGACAGTTCACGTTTTTACAGTGACATTCAGAACAACTGCATCTCCTGGTGTTTTGAACAGG
>NW_009650172.1:820962-853703 GCF_000708025.1 Charadrius vociferus | reverse complement strand
GAGAACATCAAAGCTTTAACATCTGCACCTCCTACCTGGTATCTGTCTACTGTCACTCTCCTTTCCCCTTCCTGTTCCCTAGTCCATTTTGAGCTGAAACCTTTGCCTTATCACATTCAGCAGTTGTCTGTTGATTACAAGAATTAAAAGAACTTTGAGCTGTGGCTCAGCTCACACAACAGAGCATTTCTAAATGTCTGCAAGTCTCTGGCAAGCAGGACTGGCTGCCAGGTTCTCTTTTCATATCATACCTGGGGGTGACTTGGCATATTCATCACTCTGGAGGGTCACTGAGCAGGCCCTTAGCAGCACAGTTCACATGCAGAGTCACAGTAAAGCTGCTCCAGCGTCTTATAGAGGTTTTGTGGACTGTAAAGTATCCAGGAATGAAGTCCTATCCACATGCTTCCTTCCACCAAGCGCTGGCTTGTTTATATGATCCCCTCTGATAATATACTGCTGGAAAGTCCCAGCCAAAATCATTTCTTTATCGCACTGTAGGGGCTGCACCTCTTTGTTATCGCCAAAAGGCATCTATCTCATATTTATTAGCACAAGCACATAGCAATAGAAGGAACGAGCTCTGTTTAGCATTGTGCTAACCATGAAACTCAAGAAGTCCTGGCTATTATAAAAGGGCTACAAACATCCAAGAGACAGTTTATTAATACAGCAGATTGAGCTAGCCTAATGCCTACAGTACAATACAGATAAGAATTTTAAAACCAAAATAGACTGATAAAAGAGTGCATATCCTCACAACTCTCAATTGAAAACATCAAATCTGCACTGAGTTACAACCACTGCAACAACAAGGATATATTAAAGTCTGTTTAGGAACCTCTTTTTTAACTCGCTTTTATAAATCACCAGTCAACTGAAGAATTTTTGCCACAGAACTGGCATTCCAGTTTTCGAGGGGGCACAGTGAAAGGCATGCATGTGAGGAAGGAGATTATTCCTTTATTTCTCCTAAGACAGTGCAGGGTATCAGAAATACCAAAATACAGGAGGACCTGACCAGACCTGATGAGAAGATTGTGACAAAGGGGAAATACATGCTGAGAAACAGAAAGCAGCTTCTCAGAGTAGGATCCATTCATCTGTGGAATGGCCCTATAAGGAACCCATGACTTGAAACAGAACTTGAAGAGACAAAACAGTAACGAGTGTGCTGGAGGGAACAAGGAGATTCTGCCCCAGCTCTTCTGTTTTACAGGACTCTTGTGTGGCTGGTGCCATGCCCATTAGTGCTTGTTAATGAGAAGTCTCAGCCAGAGCTCAGACTTGTGATTTCTTTAATAGTGGAGAAGTAGGTTAAAAATTCCAGGGGGGGACACACAGAGCCTCTAAGGAAAAAGAGAAGAAGGGGCCGCTAACATGCGCATAACAGCTGACATCTTTTGGGGTGTCCTGTGGTGAAGGGCAACTTTAAGATACAGTTCCCTAGAAAGCCAATTACCCTCTTGCCCCTGTGGCTCCAAAATTCATGAAGTGCCGATGGGGTAGAAAGCCCCATTGAACTTTTAAACCACTTGATGAGTTTCAACAAAATTTGACAGAGGGGTCAAGGTCTCCACGATGTTGTATTTGAAAAGTTTTGTGCAAGAACACAGCAGGTAGAGAGTACCACTTGTGTGAGCTGACACATTATTTGACACCAGAGAGACAGGCAGCAGGCATAAGGCGATTAGGAAAACCAGTTTTCCTCGTTCTCTGGCTCACTGAACTACTTGCAAATATATTTGTTATGAGTTGCAACTCACGCTTCCACAAAGAGCAGCTCAAACACTTCCCAGGGTAGACTCCAACCTCTGGGGAATGTGGGCCCCTTTGATACCCTTGAATAAAAGGGTCACAAGTGTGTGTGGGAAAGTATTTTGTTAAAAATAAGAGAAATAAATGTCTCTACTAATAATTGATGCAACATGGACCACAGATTAGTGAAGACATGACCTGATCGTAAAAGCCACGACAGCAGGTTGCTTTCTAGCTTCCTAATCCATCTGTGATAGATGTTCTGCCTCAGGAGGTCACCTCCACGCTGCTCCTAAATTTAATTTTTTGTCTTGCTGATTCCTGGGGTATGCACACAACATTGTAAATTTGCTTTGTAGCTAGGGTGCCCCATCCTTCTCTTCAGGCTGTTTGCTGATGCTGCAGTCCAGAGCTTGTCATCTTCCAAACTGGTTTCAGCAGAAGAAGCTCCTTCTTCCAATTGCACATCTTAGCACTCATCAGGGAACGAAGCACTAGGCAGCACAAGATAACAATAAGAATTGGCTAAAAATTGCTTTTTTTTAATTAGCATCCTTGGAACAGAAAACAACTGTGTTTATATTTCTTTAGAATCATTCTTGTCCAAACAATCCAGAAATGCTTACAAGCAGTGGAGCAGAGCCGGTGGTCACCCTTCAGTCAATACTCATACTCCCCATTGAAAGCAGTGGATGTTGCTGAAAACTTCCAGGCATTGTTGCCCACACCTGGATTCACAAATCATTACTTTTTTGAGAGTCTGGAATAAATACTTACCCCTGAGAATTCAAAATTTGCTTTTCTCTGAGTGTTTAACAGCACATTCCAAGTAAGGTCTGCCTCCTTAATGCACAACTGATGGAAACATAATTATTGTAAGGTGTGCTCAGTTATAATGCTTTTTACTGCAGTAGCACTCTTCAGCTGGTATATATGACGTATTTTACAAGCCTCTGGGTGCTGCACTTGTCCTGTTTCACAGAAGAGGAAAGCAAGGCTCAGCAGTTTAAGATCAGCTCATCTGGGATTTGACAAAGCTGGAAGAGAGAACTAGCTGAAAAGGATTTTACATTCTATCCGCAATACAAGGAAATACAACAAAAGTGTTGTTCTTCAAGGCAAAGTGGAAGTAGCAATTAAAGGTCCCCTGAATGGGGGATACCAGAGACAGTGAGAAGTCAGCACTGCCCTTGTGTTGCTGGTCTGCTGGCAGAGCTGTTTGCTCAGGCACCTCGGGGGGGCTGGGGACTGCAACCTCTTCCACCGGTGCTGCTGGATCCCAGAGTGGATGTCCAGCCACAGCCTGAAGGTTCCCTGGGCAGGTAAGGAAGTGACTGCTGCGCTCACAGCAGGGACGGGGAGTGCAGAAAGCTGCCAGGCAGCACAAGAAATAGCCCTGAGGTTGACACAGAGAGGGACACGCTTGCAAGGCATCAGGTTCCTTGGGAAAGACAAGTTTGGGCATGATAAGTGTGGGCATGATGAGCCGCTTGTGTCCCTGTGTCGTGGAGAACAGGGCTACATGTGTGCTCATGCTATGGACATACCCAGAGCTCCACACATGAGGCAACACCCCCAAGGTGCAAAACTCCACATGACTGATACAACTTGTAGGGAAACTTTTTCCTTTTGGTTGTTTTCACCTGTGAGGGCTTGAATAATGCTGCAAAGTGCTGCTGCTTTTACCCATGTGGAAACAGCCGTTGATGAGTCAGAACATGGAAATAGCTCTGCTGACAGCGAAACAAAGACCCTGGTCTCCTGCCATAGTGTAGAGGCAGTCACTGTGTTTGGAAAAGAGCAGTTCCCAATTATGCATTCCAGTAGACAGAACGATTGCTCTGAGAACTTAACATTTCTGCAGAACATTTTTACCTCCTTCAGTCGTTTTGTTTACCTGCAAAACTACTGCCTGTTGAACACAGAAAGTCCAGAGGAGAGCAGCAAGAACAAACAGAGGTACAGCAAATGAGCCCTATGAGCAAGGACAGAAAAAAATGACTTGGTTTAGTCTGGAGGGGGTGGAAGAGATGTATAATACCCTTTAAATATGTAAAGGTGCAGTATAGAAGGTAATAAACTATTATCTGTGGCTGCCAGGAGACGAGAAGTAATAGATTGCAGTAAGGGAGATTTATTGGTTAGACATTAGGAAGGGCTCAGAACAGACTGTGCAGGGAGTGGATGAAATCTCCGTCACAGGAGCCTTGGAAGAGGTGAGACATCCTGCGATCAGGAATGGTTTAGCCAAAGGAGTTCCAACTCCCTTCCATTTATTTCCTATGATCTATTCCTATACTATTCTTACAGTATGTACATGACTAAAATACCCAGAACATCTCCCCGCTGTCTGGGAAATCTATGGGAAGTGCTTTAATACCTGCATTTCAGAGAGAGTTCTTGCCAGGCTGTTTTAGCTGCTTGGGTTGCAGTGAGATTAGCTCATGTCCTTTTAATGACATAATTACAAAGACCAGGATTCCAAACAAACTATTGGGTATTAAGGACCCAACTCTCACTGATTTTGCATGAGGCCAATTGGAATTTCACACAAGGAGGGACTGCAGTGCCAGGCAGACCTTACAAAAACCAATGAACACTATGCTTTAGTAGACGTCTTCACCACCGTAGCAATCTCGTGTTATTGCACTCCTTGAAGGAACAGACAATTTCAATCAGTTCTTGCCATGCTAGTTTTGCTATCTTAGCTTTACTTAATTGGGTACTGCAGGGTTGTCTCGGAGAGTTGAGATCTGCACTTTGAAACCACAAGATTCTTTTATCTAACCTACGAAAGAGAAATGGGATTTCACATAGCAAAGTTGTCAGTAACAAAACTGAACAAAAAATGCTGAACCACTGCATAAATGCATTAGCTGGGGTCCACTTACATAGCCATCTGCTGAGTTCAACCTTGGAGATAAGCTCCCAGCAACTGAAGCCCTAAATTATTGTTTTAGTAATCATGTCTGAATTCCTGTCTGAAGTCTACTGCCACTGCAGAAAGCAAGTAAAATTTTACTCTAGCCTCATTGCCTGGGTTTGCTATCACTGTGCGTACATTCACCAAGCCCTCAGGTTTGAGTGCCCCCTCCCCAGTTTTCACATGCAGATCTCTTGCTGATTCCTCTTTTGAAGGTTTTTGTTTCTGGTGCTCAAATCTTGGCTGACAGGAGTGCAACCGTGCTGTGTGCTGATTGCAGCTGGCAGGTGGATTAGAGCACATTCAGATGGCTGTGAAATGCCTCTGCGAGACAGAAATGGCAGAACAACGGATTATTTCACCATGAAGAGCCCAGAAACTGATGCAGACAGTCACGTTGAGGAGACAAGCTGAGGAGCATGCAGACATAAAGCACTTTTGCTTCCACGAGCCCCAAGAGATCTTCCCAGCGCAAAGTTTTGGGGATCTGCTGCCAGTTCCCTTCCTCTTCACCTAAGCTGGTTGATTTCTCTGAGGTGCAGGATGTTCTCAAATTCTTCCAAAATATGTGGGAGCGACAGTTGCCAAGTAACAAAAACTCGTCACTCTTTTCCTGAAATGCACAATTCCTCGTTTTTCTGTTTTGTAGAATGACAGATGAAGCTGTGATTTAGGACACTAGTGCAGGACCAGGATCATTTTCATTCCAGTTTTGCCCCTGGATAAATCTATCGGATACAGAGTTCAAGGTGAGGTAGGGATCTGTCTGCCCTTGTGGCTCACATCTTTAAAAACAAAACTGGAGATGCATGTCGTGATACACTGAACTGACTCAGTGACCAGTGTAATGAGATTTCAGTAAGAATATAGGGATGCTGCAGCCAGGGAGAGGCAGCCTGACATTTTATCAAGAGGCGTCCTTCCCCCACATGTACTTAAAAGCACTCATATGGCTGATCTCAAGCAAGGTTGGAACAAAGCTAATAGATCCCACTCCCTCACAGGAATTATGAGCAAAATTCAGCCCATTGTGATATTTGTGGAACTAGAGAAGGTCCACAGAAGAGCAAATCAGATGACCAGAGATGAAGAAGCTGCCTTAGGAGAAGATGTGACTTGATCTAGGAGAGGAGAAAGCTGGGGAAGGAGGACAGCATCAAGATTTACAAAATGAAGAAGGCACTGGATCAGCTTAGCTTCAGCTGCTATTCAGGCAGTCCCACAGTGCTGGAACCAGAGGGCATTTGCTGAAACTAGTAGGGGATTGGTTTTAACAGCTAAAATAAAGTACATTTTTACACCATGGGGAGTGAACTTCTGGAACTGGCTGCCACAGGAGGCTGTGGAAGCAGGCAGAATTGTCAGAGTCAGGGAAGGATTACACAAAATCACAAACAAAAAGTCTAGAAATGAATACTAAATGGCCTAGACAGGGATAGCCCCTCTAACATCACTAATACAACAATTGTGGCTGCTGCTAGGGGTATGAGGGGAATGGACCAGTAAAGTGGCCAAGTTAGCATCCTTTCCCTAAACAGCATCTTTTATTGCCTCAATCTAACACAGAATACTGGACATGATGGATCCAGGTTTGCTGTTATTTCTTACTTGTCGCTAGTTTGATAGAGGCTCTGTTCCTCCTGCACCATGGCAGAGTTCATTCCCCTTTTGATGGTATTCATCCCAGTCCCAATAGAGCCAACAATCTACGCCACGTGCCATAAAGAACCGTATTAACCTCCAAATTTCATCCAGGGGCTCATTCTCTCCTGAATATCTTGAAATCTTGTTCTGTGACCTGTTTTCCTTCTTCCGTCCATGCAGCAGCAAGGAGGAGCACCTTGTAGCTGAGCTGGCTGCGCATCCTGAAGACGAACAGTGTCTGAAAGTTTGTGACACATTAGCAGAGTGACACGGTCACAACTCCATGCTTGTGCACTTCAATAAGCTAGTTATAAACAAAACACTTTCTCCTCTAATGTTCACAGTCTTTGCTACCACACTGGAGAGGACTGAACTAATGAAGATCTCCTCCTGTGAGCTCCATGAGGCATCCGCACTATTCCTTCTGTACTCATTACACTGAGCAGAACATAGACCAGAAAAAGCATTCTTTGCTGGCTATAAATCATGAGTGACACTAAGGTATTGCTATTAGCAGCAGAAAAATGCTTTCCTCCCACAACCTCATTGAGCCCCATATACATGCAACACTTTGGCAAAGGGTGCTGGGGTGTCTGGATAGAAAATTAAATAGAGGTTGTGTTGTCTGAAGATAAATTGGTACCTCCCTCGGTGTGTGTGAGTGACTTTGTCTTTTTCTGATTTGTCTTTTAACTTACAAAACACTGAGACTAGAGATAAAGATGAGCTTTAAAAACATAGCCTTCTTCCCCTCTCAGGCCCTCCTGAACAAATCCAGTCTCTGAAATGAGCTCAAAGAGAAGATAAATGTTCTGGCAGTAATATGCAATATTATTTTTGGCACTCAAAGAATCTCAAGCTAGATAAGGGAAAACTGAAAGGAAGACAAAGCTCTGTTGTTTTCAAACGCAAGGGACCAAATTCTGCTCACTGATATGAACCCAGAATCCTTTCTTTTTTTCTGGATTATTGCAGTAATTCCTGATTTTCACTAGGGCAGCTGATCCTGAGGCCTTTTTAAAAACCAAGCACATTCAGAGACCCTGGTGAAATCACACAATAACAGAGCCGAAAGACAAAGGCGTGCAAAGAAAGCGCCAACTCCACAGCTCCTGCCCAAACAAAGGCTAATTTGGTTTCAGACCATGTCAGCTGTAACTGATAAGATTAACACCTGATATCAAGGGGAACGCTGAGCTGTCTGTGACCTCCTTCAGCAGAATAGTGCTCCAGCCCCTCTCGTATTAGCATACGTTAGAGGAACTGCTTCTTTCCTGGTCTAGTATGTATTTCCCTACAGAGCCTTTGTAAAAAGCTCAGAGCAATGTTTCTGCCGATACATTTGTGGGCATATTGAATAAAACATGTGCCATTTGACATTGTTCGCTTGGGCTGCCATGGGTAACGGGAGAGGGCACACGTTACTGCAGGGCAGAGAGCCACGAGGGGATGGATCTGGCCTTTAGAGGAGCAGGATGAAACACAGGCGTATGCAGGAGTGTGTCACGTCTTTGATTCTAACAGAGCCCTGACCGAAGGACCCGGCTCACCCTGCATTGATCTAAACACCGGCTGTATATGTTGCCTTAAGACAAGGAAAAGTAGAAAGCCCATACCTTTGCTCTCTTTATGCGCATTAGCTTGTTACAGACATATATGCTTTGGAAATCAAATGGGAAGGGATTTTTCAAGAGCAAACTAAGTGTTTTAGAGGCAAAATTTCAAGTACTCGGAGACCCTCGTGTGTCCAAAGCACAGCCTTTGCTCCGCAAATTTCAATGTGCTTTGTCAAACCTGGAAGTTTGATAAGAGACTCTGGGACTCTTGAGAGCTCTTAGAGCAGCCTATAATAGGGAACAACAGTTACTGATGCTGCTGGTTTTAAATGATGTTCAGCTGTTCTGGTATTTATCTGGCATGTGAGTAATGGTTGCATGGGATAGTTAGAGGCATCCCCACCTGTGGTGTCTATTCAAAGTTAATCATCTGCTAAGGGTCGCTTGGCAGTTAAGAACTGTTCAGTGGTACTTTAAATAGTACAAAATTTGTATTATGTGCCCAGTGAAGAGAACAGAGCCTTTATGAGAAACAGGGTGTTTCTCAGTGAATTCAGAACCTCCCTCCTAAAAGCTGTGAAATATCCTCAGGTCAGTTCAGTGAAGCAGCGTTTTGAGAAGGATGTTAGCAAGAGTCAGGAGGAGCCCTAGAGGAAATTTGTTTGGTCACCAGGAACAACACTGTCTTCCAAACAAGCTCTGATGAAACACTTGTTAATTTTCATTTTTGTCAACATGTTTCTAACTCTGTAATGAAATCCCTTATCCCTATCAGCTGTTGCACCACTGACATGAGTCATTCCATCCCATGGCAGTAACACCAGCTCTGCAGAGAGGAGCCTGGCTTGGCAAGCATTCACTGATGTACCTTTGGCAAGGAGCAGGCAGTGATGCCTCTGACTCCAAGAATATCTGTAACTGCTAGAGGATCTGCCCTTGACACCGATAGAGAAGGGTCATACCCTGTCCTGAGCTCTAAATAGTTCAAAACCTTAAAACGCTTCTGAGATCTTTGTTTTCATGGAACTGATCATGGCAGTAAGGCCATCTTTAGCCTGTGTTAATATTTGGGGAACCTTCATCTTCAACAACTTTCTGTTTTATGGAAACAAATTCATTCTTGTCTTCTATGCAGTCATGACAGTCTATAACATACTATTTATTTGTCCAAATCAACCTTTGGTAAGAAGCTTCGCTTCCTTGCTCTCCACTTCTTGTTCTTTTTGGCAGTGGAGTGGACAGTAGGGCCACTTTCCCTCAATAGCGGCATCATGGTTTTCCACAGGGACACGTATACACAACTGAGAGCTGATTTCCCTGCTTGCAGTGGGTGTGGAAGCTTGTAACTTTTTCCAATGGCAAGGAAAAAGCAGCAAGCTCTCAGGCAGAAATCCATCAGTAAAGCGGCACAAGTGTATTAAATAGAGCAAACAGAACTTTGCTGTTACACTTCAAGTAAATAGTTTTTCCTTCTCAGTTTGCTGCCGCATAAAAATCGCTCTGGCCTATAAATGCCATTGCCAGTATTCATTTGTGAAGATCTGGGGTCTATTTATTTATTTATCCATATTTAGTTTAAAAGTCTGGGCTCAAAATTAAACAGTCATTCATAATGTCATTATCTGCCTTGCTCTGCAGTCAGATACTGTGTGTGGTGTCACAGGATAAAACCTTTGGCAAGGCCCCTAGAAGAGCAATTTAGCTCCTCATCCATCTCAGCTGGCAGCGTGATTGGCTTCCAAGCTTGCATTGCTGAATGTGTTACTTTACTCTGACATATATTATTGAGTGTTAAATCACTTTCTGAAGTGTTTATTGGTAATAGTTGAATTCTTTCCACTCATTTAAACCGCTTTTGAAACATAAATACATAAATATTTCCTTGTATCTTGGAGTTTGATGGAAACACAGGGAGAGTTCCTTGGGAAGATGGATTGTAGAAATGACCAGTTCATTAGGTAGGGACAGAATTTACCGGTGCTGTGGAGGAGAATATCCTCCTCCTTCCGTCAGGATGAACCAGCAAACTCCCACCATCACACCACGGCATTTCAAATGGGGAAGTTTTACTTGTGTCTTGGTTCTCCCATCATGTGTTGGCCTGTCAGGAATCAGACCACATTTTTACTGGAATATCAGTGAATTCCTGACAAGATCTTCATAGATCCTGAAGCTCCTTGAAAAGAAAAATGAGCTGTGATCTGCAGAATCAGGTGCTAGGGAGTTTATTAGGCATCAGCATGCCCACGCCCCTACGTGTAGAGTGTGGTCCGTGGCCCCTGCCTGGCAGTGATGTCTTTCGGGAAGGAACCAGAGACCCCTTTCTTGTATCTACTTAGGAAAATGAAGGAGGGCATCAGAGTAAGAAATAAAAAGGGAGATTAAAATCTAGTGTGGCAGACAGAAGCTTAGCTGGAGAACAAGGGCCAGAGGCAGGTCAAGCTGGGGAGGAGGCAGGAGAGACGGATTTTCAAATAAGTCCTGTGACAATTCATCTCTTGAGGACTTCAGATATGACAGCGCAGCAGTCTGACCCAGACTGGCGTACTCAGTACTGCAAGTCCTCTTACCTCTTGTCCTTGCTCCAGTGAAGACCTACAAATCAAAGTTTTTCTTTTCTTTTTATTTTTAATGAGGAGGTCTGTTGAGTCTCTTTCCTGCATCTGGGAGTTACTTTCCAATCTGATGAACACTGACTTTCAGAGACGACACCAATGACGAGCTGCTGAGATCACATTAGCAATCAAGCCTCCTTTGATGGCAGAGCTAAAAATATGTTCCCCAGCTGACACAGCCTTAGGGAGGAGAACATATAGTTTGGTTTGAAAGAATACATCTTCCTTTGTCTCCGTGTCTTCTTCTGCCAGAGGACACCACATCTGTGGTAACCGTGCAAGCACGTTACATCTGTCTTCTGAACTGAAGCACCCCTGTACAGACCCATACTACCTCCAACCCCAGAAAGAGTAAAGCTTTAAAACTCTCTAAGTGACTTGGAGAACAGAGTCATTCTCAGTTTTGCCTCTCCGGCCATGCTGGCACCTATCAAGTTACTGCATGGCTGGAGCCACATCTTAGAGTCTGGAGGAAATCACCTTTGCCAATCCCCTGGGTTCGGTTTCAGTTCTCTTGATCAGCTGTCCCAGCTCGTTTGTTTCCTATCTGCTTCTCTGCCTGCTCTCCTCCTTGCTAAAGCCAGGGCACTGGCTCACAGGCTCGCTGGCTAATGAGGTGTCCCCAGAGCCTTGCTTTGGCACTTGGAAAGGAAACTCTGGTAAGTAGTGTCGCTGCCACCTCCTGGGCTTTTTGAGGATGAGACCTCATCCCATGGGCTGCAAATGCAGATTCATGCAAATGCTTTGCAAGAGATCATGTATTGCCTGGCTTCAACCTGCACCAGCCTGCTCCCTTCCCAGCCTGCGGAGTGATGGCACTAACCAGCCTGTGTTTGCAGAAGAGAGTAGGTCTCTCGCCCCTTGGAGGCATTAGCTAAAGATGGATCATTAAGGCTTTTGGGTAGGAGCCGTACAGATGAACAAGCATACACAATAAAGGTTCCGCATTTGAAATGTGTAATATGTCAGGGGGTAAAAGGTTGAGCGACCCACTTTGGCAAAGGGAAGGAGCAAAAAGGGTGTATTTTGCTGGCTAAATGAAAGCCTCCTCTGTGTGTGATTTTTCATGCTTCTGCACGCGTAACTTGAACGCAGAGAAAGGAAAAAATCATTTGTTTGGTCAGACAGAAATACACCAGATTTATTGTTTTGAGAGATACAGGGGAGTATTTCTACGTGGCTGTGGTAGCTAGAATGTTTTGGCAACACAATGTCCCACCAAAAAAGCATTCACCCAAGAATGTCTCTGGGCTCAGTCAGCCTCAGTCCTGGAGGTGGATGCCCCATCCCTAAACCTCTGTGGGCAGTGGTCCATTACCAGGAGTCTGTTTGATGCTCCCATTTAGGGTGTTTGCCCTGAAGATATACGACCTCCCTCTAACTGAGCCTTCAGTGTGGATGCTTTCTGGCTTGTTCTGGCAACGGAAGAACATAAGGAAGCCGTTCCGGTAGTTCTTGTTCATCCATCCATAGAGCAGGGGGTTGACAAATGTAGAGCACATGGCTCCGACATGGAAGACAGTGTACAGGAGTTTGTACTCATGGAAGATAAGAACCAGATCAAGATCAATGGCAAGCTGGAATATGTGGAAGGGGAGCCAACACACTGCGAATACCACAACTACCATTACTAGCATTTTGGTTGTCTTCCTTCTCCGGCACTGGTTTTCATTCCTAGAAGTGGGACTGACATGGTTCTTCAGCTTGAACCAGATCCTGGTATAGGCATAACAAATGATTGCAAGAGGACAAACATACTGCAGGAGGAGCATGGAGAGGCTGTAGATAGTGGCATCTCTGTTATTTCCAGAAGGCCATTTTTCTGAGCAGACAGCCATTTTGAGGTTGATGGATGGGATTTCCTCATACCGGTACTCTCTGAAGATGGCCAGAGGACCTGCTAAGACAGCTGCTGCTAGCCACATGACAGCTATGATGGTGAAGCTGAGCCTCTTGGAAATCCTGCTGTCCAAGTGGAAAACAATACACCGGTACCTATCCAGGGCAATCACAGTTAGGGTGAGAGTGGACACATGGACACTCAGAGCTTGAGCATAAGGGACCAGATGACAAAGAACAGCTCCAAACTTCCACTCGTCCAGCAGCGTGTACACTAGGGTGAAAGGCAGACAGAGCGTGTCCACCATCAGATCTGCCAGGGCCAGATTAGCTATGAAGAAGTTGGTGACAGTCCTCATGGTCTTGTACTTCACTATGATGTAGATGACCAAGGAGTTGCCGATGAACCCCAGCAGAATGATGAGGGAGTAGGCGGCAATCAGGACAACTTGGACACCCAGGATCTTGGTGCTGTCCATCATAACATTGTGGGACCCAGAGAGATCCTGGCTAGGAGTGACAAAGTCCTTGGCGTGCCAGCCCTGTGGTAGCTTCTCATCTAATGCTGTCTTCTCCACAGTGAGGGTGCTGTTGGCTCCTTCCAACAGTCCCATGCCTGGCCTGAGACTTTCCGTCAGGAGGAGGAAGAGGTCTGGAACACAGACAGAGCAGGAGTGAGAGCAGAGGAGACAGCAGAGCATCTGCAAGAACTGAGACTCCCTTACCCGCCATCCTTCCTCACACCAAATGGCCTTTCACCTCCCGTGCACCTCCTGTTAGAGCCTATGATCAGTTGAATGCCAGTTCCACAAGGAAATGTCAGGGGAAAATGCAACTTCACACAAGTTTCTGAGGTTCTGTTTATTTGAATTGAACGGGGAAAAAACCCTCAACCAGCCTGGCCAGACTGGTAGGTCCTGAGAAGACCTCCTGGTCATGGAGTTACAAACTGCCTCTCCTGCTTCTTCAGTCTAGGCTTTGCAAAACAGGGAAGTCACTTCAAACAAGCCAAAAATTTGGGACCTTTTGGGGCTGACAGAAGGAATCAATGATGGTGTCAATCATCTTTGATGAGATTTACTTGCCTACAAAAATTGCCCTGAGTCCTAACTCCTTAAGAACTACGAGCAGAGAAAAACAACAGGACGCTCTCAAATACAAGGCGCTTTTCTCCACCTCCCCATAACAATTTATTTCCAGATTGTGCACCCAGGTTTTTTTCAGTTTCTTATTTCTCACCTCTCCGGGTGAAAATATCTGTCACCCTGTCTCTGCATGAGTCTCCACCACTGCTCCTGCTAGTGATGCTACCACCCTAGACCGGTACCCTCTGCTCCCAACCCCTGCTAATATGGTTAGCATAACTAACGCCATTTTATGAGGCAAGCAGCCATTCTCTGTGACAGGTCACATATTCATTCTCTTACCCTCATTATCAGGCCCTGGAGGTCCTGTGAACCAAGTAGACAAACCAAACAGTTTTCTTCTTCCCCTCCCTGCCAGTCTCAAGGTTCCTGGATACCAGTCTGGTTACTCCCTTCCTTGCTGGCCTTGAAGGTCCCAGGCACTCGGCCAGCGAGGTGGTGTTGATGACCCTGTCACAGGACAGGGAAGCATAACAGCACACAGAGCACTGTCCATGAAATCAAGCAGTTACAAGCCCTAAGTGGGAACTGCTGGACAGTGAGACCTGTCACCCCCCATGGCCAGGGACGCCCCCACCGTCCTCTGCTTCCTCCGAGGATGGAGTGGCTGGCTCGTCTTCTTTTATATGGTTTTCAAGTCTCAGTTGTGATTGTTATATTGATACAGCAAACAATGTATTAAGCGTGTAGTGATAGGATGAGGCGTAATGGTTGTAAACTGAAAGAGGGCGGATTTAGATTAGATATTAGGAAGAAATTCTTTACACTGAGGGTGGTGAGACACTGGCACAGGTTCCCCAGGGAAGTTGTGGAGGCCCCATCCCTGGCCAGGCTGGATGGGGCTTTGAGCAACCTGGTCTAGTGGGAGATGTCCCTGCCCATGGCAGGGGGGGTGGAACTGGATGATCTTTAAGGTCCCTTCCTACCCAAACCATTCTATGATTCTATGAATCTACGATTCTATGATTTGACCTGATCTGCAGAAGGTCTGGATGATTAGAAATGATAAGTTGCATTATAAATTAAGTTGTATTATAAATTCTGTATTACTTAGGTGATTAGAAATAATTTAGGGTCTAGGTGATTAGAAATAATAAGTTAAGTGGTATTATAAATTCTGTATTACTCTACTTAGAGATTGTACTACATAGATTCTGCTTGTAGAAATCCTGTGCCATTCTAATCATAAATTCTGCGCTTTACTAATCATAATATCCTGCTAAGAAAATAAAGCTTTAATTGTAACTACGATTTAGTGCCGTCATCATTCTGCTAAGGATCCCTAGAAGAACCTGCCTGTCCCCTCGGTGTCTGTGACACCCAGGCATCCGCTGGCGTTGCAGAGGAGGGAGCTCCTGCAGGGACGTGTATGTGCAGGGGACGGACCGCTGAAGCTGTGAACAAGCCTCCAGCAGAGCTGCTGCTGAGCGCCCAGGCACAAAGAGACCCGAGAGCCGAGGTCCCGGCGTCAGTGAGCCTCCTGCCCCGTGGTGCTCAAACGTCTGCGTGAATACGGCTTTGGGAGCAGGGAGCCCGACTGATGAGCCAGAACTGACTCGGTCTGGAACCCGCGGCTGGCGTTCGGTGCCATTGTTACAGCAGAGTGTTGTCACGGCAGGGTACTCGTTCAGTCCAAACACAGCGGGAGAAAAGCCAGCTCTGTTACTGGCTCCTTCTCAGCGTCCGTGTCTCAGCGTTGCTGCTGGAGTATGCGGAGAGGGGCGGACGTGAGCCCCCACATATCCCCTCTCCCCAGCACTGAGTGTGGGGACACCATTCCCACTGCACACTTGAGCAAAAGTGAGCAAAAGTCATCGCTCTGCCCAAACAAGGTGGTCTGAAGAGCAGCATGTTTTCTCTGACCTGCAGAGAGAGGAGATAATGCCCTACTGCTGAGGGAGGGAGGCACAGGGCTTAAACGAAGCTGGGAATTAGAGGCAGCTTGCTGGGCACCTTCTCCACCTCCCTGAGGAACGGACTGCTCCGGCTTTGTACCAGGTCAGACAGGAGCACTGCTGTCTGGGTGCTGGTGGGCTTCCACAGGTCCGTGCCCTGCAAGCCAGAATATTTTAAGTACAGCCTGTCCTTGGGAAGGGAGAATGTTTTCTGGGCAGAGCAACTTCATTTCAGCTGGTTCCTTAAACAAATAGCATAAAATAATGGTGGCAAGATGGTAAAGGGGACAGCAATTACATTGCGATAAATAATAAATGGCTGCTTGTTCTTTCCTCACTGCTCAGAGCAAGGGTTGTGATTCCCTTTTGGGAGCTGCTCCTCGGAATCTGCCCGGCCGGCTGCAAAGCCGGGCCCTTGCGGAGACCCAGCAATGGAGCTGCCTGCGGTAGACCGTCCCTGCCTGCACGCGTGCTTTCTCCTGCCCTCTCCATGCCTGTTGCCTTGCCTAACTTGTCCAACTCTGCGGGATGATTTATGCCAATGATTCCTGGAAATGAAGTTGTTGGGCTCAGATACTGTGATAACAGAGACCATATAGCTACTGCTAAGAGTTTAGGAAGGTAGCTTTAAGCAGCGGGCAGGAAAAATGGGTGGATTTCCTGGGGTGAGGGTTTGCTTAAGGGTGATGGCAGACCTCCATCACACAGCTGCCCCCAGCCTTGGAAAGGTAACCCCAAAGACGAAAGGGAGAGAGGAGCTCAGAGCCGCCCCGCGCAGCCGAGGCAGTGGGAAACGGAGCCCGGGGAAGGTGGCACAGCCACAGTCTCTTGGAGAGAGCCCGACACGCAGGCAGCAGCAGCCCTCGGATACCCGTGCTGCAGCTGGCCCCAAAGCAAACCTTCCTGCCAGACCAGCAAGGTCAGTGCAGGAAACAGAGCAAGGGCTGGGCACGCTGTCAGTGGCCGCGCTTTCCCTGCTTGCCCTCTGCCTGGGCTTTTATACCTTTCAGATTGTCTAGCATTGCTTTATCACTATGACTTATTATCCCCTTTTCTGTGGCTTGCCTGTCCCGTTTATCTTCAGTACCCACGTCCTGGCACGACACCAGTGGACACTCCCTTCCCTTTCTCCCCATCTCACCCACCAACTGGCTGCCAGTTCCCGTGTTCACATCTCAGGCTATTTCCTTTCACTGGAGACTGGCAGCTGCCCACCATCTGCGAGGAGCCAGGAACATCATGATTATTGGAGCTGTTTCACTTCCTAACAAAATGGCCTTAATGGAGTTATTATTTGATTTGCTTTGCTTTGTTTTTTTCCAAAGGGGAACTATTAAAAATCAATTAAGGCATTTTAATTAAGCGACAAAATGGTCATAATAAATGTTCCCACTCCAGGGGCTGCCTGGAGATTGCAGGGATGCTGCTAGGAGTGGACCGAGGTCCGTTCCAGCGAGTAATGGAAGTCCTGGCATATGTGTAGGCTGCTGCCAGGCGCATGCTCCCGTGCCCAGCAGGCCTGCCAGGCTCCATGGAAAAATCCTTAGAGCTGAACTGCCTTTGGGAGAACAAAAGAGCGGGGCAGACCGGGAGGAGGCAGAAATACTACCCTAAGGCCTTTCCTCTGGGCTGGGCTGCCATGGAGAGATGGAGAAAGAGGGCATTGCCTGGATCCTGCCCTCACCTTCTCCTCCAGCTGAGGTTCAGCCGGTGGCAGGGCTGGGACGGCTCCCAGCGAGGGCCTGGATGAGGTGCCCTGGGACTTGCACGCACCTCTGCTGCCTGGGGTTGCCCCGGCTCCCTGCATGCCCCTGCTGCAGCCCCAGGCGCACAGCCAGCCTGGTCCAGATCCATCAGGGCACATCCAGACCTGGAAGAGCCATCTGCAGAGCCTGGCAGGGTTCAGAAAGCAGGGCTGGAGGGGTGGGCAGGGGGCTGGAGAAAACAGAGCTTGTTAATTAAAAGTCCTCTTTTTGTCCCAAGCAGCGAGATGGGGGGTCCCTGCAGCCAGCAGGCACGCAGCGTGGGGACAAGGGGTGCAGAAAAGAGGGAGGTAAGGACAAAGATTGCTCAGAGCATGGCCAGGAATTGCAATTCTATCACAGCTATCATTGATTCGAAAGGAGGGAGTGGAGGGACTTGGGTCAGCCTCTGTGCTCTGGCTAATGACAGCCACAACCCCTTTGTACAGCAGCGCTGGGGTGTGAGGGCTGACGCTGGTGGATGCTTTCATGGCTTGGCTCACTGATTTATTCCATGCTGTGTCCTTCCTCCAAAGCAGTGCAATTCCATGAAACCCCTTCATCTCCAGCAGCCCAGCCTGGAGCTCTGACTCGACACATCCCCAGCCCCACATCTGGCAGCTGTCAGGTGTCCATGACAAGGAGGTCCGAGGCCATCCCTCATTACCAGAACCCGATTGTCACGCTGGGGCAAGCCACCTTCTACCACCTTCATGTTTCCCTACAGCACTCAAGAGGCAACAGCGTTCAGCCCTGCACCCCACAGCACAGTGCTTAAGGGAGAAGAACGCAATAAACTGAGATATGGAGGTTACCCAGCTTGCCAGAGGCCACACAGCACGTCCACGGCAGGGCTGGGAACAGAGCCCAAGTTTGCTAACGCCAACCTCCTGCGTTCACCGCCAGAGAGGATCCTGCATCTCTCAGGTTAGAGCCTGAACGTAGATTTCGGGAGCTGCATGAAAATGCAAAATGTGAGTGATGGAGGGGAGAGGGGTTTGCCTTCTCTGTGCAGTGAGCTGGTTTCAGGACAAACAGCAGCTCTGGGATGATTTCCTGAAGCTGAGGAGACAAGGAGAGAAATTATCGCAGGTCCTTCCATCTCCAGTGAAGGGGTAATTGCCCCACTATGACAATATGGCAGAAGGGAAGACTCTCTGACCTGCCCATCACCTGCTGCAGCTTTGTAAATGATCTATCCAGATCAGGCCCACTGGTGCAGATACCTACTGGCATCAGACACGCACTGCCACCCCTGCCTTTGCAAAGCTCCAGGGCCCCAGAGCTGCTCCCGGGGGACCCCAGGGTAGAACTGGCCCTGGGGGACAGAGTGCAAGGAGGAGGAGATACCCTGGGGATTTCTTGAGGTTCCTCACTCTACATGTTTGCGCATCCCTGCCTATGTTGGAGCCACAAAAGTCTCTGAAGGGGACGAGGCAAGGAGGACACCTTAGTCACTCAGGTCAGAGCAGGATGAAAAAGAAGGTGATGAGAAGAGACCCATTTGGCAGGGATAGACACTTTCTCCTGGAAATTTCTCCCACAGAAAGCAGGGGGGGGAAGAGTGCAGGGCACTGTGGGATGCGCCATGGGAGCAGAGCAATGCCGGATGGGAGACAGGGCTCAGCGGGCGACGCTGCGATGGAGACACACCAGTTATCGGGGCTGCAGAAGACAGCCTGGTGGAAGGATCCTGATTAACCTGGGGAGTCTGTTGCCCCCTGAAACTTAGGGGGTCCGGTGAAGATGAGATGAGGGAGGGGAGGGAAGTGTCAACCCCACTAACAGGACAACCAGGGAGCAAACCCAGTATCCTGCTTTGGGACAGACCAGAAACTCTGGAGGAGAAATGCAGGCTACAACAGGACTATAAGCAGCTCGCTCTGTTCAACAATTAACATGCAACGAGTGCAAAAAGAAAGCAAGCACCAATTTTCCTCCTGCAGTCCCCTATCTCCCTTCGCATCTCTCTCTTTGAGGGCACCGATCTCTGGCAACGAGCCGAGTGCCCACGAGCGTGCAGTCCCGGCACAGAGAAGCCGACGGGAGGTTTGTTCCAAGCCACGAGGAGGCAGATTGCGGGAGAGATCAGGATTTCTCAGACAGCCGTTCACCTCAGCCCCACACCTGCAGCACGCTGCTCTGTAGCTGTACGTGCCCGGTTCCTGCAGTCCCCTGGAACAACCTGCTCTCCTGACTGCTCTCACTCAGCATCCCGCTTCCCAGATTCCCTGCTTCGGCTCAGGAACCGTTCGAAACTCTCTTGCTGGTATTTCTTGCTCGCTTTCTCTCTATTCCAGCTCTCAGGGCTGTCGGTCCCCAAATTCAGTTTCCCAAAGATGCTTGGACCTTTTATTGCTTGAACCATGTGTCATGGCCCAGACCTGGCCCCACCTCAGCCCTGCCGCTCGGACGAGCCCTCCCCAACCCACCTGCAGAGGCCAGAGTGTCCTCCTCCTTCGGGAACCGAGCCGCTCACCTGGAGTTATCGTCTCATTGCTGGCCAGGATGGAGCGCTTGGTCCTCTCCACTCTCTGGGAGTCAACCTGTGGCAAAGGGGTGAAAAGCACTTTTCTCCAACTGTCCTCAGAAAAGCGAGGAAGTCAGGCAAGGATCTGGGTTGCCGGAGGATGCTTCATCGCCAGGGGTGGCTTCGGTACCCAACGCTGAGCATCCGGAGAGCACCCTCTTGCAGGGTGACTGACAGCCCCCGTCTCACAAAGCTGGATGCTGTGTTAGCTCCTGAATGAGAGAAAGGCAGGGAGCGTGTGTTTAACAAACAGAAAAGGAAAGGGGGAGGGAGCCTGCTGCTGCTGTTTATACAGTGTTCAGCCACTGAGGGGCTTCTTGCATCGAGGAGAGAGAAGCTTTTCCACCACGTTCAGTTCCCTCTCCAGGGAAGAAGTGGTGGGAGCTGGAGGTCTGCAGGCTCCTCGCCTGTGCCACTGACCTGGGCAGGTGTCCATCCACCCTCACTCCGCAGCTCTCCCGTCTGCTCAGGCTTTAAACTCATTTGGGACTGGCACAGTCTTGTCCAGGGGTCCCCTTGTCCCCTTCAGCAAGAGGTCTGCAGGTCCTGCAACTCAGCAGAGCCTTCACAGACCTTGCCCCATCCTCCTCTGCCTCGACGCTTGGACTGCGCCCCACACAGAGCCGGCTGCTGCTGCGGGACAGGACTTCGGGTATTCTTGGGATGCAAATAAAAGTAATGGTGAGAAGTTTTAGCCACTTGGCAATGGTTTGGTCTGTTCCAGAGCCAGATTTAGTGTGGAGCGAGGAACCCATGTGAGTTTCTATTTTAGGGTGCTCAGCACAGCCCATACACCTGGAGCAAGAGAGAGGGAGAGGCACAAAAGCAGCATCTTCGTGTCCAAATCTGCAAAATCCAAGCTTGACAGAGCCCAGGAAATTGCCCTTTGGGCAGTGCAGGGAAGCAGGAGAACCACAGCTCCCTACCTGGCCAAAGGTTTTGCCTTCAAAGAGAAGAAGTCAAGTGTGTTCCCAGCATAGGATTTCCACCACAGGCAACGTATGAGTTTGCAGCTCACCTGGGCTGGGCGATGCTCCCGGAGGTTAGGGAGGAGGACACATCTCCTTGGTTTTGAGTATCTACAACTAGAAGTTTATCAGAGGAGTCTTTCTCTTCGCCCCCACAGTGGACTTTGGTTTCCTTTTCTTTGTGAGAACGGAAACGGGGAGGGTTTTCAACCAACTTTCTGTGCCGCAGAAGTCGTGATACACCAGGAAAAAGAAAGCACTCCAATGGCTCAGCAGAAAAAGGAGAGTGAGAACATTCCTGAAGTCACATGCAAAATGGCACTTGAACCCAAGAATCAGACAAGGATCCTCGTGAGTCCCATCCTTCCCCCTCCTCTCCCCATGTCCATTTCAAGAAGGAAGATGCTCCCCACACCGGCACTGGGAGCCAGGCAAATCCACCTGCTGCGCCAGCTGGATTTTTGTGGGAGTTTTGTGTGTTCTACCCCTTCGTTTTCCCTGAGGCTGTTGATTTAGCTGCTCTGGAAAGCTGAGAGTGGAGAGAAGCAGGACAAGACAAACCTGCTTGGAAGGGGCCGTTGCCATCTCCCAGCGGTCTGCAGGGAGAGGCAAAGAGCAGCTAATGGGGAGTGAGCAGTGCATGCTATTCCCCGTGTTCCTGGTGGATGGATACTCCTTATCTCCAGGGTCCTCAGCAGTGGATGGTTGATTTCTGCTCGAGAGAGATATTTTTTTCCTCCTTTCTCTTCTGGCATAAGATTTTTCTTGCTCATTCCCCAGAGTCCTTTGCTACAGCTCCCCACTCCTCTCTTCCCCGGGCTGGAATAAGACGCCTGGGGAAAAGGCAGTGATTGACAGCAGAGAAACTCACTGCAGCCTGAAGCTGTGAACCTTCATCAGGACCATGGGGTGAATTCCAGTCATTTTTGGCACATAGTGTTTGCTGGAGGACAGCAAATCCAAACTCTTAAATCATGGATTAGTCAGCGCAAGTCCCCAAGACTGTCCTCTCCCACGGTCTCAGGGGTCCGGCGGAGAGCTTAGCACCAAAACCTGCGATGCTCCCAAACATCAACTCACCTCTTTGACCAGATAACGTAGCTGAAAAGCCTCTGTGTGCTTGGCCGAACAACCTCCCTGGGGAGGGAGAGCTGCCTGTGATCCACCGTGATGCACGCAGTCACGCATCGTCCCCGGCGAGCAATCCCCCTGCGCCACAGGGCAGTGCAGTAGGGGAAGGTCGAGCTCTCAGCACGCCTGGGCTGTCACCCCGACTGGCAGCCACCGAGCCAAGGTTTGTCCCCCCCCGCTTCCTCCGCACTCCCCAGTTCTCTCCCCGGGAGCCAGGCTCTTCTCACGGCACCGCAGGCGCGGGCTGCCTGCCAGCCTGCCTAATCTCACCCAGCTACAACATAATTACTGCTGGCGGAGAGTGCGTGCAGCATAACCCCGGTGCTGCTTGGCCCTCAGCTTCTCGGCAGCGAAGGGACACCCGGGGTCCACTGTGCCACAGCCCCTCTCCCTCTTGGTGGGTCGAGAGGAGCTGTAGTGGCACAGGCGGTGCACACCGAGGTGCAAAAAGCCCTCCCCACGCAGCTAACATATCCCGAAACCGCTGAGGGTCTTCCTAGCCTCGACCAGCAACGACACCCTGAAGTAGGAGGATGGGGAAACACGCAGATGGTCCCTTGCATCGTCCTGGGGTGTGGAAGGCTGCGCAGCCCCGAGCAGCGGTGTCAGGACCCACTGCGTGCAGCGTTGTAACCTCAGACCCCGGGGTGTTTGCACACACGGGCTGAGTACACACAAACACCCGCGCGGGTGTCCCGGGAGCCCCGCGACCTTTCCAACACGATGGGATCGTTCAAAGGAACTTTGCAGCCCAAAAGCCTTTCCCAGTGGTTGGGCTTTGATTAGGCAAAAGAGAGTCTGCTCACCCGCTCTTCTGAGAATACAACAATGAATTTTATGCTCCGGGGAGCAACAATGATGTGAAAAAGCTGAGAAATGGGGCAGAGGAGAGGGCTGCCTTTTCATCAGCCCATAATCTGCTCTGCCTCAGAGAGCAGGCAGGTCCTCAGTCTGAGCACCTTGCAGCTGTAAGCCGTACGCTGTAGCTCAACTTCTGTCATAAAAGAAAGGCACATTATCTGATCGCTCCCTGGGAGAAATCGCTAAGAAATCTGTTACCAAGGCTTCCAGATGCTCCAGTTCATCCTGCTTCATCTGGAGCAGCAACACTGACAGACTTCAAAAAGCAGCTTTTCATTTTTTCAAACATCTGTTTAATTCCACCTGTATGTAACTAAAATATTTCCACTGCTCCTTCCCGCGGTGTCAAGCCAGTGTTTTGCTGAGCAGCCTCAGAAGCATCAGCATGTTGTGGTAACACAAAAGCCCCTCTTCCATTTGAGCCCCGGAGTTCACGGATGCGGTGGATTTTGGAGTCTGTGATGCATTTGGGAACTAAATTAGCCACAAAGCTGCTCGGAGGTGGGAGGGAGGATAGAAAGCTGTCTGCACCCTCTCTGAATTGAAAAGCAGGTTCTCATTTCGTAACTGCTTTTTGTCCCCATATGAACATTTCTGGAATTAGTGGAGGAGCAGAGATAGCATCAGGGATGAGGTTTTGCTGAAATACCTGAGTGATCTGATAGCGCAGCGAGAGGCACCGGAGAAGCAGGAGGAGCTGTGTGGGTTGGACTGGGGCTGCTGCGGCTCTGCTCTCCTTCGGAAGATGAGGATGCTGAGTGTGGCTTCAGGAACGAGGGTCAGTGAGCCAGGAAAGAGGAGATCGTATGGAAAGAGATTAACGGGGTTTGTGTCCTCCCAAAGAGGACACACATTACCACGCTCCAGCTCCGGGCAGAGCCAGGAGCAGGTAGGGACAGGGCTCCACTCGGGGCAAACCCACAGGGCTCATCTGATTAAGTTGATTAACGCTGAGGAGGGTTTACCCCTTCCATTCCCTTCCCACCCCCAGATCTCCCACCAACACACAAAATCCCCTTGATCATCCCGACGTCCGGGCAGAAGGACTGCGGGCAGCTCGGCAGGGTTCCTCCGGGCAGACACCACCAGAAGTGGTCCCTGCGTTCAGCTGCCATTTCTGCAAGTCACCGCACTCAAAGCTTTGCTAATTTATTAGAGGGTTGTTGCTTGTTGTTTGTGTACCGAGCCAGCTAGAAAACAGCTTCTGCAGAAGAGGGTAATTGCAGTCAGATAAGCTCTTCAGAGCCGGGATTGCAAAAATACGATACGTTGTACACCGGCGGTTGTCTGGATAAACTAGAAATCTGGCTGAGTTTTTGGATAGGAGCATGTTTCCCGCTCTGTCACAGACTCCCTGTCTGCCTTTGGGCAAAATCACTCGGTGTGTGTCAGTTCCCTGTAGGTAAAAGAGGTGACAAAAACGTCTCGCTCCGGCGCAGGCAGGGCTGGAGCAGTGGGCGACGTGCGCTATGGGGGACGGGGTGCTGGGATGTGCCGTAGTGGGAGGGATGACGCTTTTGCTCCATGGGATTTCTTTTTAAGTTGCTCATCTCGTTTAGGCAGCGTGTTCTGCCATCAAGGTCTTGCTCTGGACGCTCCTGGGCTTCGTAGTCCCAGGGTGAAGTTAGAAATCTGTGGTCTGTCTGGCACTCTCACGATGACACCCAACGCTATAAATGCTGGGTTGTGGCAGAACTGGATGCGCTGATGGCAGCCCCAGCCTAAACTCTACCCAGGTGTCAAGTGCCCGGGAAAAATGGACAGCAAGGCATGTTTTCTATGGGCTTGGTGCTGCCGAAAAGCACCAGGTTGGCAGGAGCTGAGCTCCGGTGCCCAGCACCACCGTAGAGGCAGCAGGATCACATTTGCTGCTTCACTACCTCGCTCCGTCTTTCCCAGTCCTGTGGGGACCCCCGTTCTTTCCCAGTCCTGTGGGGACCCCCGTTAGCTGCCAGCAAGTGCAGCGCCGGTGCACGCCGGCACTGTTGGCAGCTCTTCACACCGGGGCAGGAGGGTCAGATCCACTCCTGATACCGACCCAGGGATTTGGCTGGGCATCCATTTGGCTCCGTGTTCCCCAGAAACGTGGCCCAGAAGCCACCATCTGACACTGAGAGATAGGTATGACACCGAGCCCCCCCAGGAGAAGGAGCAGCATCCCCAGGGTACGAGCGGAGCACTCACAAGCCAAGTGGAGACCGTGCTGGAAAGCACAAAAGCCTTATAAAGGCAGCGCTCTGGGTTTGTCCTTCTTTCAGCTCTTCCAGGTGATGAAAAGGACGGCTCACAACCCTAATTAACTGGAACATGCTAATACTGCTGAGCTTCCCTGGCCAGCAAATTTGGCACGAGGCGTGTGGGACACTTTCCAAACAACTGCTCAGGGGAGCGCGTGCCTGCAATTCATTATTCGATGAGCAGCGTTTCCTCTCTGCCTCCACTGAAGAGCTCAGACCAGACACAGGAGGGAGGTGAGCCTGGAGCCTGCAAATCCACTTCGAAAGCCATTTCGTGCTGGAGGGAGAAGAGACTTATTTCTCCCCAGGTGTCAAAGGTATTTAAGGTGCCAGGGGAAACGGGGCTTTGCACAGTGTTACTCCTGTGAGCGCTCAGGGCTTCCAAATGCAGCGGCATGTGGTGCTCAACTTCTCACGGGGAAAACCACGTTCTTTCAGGGTGACATTCGTTTCGGGCGGAAGATGCGCAGCCTCCCATGACACCCTCGTTTGAGGACCAGAGCACTTTGCATCATCATTTTGCAGAGTGAAGCAGAGGAGTGCAGCCAGCCCTGGTACCCGGAGAAAGGGGAAAGGTGGCAGGGGCCTTGGCGCCGTGGCTCCGGGGTGGGTTATTGCCTGGTTTGATAGCTGTCCCGGGCAAGACAGTGCCCCGGCTTATTCCCCTGGAAAAGGAGGGGGAAGGAGCCTGCCAAGCTCCTATTTCAGATAAATCAGTCTGTGAACTTTGAATGGGGAGCAAAGAGCAGGGCTCTGAAAAGATCAATTCATCCCCGTGGTAAGATCATCACTCTTGGTGCTTACCATGCTGTCAAACCGGAGGCAGAAGATGCAGCCTCCCGAAGGCCACCGCCTGCCTCTGGCCTCAGCTTCAGCCTGGCTGCCTCCTGCTCGGGATGGCTCCGGCACAGGGCTTGGGTGGCAGTGAGCTGCCCAACCGAGCACCACCACAGCCGCACCGGTACAGACACCAGGAATGGGCCAGAAGATTTGTCCAATATTCCCAGGACCACCCGTCCTTTCCCTTCTTTGGAACTAAAGGAATCCTCCTTCCATACTCCTCCCCATCACCAGCATCATGCCCATGCATCCCTCCTCCTCAGCATCGCCTGCCCCTCATCCTTGGCATCACCTGTGGCCACTAGCTGCATGGCCGGGCATGGCACGGTCTGCTTACAGAGGGCACGTCTCTCCCCATCGCATCCTTTGCAAACATTCGTTGTTATGGTGACAGCTCCAGAAGGAAAATCTTTTTTGAGTATTTTTCAGATTTTTTAACAAAGATATAGCCACTTTAATTGTTTTCCTTAAAGGAGATGGTTATCTCCCTCAATGGCAACTGAATTTCTTTCATTTTGTTTTTGGTGACTACTTCGGTAACACTCAGGCTCCGGCTTTCACCGTGTGGCAGTAAGAAAATGGAAAGGGGAAAGGTAGAGCCAAGTGTGAAGAGCTGCTTTAAAATCCTGCTGGGGGTCACAGGATGGTGCCTCCAGGCTGAGGCCACCGAGCTACGGGCGGTGATGAGTCTAAGTTTCTCCAAAATGAGTGAGATTTTGGAGGACATCTGCATCCTTCTTGGATAGCAAAGTCCAAAGTAAATAGCAAGGGCGAACATTTATGCCAAACAACCTGTGCTTTGCAGGAAATGCTGCACTGAGAGTTATTGTTCTTGCAGGGTCTTCTACAGAAATGTCCCTTGGCTTTTGAAGGCTGCATGATGGTAAATGAATTCTCTCCATCTCCACTAAATGGGCTGAAGGTTTTCATATGTGACATCAGGGGGTGCTGCAGAGAACTGGGCTCTGTGGCCATCTTTACCACAAGCAGTGAATACAGCAAAGAGCCTCAGACCAGCCAGGGAAAAGCGGTCCAGGGATGTGATGTGACCGCAGGGATGGATTTCACAGCTACTGTGTCCTGACTGTGGAATATGGCTGATAACCCACAAAAGACTCAAGCACCTTGAGCAGCCAAGCCTGCTCAGCCCATTTTTGTAGGGTGAGCTCATGAAGACCTTTCCCACATCCCTGTCGTACAGACCTGAGGTCAGAAACCTCAAAAAAAAAAAAAAATCCACATACTTTAGGCCCTGCAGAGGCAGCTCGACACGTCTGTGAATGCTCAGCAGCCTCATCATGAGCATCCAAGTGCAGCAGAGGAGGAGCATGACGGGGCATCCTTCACCTGGGGACCAGGTAACGGTCTGGCTGGGGAGCTGAAGCATGACCCATCGCAGGGAACACTGAGAGGACGAAGCTGTTTTGGCCAAGCCCTGTGTGTGGAATATCAGAGGGGTTTCATGCATAGCTCGGAATAAACAGGCAAACAAGCAGCAGCCAGAAATGTTAATATTTGCAGAAATCTCCTGGTTTTGGCGCCTGGGTGTGGGGAGCTGAAAGATGCTGGTGGAATGCAAACGTGGATTCCTGGCTGCCCGGAGGGGTGGCATGGGGAATGTCACATCCCGGCGTGTCAGACCGCCTGGCGGGCCGGCTCGTGATGGTTTACACGAGGAGTGCTGGGGAGGGAGACTGGGCTGAGAAGTTCAGCAGCCACGTGAATCCAGTCCCTAGGAACTGAGGTATTTGAGCATCCCCAGGAAAAAAAAAGCCATGGTTAAGCGGTGTTCATCCTCCTGTGCCTGCTGCAGGACCAGTGGGCTGTGGGTGAAACCTTCCCGCAGCCCCAGTGCTCCCAGAGCCACGCAGCACCCAAGGGCTCAGAAGAGCCCCAGTCCCATGGTGCAAACTCCCTCCCTCCATGTGGTAGGAGATGGATTTGTCCATGCTGATCCCCAGCCCTTCTCCGTGAGCTCCCGGGCACAGGAGGGACAAAATAACACAAACCTGTAGACCGCTGGCTTTACTTGACCCGGGTCCTTTCATGGCATGTTTGGGATTGTTTGAACCTGCTCTACACCTCTCACCATCTCCATCTGGCTCTCATGTGGACCATGGTTGCCAGTTCATGGGGGTACTTGGGGCCAGTTGGATGCCGTCGCAGAACAAGGCTCTGGCCTTAGCAAAACAGTGGTGTCATTCGGGCCTGGGAAGAAAATATTGGCAAATAATGCTCTACCCTTTGGTCACCCTCCTCCTCCAGCTATTTGTCCAAAGATATCATATCTTGGAGCATTGCTTCATTTCCTGCTCGCTTTTCTAACCGAGGCCTTTAAATCATGTCCCTGCAAGCTGAGGTCACAGAGGGATGCGTAATATTCATTAATGGTGATGCAGCTGTTACCTTGATTCACCTCATCCCTTCTTCTTTCACTTTGTCCTTTCTGTTTGCTGCTTTTCCTCCCCATTTCTTCCTCCCTCCTGGTATGAGTGCAGGAGAGAGCTGGCAGGAGCCCACTGAAGCGCAGCCTCGTGGGGTGCAGTCTGCTTTTGGGGACTTTTCGGGAGTCTGGGGATTTCTCCTGGACCAACAGCAGCACACTCCCTCCTGGCCAGGGATGCTGTGGGCATCGGGAGAGTCTGGCTCCAGGTTGCCCCATCCTCACCCTGACAGAGCCCTTCCCCTGGGGCTTGTCCAGGGAAGCACGTGGAAAAAAAACCCAACTGATTTAATTCAGCTCAGTGTCTGAAATGTGGAAGTAATGACCGCTGAAGGGTCCAGGGGTAAGGACAGAGGATAGGACTGGTAAGTCTTTCGACAGTGTTTAAAACACGCTTCCACATGTGGGCTGCCAAATCCCAAAAGTAGGCAACTGAGCTGGGAATTGCCCAATGCTGCTGCTCTTTGTTCCCTTGCAGCCACACCAAAATCACCATCTCGCCCTGATGTCCGTGGCTGGAGGACCGCCTGCGCCCGGGTTTCCACTCTGCAGGGACGGGACGGTGGGTGCAGGGGGGCACAGACCAGCGAGCGCAGTAGTCGCCCGCTGAGGGGCTGCCCAGCACCTCCCCCTTGCGGGACCCAAGGGCTCCAGCCCCAAATTTACCTCTCTTCCCCCTCCCCTGCCCCACAGCTGGGCACTGCTCAGGCGGAGCGGTGGGGGAGAGCGGGATCCAGAGGAATTGAAGTTCGCGGTGTTTATTTTGTACTTAAAACAAAGTGGAATGGGGAAATCAAAATGCAAAGCTTCTCAACCCCTGTCGAGCTTTCCTGCCTGCATTTGGAGAGCCGATACGAGGGACTGACACTGCGGATCAGCAGATTCTTCCCCTTCCATTCGTGGATTGCTGGGAGCCCAGTGAAACCCTCTGGCTTTACCCACCACACTCCCCACTTCACCCCTCTCCTTCTATAAGGCCAAACAGTGCCCCCGACCCCCATCTCCAAGAATACATATTTACTGCATGGAGCAGAGAACCACGACGGGGTTTGGACCCTATCCATGAGCTTTCGGCTAGACCCTTCCCGATCCACGTTATCCTTCATCTCCCCAGTGCATAATCAAACTCGCCAAACAGGGCGTTCTCCAGTCCCAGCCCAGAGCTCGGAGCCTCCCGAGAGGAATATGCTAAAAAAAGAAAGAAAAACATTACTTTGCCAACTGAAGCGAGTGCTGAAAGGAAGGAGATGCCAGGAGCACTTAAACAAGAATTCGAGACCGGGGGACGCTCGGGCGTGTGTTTTCAATCCGCAGACGGGAGACGTGTTCATTGGGAAATGACTGCCACTCACTGTTAGCTTTAGATCTCGTAGCTGATGTCCCAGAAAGTTAAATGGCCATGACGAGGACATCCCCGCCTCTATGAGAACTTTCTTCTGGGATTGATGGATTAGCGCAGTGCGTGGTAAAATGGTGCCGCTCCTCCTTTGGCTCTGAAACCTGCGTTTGCAGCCTGCAAAGATGAAGATGAGCAATTTTACATGGGTCCTGTCGGCAGCAAGGGGAGTTGGTTGGGAAAATCGAGTCACGGCATCAGGGTGTCCATAGCTCCCTTGGGTGCTGCAGGGTGTCCTGCAACACCTGGGTCCAGCTGGCAGTGCCATGCCCTGGTGCAGAGCATCGCTTCCGTGACAGCAGCATCCCGCAGCCCTGTGCCAGCCCCGGAGGCAGCGTATCTTCTGGCACAGCCCCAGCACGGTGCCGCAGCGGGGGGATGCTCCTGCAGTGCCCAGGACCAGGTTCCAGCTGGAGCTAAGAGGGGACCTGACAGGGGAACTCACCTTCAACTGAGCTATCTCAAATTCCGCTGTTTGAGGGTGAAGCTTGAGTTATCTGGTTACAGAGGGACTCATCTTCTCCAAACAACAGGCCTGCAGCTGCTCCGGGGTGTGTGGTGGTGCAGGCTGGGGGCTGTCCCCTCCCTGGGCTCTGTCACCAGCCCCGCGGGGAGGGATGAGCTCTCCGAACACAGCACAGATGCTGATTCACAGGGACATCTCCCAGCGCTGGGTGGCTTGGGGAAACATAACCTTTTGCAGCACGTTCCAGATCTCTGCTGAAAAACAGTTATTGATGCTTTTACCTCTGTGCAGAGCCGCACAAATAATGGACCGTGGCGCTGCAAGCTGGAACAGGTCAGGGAGCAGCACCTTGGCTCACCCCGAGCTGCGTGTCCTGCGCTGGGCATCTTGTCTGCTGGTTTGTGTGCGTGTCTGTGCATAGTCTTTAATGCCTCCTGGAGAAATGGTGGCAAAGCCAGGAGATCAGAGGCTGGACACGGATGATAAAGCTATTTCCCTCTCAAAAGGATGCATCTAAGCAGATGATTCAGCTCCCATCCAAAATCCACCAGTTCAAAGCCAGCTATTTTCAGGGACTGCTGGCGCGTGGCAGGAGGATGACATGTGCCGCCCTCCTGCTGCGCGGGTGCTACCTGCTCGCACAGCGGCTGCAGCACGCTAGGCTGGCAGCAGTCAGTGCCCCTGGCAAGCCCCGGCCCCTTCGCACCGTGAGATCCAGCCTATTGGAAGCACAAAACTCCGTAAATGTGGGGAGTGGGGTTTTGCTGCATTAAGTCACAGCTAAGCGGAGACTGTTTGGTCATCCCTGGATCCCTGGGTCATCCCTAGGTCCCGGTGTCACCATCCTAGTGACTTTCCCAGTGGGACCCCACTGAGTTACACAGTGGAGAGGGGAAAAGGGCAGCAATGGGAGCAGGTTCAGCCTGTTGGACACAATTGCTGCCCAGTGAGTGCTTTCCATCCCCCAGTGCCTAGCAAGCAGCGGGGTCTGAGCATCCCTGTCCCACTGCCACCACGGGGACTGGACCAAGAGGGTGCAGCCAAGCTCTGCCTTGCTCAGCCAGCTGGAGCCGGTGCTGAGCCCCCAGAATAACTGTGTTGGGGCTGGCAGCATGCTTAAGCGTGACTTAACTTCATTGGCATCCACAGATGCCACTTGCTTGGCTACCCAGAGCATTTCCACAGCAGCTCACATCCTCCCCACCCTGTCCATGGCACCTCCTGGAGCTCAGCGCTTTCCCTGGGGGTACCCCCATCCCATCCCACCACACACACTCCAGCCTTCGCGCTGCCTACGCCGGGGCTCTGCAGAGCAATGGTGAGCGACGAGGAGCCTCAGCTCGTCACTGCTTTGTGCCCGCGTGATTGCAGGAGGCTGCCTGGGGTGCATCTCGCCTGCCCACGGCCAGCGTCCCCCAGGACCGATTGCTCCTTGTGAAGTGGGTGGTGCTCAAAGTCCAAACACGAGCGCGGGGCTGCGGCTGAGTGTGTGACCCTGAGGGACTGGTGGAAACATGGGGGAGGCTGATGCCTGCAAGCAGGACTGCTGCGGCCATGTGCCAGTGAGCGAGCACACACGGTGCAAGAGAAAGCCTGGGAAAATCCCTCAGACAGGCGAACGAAGGTGGGCGGAAACATCTTCTGCGTTAACTGCACTGCTCAAATGGTGAGAAAACAGTGCAGCAGCAGCAGCAGGATGGCAGTGGATGGACAGTGCTCAGCACATCACCGTTTTGGGGGGATGCTCTGATTCTAACAGCGGTTAGGAGACAGATGGTCTGTCCAACTGTTGCTTGTCCCTGTGTCCCCCCTCCTTTAGGTTTTATTTGCTTTACTTCCAGTATTGAAAACTCTTGTGATTTTTCTCACATGTCCACCAGGATTCACCGCTTCCCCCGACATCCCAGGCCCTGCCATCAGGTGACCACACCAGGACAAAACTCCTTCCTTCCTTCTTTTGCTAACAAGCCCGCAGCCCTTGTGATCACTGAGCGACACCTGAAGCCGTGACCCCAGAGCATGGCTCAGAGTTGCCCTGAGACATGGCGAGCTGGCCCCGCTCCTGCAAGCCTCAGACCTCTGGCAAGGGGAAACCGGGGCAGGGAGGGGAAGGCACTTCCCCGGGGCTCAGTTCTGCGCTCTGGCTGCCGAATGCAGCAGTGGGGACGGTGCAGGAGCAGTGCAGTGCAGGGACAGTGCAGTGAAGTGACAGCACAGTGCAGTGCAGGGACAATGTAGGAGCAGTGCAGGGACAATGCAGGGCAATGCAGGAGCAGGGCAGGACAATGCAGTGCAGTGCAGGGACAGCGCAGGGCAATGCAGGAGCAGTGCAGGGACAATGCAGTGCAGGGACAGCGCAGGGCAGTGCCGGAGCAGTGCAGGGATAGCACAGGGCAATGCAGGAGCAATGCAGGACAATGCAGTGCAGTGCAGGGACAGCGCAGGGCAATGCAGGAGCAGTGCAGGGACAGCGCAGGGCAGTGCAGGAGCAGTGCAGGGACAATGCAGTGCAGGAGCAGCGCAGGGCAATGCAGTGCAATGCAGTGCAATGCAGCGCAGCACGCGCCCTCCCGCGGGCGGCGCGCGAGGCCCCAAGCAGCAGCCGCCCCAGGCCCGCGCACACGTGACGAGGTCACATGCCCCAAAGCTCCGCCCAGCCCCCCGGCCTCAGCACTCATCCAATGAGCGAACGGGAGGGCGGCGCCTCCAAGTGGTGATTGGTCGAGGCGGGCGTCAGGCCCGGGGGGGGGCG
>NW_009650172.1:810798-820778 GCF_000708025.1 Charadrius vociferus | reverse complement strand
GGGGGGTTGGAGCACACGGGGGCGGGGGGCCGGGCCGCGGTTTGCCCCAAGGCTCCAGGGCAGCTGCTTGCGCACGGCTGATCCCTCACAGGCCCCGGGAGTCGTTTTGTTGAGGTAATGGGAAGCAGAGAGTTGTTCTTCTGCGAAGGGGCTGACGCTTTGCTGGGACTTCATGGTAATTCCCACCGTTTGGGGCTTTCCAGGGGTGGGTACACCAGTGCGGCATCTGGGCAGGTCCTGTGCCTCCTGCCCGAGGTCTGGTAACTGAACCCTGCCCCACAGCACCCAGCAGAGCCCAGCGTGAGGAGAGGCAGAAGTCTGCCCTAGCCCAGAGGGAAGGGGATTTTGGGATGGTGGTGGCAGGAAACTGTAGTTGGGACCTGTGTGCCCGCAGGGATGGCCGGCAGGAGCCAGGACCGCAGCCTGCGGGAGGAGCTGACATGTGTCATCTGCTGCGACCTCTTCAGCGAGCCCGTCATGCTGGACTGCATGCACCACTTCTGCAAGGCCTGCATCCAGCGCTACTGGGAGAGCTGCACCCATGTCCCCTCCTGCCCCCAGTGCCGCCGAGAATTCCCCAGCCAGGCTTTCCGCACCAACTACCTGCTGTCGGGGCTGGTGGAGAAGGTGCGGCGCTGCAGCTCTGCGGAGCACCGGCACAAGATGCAGGTGAGTGGCTTCTGCCCAGCTGGGGGAGAAGGGCATGAGAGCTGCGTGAGCCCTGTGCAGCCAGTGCAAGCCCACCACCCCCTACTCCCACAGTCGGTTCCCTCACTGGGGAGCCCTGTGTGTGCCTCACCTGACCCAAATGCAATCTGTGTCTCTTCCTGATGCATTCCCTCTCTCTGTTTCCTTCCAGCTGTCTGTCTTTTGGACACTTCCTTTCCTTGCATTTGTTTCCCTCACTGCCATGCCCGATTCCATCGCAGCCTGGTTGTTTCTCACATAGGGACCACGCAGGCAGGGGCGAGGGCTGCTTGAGGGGTCAGTCACTGCACAAGTCAGTTCACAGCATGCAGGGTTTAAACCTTCTGCAAACAGTTCCCAGGCTGGGGCTCCCAGTCTTAAAAATAAATTTGTTACATTATGTGCACACATGTATAGTTCTCAAACCTGTGCATCAGGTGCTTTCTTCTCCTTACTGCCTTTATAAGAAATCCTGTTGCAGCCTCCCTCTAATGCTGGCCTCAGGAATTGAGATTGATTCTGAGTCACAGCAGAGTAGTGAAATGGTCTCCTCACCTTCTTTTCCTCGTTCTTGCAGAAGCACCTGGAAGATGCTTTGCAAGCTCGTCAGAAGGAGATGGAGAACTTCTTGCGGAGGAAGCGTGCAACGCAGGAAGATATCTGTGGCCTGACGGTAAAGCCCTGTGATAGCTGCTTTTTGTACAGCCTCTGGGCTAATGTTCATAGAGGATCTGTGTATGACTTCAGCTGAGATTTAGCTCCACTTTCTGTAAAAATCTAGATGAATAACCATGTAGGTATCTGAACAAATTCCCCTGCATGTAGGCCAAAGCCCATCACTACTGAATATTCAGTGGAGGCTTTGGGAAGAGGGGTTAAGCACTTGTTAATGCAGCGTTTGCAAGGTGTGTTGGTGCAGCAGAGCTGAGACGGTATGAGTGGTGAGAGCTGCTGGCTGAGCAGCCTGCTCTGGCCCTGCAGTGGTGCCATTTTGGGATAAGGTTAATTCTTGGAAGCTTTAAAATCCTATTTTGTGTCTGAAGGGGTGGCAGCAAAGCTGAAAGAGCTGGGTCAGCAGCAGGGTTGGTGCTGCAGAGAGCAGTGGCCTTGTCACCAGGACCGTGTTCGGATTCCCTGTGAAGCTCTGAGATGATGTGAGGAGCCCGAGTGCTGTCTCCGGGCTCAAGTGGCACCAGGCTGCCAACTTGTCACTGATCAATGAAGCAAGAACATCCACAGACTGACTGTGCTTCCTTTTTGAGTGATGTAAAAGTATTAAAAGCCAAAGAAGGAGAGGGTAAGGAAAACTGAAGTAGTTCAGAGGTGAGATAAAACTGACGGGAGACTCTTCCAACTGAAGTCTCTGATCCCGCTGCTTGCACTATTTCATACCTCTATCCCGCTGCCAGATTTGGAATAGACTTTGAGGTTAATGAAGAAGTATTATCAAATAAGCACATGTGGTTGATGTCTTGTTGCAGTGGAAGAGCTGACTAAGAGGTGTTTCAGGAGTAAAGGAGCAAATTGCTGATCTGAACGGAGAGGTCATGCACGTTCTCTGTGGTTCTCAGGTGCACAAGCACCTGCTAGAGCAAAGGGAGGGTGGGGTGCTCTGCCAGCTGGTGAAGCTGCAGATGTACTCTGGGGGAGATGGGTTTCCTGCTGGTAGAAAGAGATGTGCATTTCAGGAAGCCCTCATCAAGAAAATAATGAGGGCTAAGGTTGCACTTAGAGATTAAAAGCGTAAAGATTGGGAAAATCAAAAGTCATTGGCTGTCTCTTGTAAACAGGCAGGAAGACAGTGAGAGCACCACAAGGTTGGCTGGCCAACTAAACAAGTAGATAAAAGGGACCTCTGAAAAGAGCTAGATGGGATTTTGTCAGCCTTAACTACAGAGATTAGCTTGTACAGCTCCCCCGTCTCTCCCATAGAAACAGGAGCCCTGAGAGATGAAGGCATCGGAGAAAAAGAGCAAGTTACCAATGTCAGGCAGCTCTGCCCAGGGTCTGGCGTGATATGAAATAAATCCTAACTAACCTGAACAGCTGAGTCTGCAGCTCCAGAAAAGCAAAAGAGCTCCAGTCTTGCACACAAGCAAATTCCTGGTGGTGTGGGAGAGGGCTGTGGGTTCCCACTGTGGCTGTGTGCAAGGATTTCTAGTGAAGGTGACTAAGCCATTGTAGAGCTTTTTTTTTTTTTCCCCTTCCCCTTTGGCTCTGCAGTCTTGAAAGTTGTCCTTGTGTCATATTCTCCAGCCAAAAAGTCGTGGGTACGTCTGGGACTCCCTAATTTCCAGGACTCTGTAAGCAGAGTAATGGGCCCAGCCATCCTGTGCACCTACTTGTGTGTTTTAGCTGTCAGGCTCATCGTCTACCTTTTCCCTCTGCTCAGAAGGTGTCTGGGGAGCTGAACTTCAAGATCCGTGCGGAGTTTGCTCGCCTTCATCAGATCCTGGAGGAAGAAGAGAGAGCTGTGCTGGCAGAGCTGGGCGAAAAGGAAGAGCAGTCACTGGCACGCCTGCACGGGGATGTCCACCAGCTGGAGGAAGGGATGTCAGTGCTGCAGAAGGACATAGAGCGCATAGAGCAAACCCTGAGCAAGGTGGAAGAAGTGTCGTTGCTGGAGGTGAGTGTGCTTGGCTGACCCTGGCAGGAGGCCGAGGGGTGTTTCAGGAACTGAATTTGGGATGGGGAGAGTTCTAAGTGACAGCAACAGACTATACCTGGAAGTCACTCTTGCTGCTCTCCCTCTGGATTATCTACCCATTCTCTTGGAGTCTGGAGGCTTTAGCCACAAGGGATATGGTGATCTTTCCAATGTGGTGGGTCTCAGGAGCCTTCCTCCTTTTCTGTCACCCCTGTGAAATTGCCTTGGCCGCAGTGCCCTGGCAGTTACCCCCAGGGTCGGGGTCATGGCGGGTTGGTTTCCTCTCTCTGCTTCATGACAGCAGGAGACAGGACAGGGAGCTTATTTGTGCAGCTGCGTGAATTACAGACAGTGACTGCTAATTCTCTCTGCTCCTCACTGCAGGTGGAGAGCCTGGATATCAGGTACGTGTCTGGCATGAAAGAAGCCGATTGCCTTTTCAGGAGCTTATCTCTGTCCCTGGCTGGGACCACATGGGGGAGGGATGTTATCTCAAGTTTTAAAAGCATCACAAATTGCTCAGCGAGCTGCTGGTGCTGGTGCTCTGTGGGGGCTGGTCCCCAGCAATGTCGGATGCTCTCCCCGGGGAGCATGCGTGTTGAGATGGCTGGGCTGGAAGAGCAGGTGGAGAAGATGTGCTGGTTTGGGATGAGTGCAAGAGCCATGCATGCTGCAAGGCTAATGCCACAGACTTTGGGTGCTTTGGCTTTTCCCTGCCCTTTCTTAACTTCTTAGAACTCACGGGGCTGCAAAACAGACTCTGAGGTGCAGGTCTGTCTGAGGCTGCGAGTAGCTGAGGGCCAGAACTGCCATATGGGAGCATGTCCCTGTCCCCTCCCTCCCTGGGGTCTGCAGTGGGCTGCAGCCCAGCTCCACAGGCCTGGCCTGTTCACCCATGCAGGACTCCTGAATGGGTGTGCTGGGTGCTGGTCTGCCATGAGTCACCACTCCATGAGTGGTGCTGACGGATCTGTCTCGGTCTGTAACACCTCTGCCCCGAGGTAGCCGCACCGGGGGTAGAGCTGCATCACAGGGAGCAAGCAGCTGCCAGGGAGGTTTGTGTCCCGTCTTTACCAAATCCGTTGTGTGCGGTAGCGTGCTGCAGTCCTGACCACGCTCTTACCACACGCCTCACTAGTGGCACAGCAGAGGGGTTGACTGCCGCTCTCTCTGCCCCAGGCCCTCGGTGCGCATTGAGACCCAGCCTGCCTTCGACCTGCAGCGCTACAGGGACAGCCGCAGCGGCCCCTTGCAGTACATCTTCTGGAGACGGATGCTCCGGTCCATCTGCCCTGGTGAGCGGATTGGTGTGAGGGATGGATGTGCTGGATGGTGGTGGCGCCGGGGATGCTCTGCAGAGGGAATATGCAAGCGGTAAAATGTTGGTTCAATGTCTCCACAGCTCCTGCCCCGCTCACTTTTGACCCTGAGTCAGCCCACCCCAACCTGGTCTTCTCCAGAGACCTGACAGCAGTGACAGAGAGGAATAGAGCCCAGCTCGTCCCCAGCAGCCCCCGGCGCTTCCGTCAGTGTGTCAATGTCCTGGGCTCGCAGACCTTTGACAGCGGCCAGCACTACTGGGAGGTCTGGGTGGGCAGCAAAACCAAGTGGGACCTGGGGGTGGCTGCCGAGGCTGTGGACCGGGCAGCAAAGGTCAAGCTGTGCCCAGAGAACGGCTACTGGACGCTTCGCCTGCGGAACAGGATGGAGTACTGGGCCACTGCCACCCCCTGGGTGCGCTTGACTCCCCACCGCCCCCCCCGGAAAGTGGGCGTCTTCCTTGACTGCCAGGAGGGCACCGTTACCTTCTTCGATGCCGGAGACATGTCCCACCTCTTCACCTTCCACCAGGTTTCTGCGGAGAGATACTGCCCATTCTTCAGCACCTGCTTCAGCGACGGGAGGGACAACATAGAACCCATGCGCCTCTGCCACCTGGCCCTGTGAGAGACGAGGAGGAGTAGGATGCTGTGGGGACACCAGCCTGGCTCCTTGTCTCTGCCAGCTGGCTGCCTGAGGCCGTGCTGGAGGCTAGTTCTGCACACTTGGACCTGGTGGGTGTTGGAGGGGCTGGTTTGGTTTCAGTTTTGGAAGGAAGGAAGGAAGGGGATGAGTCTCTTACCAGCTCCCATCTTCCCGCCCTTCTCTGTGCCACGGGCTGTGGGTGCCACACTGCATTGCTGGAAGTGCCTGGAACCCCCTGGAAGAACAACTTTCTGTGCCTGAGCGTTGCACAGTTCAGTATCTGCTGCCACAGGGCTGCAGTGGAGGTGGCTGTAGGCTGTTTGCACCTCCTCTTCCTCCATGATCCCACCCATAAACCCTGCAGAGGAGGGCAGCAGTCTTGGAGCACCATCAGGTGCCTGTTAACACTCAACTCCGAGTCCCAGCAGTGGGCTTCATCTGCTTGAAAAGCTTCATGGGGAAGGGCTCCTGGCCGGCAGCAGAGGGAGCTCGGTGCATGGCATGGGACCTGCTGTAGCCCGGGGACTGTGGCGCTGCCTCACTTCTATTCAGTCACTATTAAAGCTCATCAGAAAGACCAATCTCTGCTGGACCTGCTCATGGTTTGCATGCTGGGGAGGAGGGGAGGGATCTACTGCAGTGGGGTGTAGCACAACCTGGGGGCACAGAGCAGCCGCCTGCTCCAGCCCAGGATTTCCCTCCCTCTGCAACGCAGGAGGAACAAAAAGAGCCACCGCTCTCCCTCAGCCCTTTCCTTGGAGTGCTCCTGGCACAGCTGGCAGTGGCTCTTGGTCTTTTGCTCCCCCTGTCCTTTGTCAGGCTGCTTGGGAACAAGGTGGGGGGTTGGCAGCCCCGTGGGTTGGGGAGGTTTGTCTGAGCCCAGCCCTGGCCTTGGGCTCTTGGATTTTAAGATTCAGCCTCTTTTGGCCTGGCTGGGTCTTAAGGATTTGTATGTGTGAAAGTCCCATTTCGGGCCAACTTCATGACAGCCCCAGCAGCCTGCGCTGCGGGGAGCAGCTGGTCCCAGCTTGGCTTTTTGCCTGTTGGCCCTGCACAGCCCCACTGGCTCACTGGCCCTGCGGGAGGGTGCCCTGGGGCTCCTAGGGGGGCAAGTCGAGTGGATTTGGCTGCTGCGGTTTGTGCCCAGGGGGTTGCTGGCCACATCCCCACCTCGCTCACGAGTCGGCACAGCCGACTTGAGGCAGGAGGTGCTGGGGTGGGTCTGAGTCTGGCTGGTGGGAGTGATGGGTGGGAGGAAGGATGGCAGTCCCTGGGGCGGGTGGAATTGTCATGTTTATCACCCTGAAGTCCACTCCAGGGTCAAAGCAGAGGCCGGAGCCACATCAGTCCTGCGTAGCTCCTGGTGCTGGCTGGAACCCGCACATTCCTCCTCTGCGGAGGCTCAACTTTCTGCGCTGGTGGAAGGGTTGGGCGTGAGGGCTTTCCAGCTCCTGCAGCTGGGCACAGGGACACTTGTCAAAGCAAGTCCTCCACTGGTCATCCCCCTGCACAGCAGGGACAGGACAGGGGGCCCTGTCCTCCCGCGGTGCCATGAGGGATGATCCCCCTTCCTGTGCACCATCACTGCAGCGTGCCAGGGCTGGGCTCTGCTGCAGCGCCCGCTTTTGGGGTCGCCTACTGCCTGTGCCGTGGCAGAAGACTGTGCTCAACTGGAGGGGAGGATGACCCACACAAGACACAGGCAGACGTGCCCTCCTGCGCAGGAGCGCCGAGCAGCCCAGGGCTCTGTGGACAGGGGGTGGAGGTGGGTGAAGAGGGGACCCAGTTATTGGGAAGCCGTTGCTCTGTGCGGCTTTGCTCAGGGGTTGGGTGTGCTTGGAGGGGGTGTCAGGGTTTCTGCTCCCTCCCAGTCCCTAGTTGGGCTTTAACTGGTCAGTGAGCTCTGCTTCCTCCCTGCTGAGCCCCTGGGCTGGATTCAGCCTTCTCTCCCAGCTCACTGCCCCCCAGCCTCAGCTGAAATAAGAGTGGAGAAGAGCGAGCTGTTGGCTTGGCAATGCCGCTGCGAGCAGGGCTGTCATCCCCCCTGTAAGGACTGGGAGCCTCTGTGGGAAGGTGAGGCTGGTTTGACAGCAGCAAAGCTGCGGCTCGAGGGGGCTGAAACCATCACCTCCGGAATAAATGTGTAGAAACCCCTACATCCTCTCCTTGCAGTGTCTTTCAGTTCTTCTTGGGAGGTTTATCTTCTCCGGTTGATGTTTTTGTGAGACAACTGCTGCAGTTCCTGGTCTGGGGGTGGCAGCTCTGAAAGTCATTACCAGCAAAAGCCTGTTTGGGCTGCGAGCATCTCACAGCGACGTGTGCCAGTGCCATCGCTGCCACCTCCTACACCTTCCCCCTGCCAAAGGCAGAGCTGGAGAGCAGCGAAACCTGCTTGTCCCAAAATCCTGAGCTGAGCAGGCTCCCGAGGAAGCACGTCCTTCCTCCTCCTCCCATCTGCAGTGGCCGCAGCGTGCCGCTCCCAGGCAGAGCCATGTTTTGGGTTATTATGTCCTGGCCTGGCCCTGCTGTCGGGGAAAGGCTCTGGCAGGAAGGCTGGGGCAGGCAGAGCCCCTGCCCCGCACGCAACACCTACGGCGGCTCCTACGCGTGGGGAGAACACTGCTCTGAGCTGCCGTATGTGCAGCGTCAGCCCGGAGAGGAAATACCGCCTGCCGTTACACGCATTTCACTGATAAATTTTACACGCATTACACGCATTTCACAGCAAAAAACGCATTTCACTGATGAAATGCAGAGCAGGAACTGCAGGTGCAGTGTGGATGGATGCAGTGACCGACTGGGCTTGGCCCGGCGTTCGGGCAGGAGGGGACGGGGATGGAGAGTGGGCATCGCAGGGGTGAAGAACCCCTCTCTGCTCCAGCGTCCGGACTCTGTGCCTGCCAGGGCTGGCTCTCGCCATCTGTCCCCAGGACCAGGCTGTATTTTCCTTGCAGGTTACCTTGTCGTTTTGTCCCTGGGTGTCCTCAGAGCCACCCCAGTATGCCTTTCCCATAGTCGTGCCTGGGGCTGGGCAGCGTCTGGCAGCTCCTGCCCTGGTCCTGTGCTGCAACGTGTCTTTATTCTGCGCTTTGGGGAAGCCTTCGCTTCCTCGGGTCCCCCCACGTGCTGGAAGGGGGACAAGATTTTAAAATAAGATCCTTTTGTTTCCCAGGGCGGCAACAATGGAAAGGTCCCATCGGTCCCACAGTCACCCTGTGTTTGTGATGGAAAATTCCCCGTTGTCGCCGGGTGAGCCCTCCCCGGTGTCCCACCGTTAGATGGCAGCATGGACAGGCTGGTCCTGGCCACCATCGCCTGCACCGTGCCACTTAAGGGCTCCCAAATCCCTTGGAGGATGCCAAAATCCCTTGATTTTGAGGGTGCCAGAGAATCCCCAAGTCAGACCCTCTGTTCTTCTTGCACTCAGCCTCTCCAGGCAGCCCTTGGGCCATGCATTTTGTCCAGAATCTCAGCGGTGCAATGTCATTCATCCCTCCATTGCTGTCCTCACCCCATTGCTCATCTCAGGTGCAAGGTCGATGATCCCTGATGCTCACAGTGGTCCCCAGCACGGGTACACTGCCATGGCAGGGAGCCCCATGGCTGCCTCATCTCTGATCGCAGCCCCCAGCACTGGGGAGGGGTCTGATCCTTCAATCTCGGCTCTTCTCACCGTGGCAGTCCCCAACTCTGCCTCATCACCCCATCGTCATGGCAAGTTTTAAAAATCTCCCTCCAGAAAGTTCCAGGGGGTTGAGCACCCTCCTGGGATGGAGGGACACCCATCACTTTCTGTTCCCTCAGAATCAAGGAGGGACGTGGTCCAAGATGAGAGTGCAGAAAAGTGATGCAGCCAATGGTCTCAGGGTTAAAAACTCACTAATTGGGACGGAGGGAGTTGGGTAAAATAAATTCTGTGGCTTGGAGCCCCTCTGACGGCTCTGGGAGAGGGACAGGGTGATTTCTTCCATGGATTTGGCAACAAGAGCAGTTGAGCAGACAAGAAGTTTTCATGCCTTTTCGAAGCCGTGAGCACATGGTTCTCATTCAGGCTCTTTCTTCGCTGTCTGCAAGCGTGCATAATTAATAACCCTCTGGGGTGCAGCGTGGGGCTGTGTTAATTTATCTATTCAGCGCTCCTTGGGTGCGCAGGCTGTGCCCGCCATGCGGCTGCACTCCTGAAGCTCTGCCATCGCCTCCATCCGCAGCACGTTCACAGCCGGTTTGCACCGAGCCGAAGCCGCTGTCGCTGGCAGTGGCAGCAGTGTGGGGGCAGCGCTGCTGGCACGTGTGGAGTGGCACCATCACCAGCACGCTGCCAATGCCACGGTTGTGTGCACGGGTTTCGGTGTGCAACTGGCAGAGAGGGGTGCGTGTGCCACATGTAAAGGTGCTGGGGGGCAACGCGGCTGCCCCACGCAGCTGCCCCAGTGTGCATGGATGGACGGCATGAGTGGGGGCCCCTAGTGCACCCCCAAATGAGTAGGGGTGCGAGTGTGTGCACACGGGTGTGAGAAAGTGCATGTGCATCTTTGTGTCCCCCTGGGGGGTGCAGGAGTGGGGGTTCAGGAGGGTGTGTGCACACAGGTGTGAGGCTTTGGGGGGTGCATGCAGGCATGAAGGTGTGTGTGCAGATGTGGGAGGTGTGTGTAAACGTGAGGGTGTGGCACCCCATTGTCAG
>NW_009650172.1:763304-809504 GCF_000708025.1 Charadrius vociferus | reverse complement strand
GGTGTCCCCGACGGCTGTGACAGCGTCCCCGCAGCCAGAGGACGGGATGGGAGAACCCCGCTGCCGTCCCTGCGGGATCCGGGGCCGCGGGGGTGAGGCCGTGGGTGAGCCCACGCCGTGGCCGTGCCACGGGTGTGCTCGCTGTTAGCAGGGGGAAACCGCGTCAGACTCTTGCGGGGAGGGATTTCTCTGCGTGGAGAAGTGCCCGGCCGGGAGGGCAGCCTGGAGATCGGCTCCCTGCTCTGTTTGTTTATTTTCTCATGCACGGTGTCATTGATTTGTGAGCGCTGGGCAGCGCGTCGGGGAGGAAGGCGCATGGAGGCAGTGGTCCATGTGATGCCGTCCAGGCTGCCTCTCCCAGCCCATCGCTGGCAGCTCTGCTCCGCCTGGGAAGTCACCCAAGGCAGATCCTGGTGAAATGCCTTTCCTTCCCTCAACACTTCTGGGGCAAAAGGCTGTTGGGCAGCGAGCTGAACCCCCTGGCCGTGGCGTGGGTCAGGTGGATGTGGGACCACGGCAGAGATGGGGTTGCAGTGCCCTTCCAGAGAGCAGAGACCGTGAGGCAGAGCAGAGCTGGGTGGGCATGGCCAGGGCAGTGGGGACAGGGCGCCAGTCTCACCAGTTTCCCGCAGGGAAGCTCCTGCTTTCACGGGTGAAGCATGTAAATCAGAAGCTCGGATCAGAGCGAGACCGACACAAAGTTAGTAACGCTGGAAGCTTGCAATGTGGGGAGATGAATTTTGGGAGCATAAATAGAATTTTCTGTAGTCTCAGCTGAGTGACTCACTGTCACCGACGGGGTTTGCTGCCATCGTTGATGTGAGCTCACCGGAGGGCTGCAGGTCTGGCTGCAGAGGTGTGGTATGGACAGCATCACCGGCAGCGGCACTGTCATCCTGCTCTGCCTGAAATGATGCTGATGGCTCTGGTGCCGTGGGGCTGAAGGACCCACTGGGCTGCTGGAAGCTCAGGAGGACCTCCAGGAGGCAGAGCAGAAAGGGACCTGCTGCTGGTGGCATGGCAGTGGGAGCTGCAGCTGTTCAAAGCTCTCTTGTTAGCAATTTGTAAAGCATCGTGTAGCTGTTCTCAGGTTCTTTCATCTCCCGGCGGTGCGGGGAGCGGTGCCTGGGAGGCTGTGGCCAGCACGGCTGTGTGATGTGTGGGCCTCGTCAGCACAGGGCTGCGCAGAGCTTTGAAGCTCTCCAGCACTGCCTGATTAGTGCAGCGACGAAGGACGATGAGGAGCTCAAGTGGGGGAACTGTACCCTGGGGATTTGCTGCCTCGTCTTCTGTTCTACCTGAGACCAATTTGTCACTGCGTAAAGGATCCACAAATTCCTCGTTAACCACAATCCCAACTGGGTGCGAATATTTGCTCCCCGTGGATGGGTGTGTGAGACTGTTCCACCTGTGAAGGTGAAAAACTCATCTCAGGATCATGAAAGGTTTTCTTCTGGCTCTGGGTCCTGTGTCCTGCTTGTTCCTGCATCCTGGTACCTGCTAAAACAGGCCAGTGCTAGGAGGGGATGCTGTGTGTAAGAGCACACAGGCTCTCCCTACGTCCCAGCCCTACAGCGCTCCCAGGATGGAGTGGAGTTGGGGAGCTGCCCTTTGCAGGTGGTGGGATGGGGGGAGCAGGTGGAGGTTCAGCCCCAGCACCCTCAGGCGTCTCGCGGTAACCCTTTGTGGATGGCGATGAGAGCGCGTGCTCCCTGAGCCGCCGTGCTCTGGGCACAGAGCAGCGCTGACCACTCCACAGCCAAATAATCCCGTTGGGGACTCCGGTTTGTGGCTTTCAAGAGCACATGCCTTTTGCTTGTGTAGGACCTGAGCCGATTACGTTGGCTGCCGCTGCCTGCCCTCCTCTAAGATCACGCAGACCTCCCCGGCTGGGTGCTCGGACAGCCCCGCGCTGACCATGCCAGCAGCAACATTCGCCTTCGCAGCTGGGATTTGCAGCAGTTGCTTTATTGCAAGTAATAAACGTGGGCCATTTCAGCAACACCCTTTCATGTAAAAGCCCGCGAGTGCACAACAAACCCCGCTCTGGCTGAACCCAGTCGCTTGTTAGTGATGAAGCAGAGTCAGGGCTTCCAGGGAGGAGGTGGGCGATGGGAGGGATACAGCCCGTGGTCCCCGGGGGCTGCCGGGGAGGGGGCAGCCGTGGCCCTTGTGCCCCGCTGTCTGCTTAGGGATGATTTTGGATAAATGGGCCGCAAGCGCTGCCCTGGGAATTGGCTTGGCCACGCGAGCCCGCGGCTCGCTGCCTGCACAAACAGCCACGAGGGTGTTTGTTGCTGAGCTCAATCTGACGTCTGGTCGGGGCCAGGGGGGGGGGACACGACGCACACACTCCCCCAGCAGCACAATGTCCCCGGCCGGCGTGGACCAGGCGGGAGAGGGCTTCCTCCGGCATGTCCCACCCCACTCCGCTGCCTCTCTCCCGTGGGCTTGCTCCATGTGGGATCGCTGTCCCCGGGGTGTCTCTTGGCCCCGCGTTGGTGCGGTGTTTTCCAGGGCAAGCGTGGGAAGGGCAGGTGCTCCCAATCAGCCAGGAGGGAACAGGCTGTTCCCGGTGTCCCGGGGCAGTTCCTGGGGAGGGAAAGGGAGAGCGGGATCCCACGGGAAAGGCAGCAGGAGGGGGCCGTGGCCAGGCAGCAGTTTCTCCAGTGCCGTATGGGGCAACTGTGGCACTCAGGAGTTCACTTTGCAGAGCAGCTGCTGAGCAGGAGGGGGCTCTTGACGGGTCCCCGGGTCTGCCTGGCTCTCAGCAGCTTTGGGGAGCAACGTGAGCCCTGGTGATAGCACCCACCTCACCCAACTTCTCCCCGACCACTCGAGCTGGCACAGCGGTAGCGTTTCCAACTGAACGTGGCATCTTTGCATTCAGCCTGCTGGACTGAAACAGCCCCAAGCGATGGGGGCAAGGTGGGGGGCTCCCCTACCCCCAGTTTGGGAGGGGGCTGTGTATTTAAACCCAGTGGAAAGAGAAAGCTGCAATAAGCCTGGGGTGATGAGGATCCTGGGGGGGTCCTGGACGTGTGGGGAGAAGCAGAAAGCCCTGTGATGGCCGGACCCCACAGGCTGCGCTGCCCATGGAGGTGGGGGAGGGAGCTGGAGCCAAGGAGCAGCGGTCGTGGTGGTTTCCGTATGAGGAATGACTAAACTTCACAGGGATCTTCCACTGGGAAAGACGGGCTGGGTCATGGTGACAGAGGGCTGCAAAATCACAGCTTGCCTGGAGAAGACAGTTCCTGGTGGGTGCCCATGCTGGGAAGATGAGGAGTGTGGCAGAGGGCCGGTGGCTTGTTGCACGCCGCCGTGCAGCTTGTCACCACGGGGACTTGTGGGTGTTAGACATTTGCCTGGGCCCAAAGGCAGTCGTGCATGGAAAAATACGTGGGTTTGCAAGGAAAAAAGCCACAGGTGCTTAGTTAAAGCTGAAGGTCCCCTTTCCCACCCCAGACTGTGAGCTAGAGGTGCCCGGCACTACATTTCGCCTTGACCTGCCCCAGGCAGCTCCTGCAAATCTCCACCTGAGTAAGGGGCAGCGGGGAGCCTGGCATAGTCCCCAGAGGGTCCCATGCCAGCTGGGTGCCACGGGGGGCTCTGCGACCGCCTGATGCACACCAGTGTCTGCTGGGGAGGCCAGAGCTGAGCCTTGCCCTGGGCCAGAGCTGGAATTGTCTTTTGTCCTTCATTAAGAAAAGAAATACTGCTGCAGCTGCACTGGCATCTAGTGACTGGTTAAATGAATTCCAGGGTTTTTATTGCCTCTGGCTATCCCAGACCTTTGTTTCTTGTTTCATGTAGTTAAAAGAGAGGGTTAGCCGGGTCCCAGGGGGGCTTTTTCTCTCTGGTCAAAATAGTTCTGATGTTTTCGGCACACAGTATTATTGCCCATCTGCGATGCCTCATTGTTAACACAAAATAGTGGAAGTGGAGATGGCCTGTGGTCAAGTCGGCGAGGAGGCACAAGCCCTTGAGCTCAGCGTGACCGCTCATTTTGTTGAGCGGCTGCGGGCAAATCGCTCCATCTCTAGGTGCAAGTTCAGCAGAAGGAGGGTGAAAACCTGGCCCCCGCCACAGCCGGTGGTGAAACTCCCACTGAGTTTTATAAGCGGAGGATATTAAGCGGGGAGTCTCTCCTGGAGTCGTTTCCCTGCTGAGGTAGCAGAAACAGGTTTCAGCCAGTGACTTGTATTTCACCTTACAACTTCTCCCACGTGTGAACTGTTTTTCTTGTTGCGTTTCTGCCCCCTCCTTCCAGGGCGAGGATCTCCAGCGCAGGCTTTGCGGGCCAAACCTGGAAGTGCCGTGGGACGGACGTCATGTGCTGAGGGAGGATCGGTTTAGAGGGTCAGAGAAAGACTCCAAACTGGGGAAACACAGAGAATGGGGTGGTGGGCAAAGGCAAGAGATACTCCAAGAAAGTGTTGTCGTCTCTTCTTTTCTGAGCACGTAATAACCAGGTGGCTGCTGCTCCCCTGCTCTGATTCTATGCAGTGAAAGGCAGCAAGGACCCCCAGATTATCCCCAAGAAGGACCATGAGAAAGGGTTGAGTAGGTTGCACACCCTCCAGGTCTTTATCCTCCGTTACTGGTGGGCAGAGCCCTGGAGTGAGCAGAGAGAAAGAGGAGATAAGATTTTACCTGCCTGCAGCAGCCAGTCCAGAGCTGGTTACCACTCTCAGCAGAGCCTGGAAAACCCCAGTGCGGTCGCAGAGCACTTAGCCAGAGAATAAGCTCGGCCCCACTCCCGGTCTCAGTGCCTGCAACGAGGGAAGCCATCAGAGTAGCTCAATGATGCTTTCGGGACCCGTTGCTGCCATGTGAGGTGTAGCCACCCACCGGCATGCAGGCACGGAGGGGGTTAAGCCTTCTCCTGGTCGTGGCTCCAGTTGGCTGGGTGAACGCCAGCCGGTGCGCCCGAGCCCGCCCGCCTCGGTCTGCGGTGCTAGCGCCGGTGACGCAGCGCCCGTGTGCCATCCCACCACGGCCACGCTGCACCGCACGGCGAGGCTGCCCGCCCAGGGAAGGCTCCAGGGGCTGGGGTATCCCCCTTGGGCAAGGTTAAACGCAGGCGAGCGGTGCCGATGCCAGGCTGGGTGTCCAGGTTCTCCCTTGGCGGAGGTCAGCGGTGGTTCATGGGAAAGGAAAAATTGGCAGCTGGGCCGGATGTCCCTGCATTTCCCCTCTTCCTGCAGCCGCCTGAACGACGTTCCTTATTTAGCTTTCCTGACGGACAGGAGGAATCTGATGGCGGAAACTGTCACTGCCTGATAACAGCTCAGGGACCCCTTTATGATGGGCGGCACGGCAGGGAACAGGGCAGCGCTGCTCCTCGCCAGGAGGGGAGAGCCGGGCAGCCAGGGCAGCCCTTTGCACTGGGTTTTTGTGGGCGGTCGCGGGTAGGGAGGGAATAGCACTGGCAGCCCTTCCCTTTGTGCTGGTTTGTGTACAAACCCCCCTCAGTGCTATTTAAAAGACTCCCAAGGCCAAGAAGCGATGGCATATATATATTATATTGGCTTTTTTTTAATTCTTCTTTTTGGTGAGGCAACTGAGCTGGTGGAAAGGGCCATGGATGGGGAGAGGGGAGGCATGGAGCAAAGCCACCCTACTAAGCGAGTCTGAGACCAGGTGAGGCTTTCCACTCACTGGCAACGAGGATGTGAAGGGCAGCCAGGACTGGGGTGCATCCGCAGGAGCCGGGAGTGATGGCCACTGCTGAGACCTGAGCGCACACATCAGTACTGGGAGCGGCTTCCATACAAGGATGCTCTGACTGAGCAGATAGACACTGCAAGAGGGATGTTACTGCATGTTTTATTGTCCCCAGCTTTCTCTCCATAGAAGATGGCATCTTGCTAGAGTCTGAGCCATTCTCATGTGTGTGCCCATGGTGACCAGCCCCAAAACCACAAAAGGTCCTGAAATACAGCCTGTATTTCAATATATCCATTGATTTTTATCTTGCATCTGTGGAGGCCACCAGGCTGCTCCCATACCAATAAGAGCATTGTTTCCATGGCAATTAATGTATTTAAAAAGGGCAGAACGTACAGCAAGACTGTATTTTTTAAAGAGCAAGTCCTAAGCAAGGCTGGACATTGGACACTTAGTTTCACCCTGTGGAATGCGCTGTGCTTTGTGTTGGGATGCAAAGGCCATACTACAGCCTCACAGCCCCAGGATCACCGGTCGTCTGTAGCTCAGTTTCGAGTTCCCGGGGGTGGTTAGAGATGCGTGCTCCAAGGTGTGTGTCTGACCGTTTTACTTCTAGCTAAGCAATATTAAAAATCTCCCTGCACAACTGAACACCTCAGCAGGAACTCGCAGGGGCTGTTTCTGTGCTTTCTGAGCAGTCTGCTATATGACCAGGTCACCTACCTGAGCATCCGTCAGCTGCAGCATTGAGGTTTAGGTCATCGAGCTATGTTGGTAGCCCAGGACCAAATGCTTCTTGCTTCAGCTTAAGTTCAAACTCCTTTTGTGTTTGCTTTCTGTCATTGAGCAGCAGAGGCAGGGAGACTGGTGCTAAGGGAATTGCTGTATTTGTGTTTATGTATCGCTCTATCAGTGCCACAGGTATGTGCAAGGCTGGTGGACGTGGGAAGGAAGCAGGAGGTCCTGCCCCAAACCTCAGCGCATATTTTTGGATGACCGTGCTGGGGATGTGGTACCCACGGGGGATAACAGGGCTTTGCATCCTTGTGGCTATTCTGAGAGAGAAAAAGCAGGAAAATTCATAGTGTAAGTTATTTGTTTAAAATCAGGCGCGTTTCTTATGGTGTCACTTCCTAATGTGATGCGTAGTTGCCATTGCAGCGAGGTGAGTTAACTTCCTGCTACACCTTCCTGGGAGGACTCGTCTCACCCAGTCTCCTCACGTAAAACTCTAGTGTACCGCTGAAGGCGCTTGCTCTACAGTCAGCGGGGGAAGGGGGGATAAAGGCTTTTTTGGAGGTACTCCATACCATCCTCAAAGAGGAATTGCCTTTGGGAAGGTCCCTGTGGGATGGCTGATAGTGCTTCCAGTACAGTGTCTGCAGGCATGTGTGTCCCCAGGACTGGCAATGCCCCTCTGCCGGGTTGCATTTCACCCCGCAATCCTCCCTCTTCCTCGCCGGCCACCCCGGCTCCCTCCGTTGTGGCAACTTGTGGCTGCATGAGGGGACAGGCACGGCGCGGCAAAGGGTAAAATGAAAGAGCAGCATCAACCAAAACAACTGATGGCCGCAGTCTCGGGAGAGGCGGCCAGGAGGAGGCTGGGAGGTAGTGGGATCATGCGGAGTGAGCAGTAGACAAAGGAAGGAAGTTTTTATTACTGGGCCAAATCCTGAAGTCTTTCAGTTGTATTTAGGCCAATGCCTCAATGACTTCAGTGGAGACTGGTCTTAGTAAAGAGAGAAGAAAGGGCTTCAGGATCTGGCCCCTGGTAATTGTATCACGTGGGAAGCTTATAAAGAATTTGCAAGCTCATGATGGCTTTCCTGAGCGGCCGGCACTAGCCAGCAAGCAGCGTCCATGGCAGCCAGGCCCCCTGCCTGGGTCACCATCCCCTTCCTCTCTGGGGACACAAAGCACCCATCCTGCGGCGGGTTCACCGTTTTGGCCACTGGCAGGGTTTAACAGGGTTTGGCAGACCCCGCGGGCCCAGCCAGGTGCCCCGAGTTGGATAGTGGCTCCACAGGTTTGTGAAAGGTCTGTCTGCACGTTCACAATACCCTGGAGACCCACAGAAGGTTTTGGTCCTCCATCAGCTGAGTTAGAGAGGCGCGCGTGCTCTTCATGCAGCAGGGAAGTCTGTAAAAGGTTTACTGGTTTCATGTGTTATCCCCAAAAAGCTACAAAAAGCACAGGGCTGCGTAGCAGAGCCTGGAAAATCCTCCATCGGTTTCCCTGCACGTGGAAGGTCCCATGTTGGCTGGGGGAAGCATGTACTTGTCTGCACAGACACATACATGTGAGCTGACAGTGAGGTTCGGCTCCGGGCTTGGCTCTCCGTCTGTGACTTGTTTTCCCCATTTCTGAAATACTGGCATCTGCTGAGATGGATGTTAGATATAGTGACCTAAAAAAATAAATACTGAAAAAAGTCAGGGTCAAGTCAGTAGTTTCCATGGACAACAGTAAATCTTGATATTTACTGAGGCAAGAAGGTTGGGCACGAATTGTGGTTTGTACTCAGATTTGGAAACTGCCAGCTCAGAGTGATGGCAGCAAGCAAAATTGCATCCAACAGAGGTGACGGCATCCAGTGCCCACAGAAATCCATCACTCACGTGCTGGTTGTCCCAGGCTGAGCAGAGTCCCCAGTGAGGTGTAATTTGGTCTAAGTGGCCATCATCCCTTCATCAGGCTGCAGTGCTCAGCCCTTGGGAAGCAAAGGGCAGAAGTTTAACGGCATGTCCCAAAAGCATGGGGGATGGCTGCAGTGTGGGATGCTCCCACGGGAGATGCATGTATTCACACCAAGAAACTCTCCGTGCTGCTGGGCAGGCAGTGCGTCGTCCTTGTGCTGGAACGAAACATGGGGGAAGCAACCGCTTTGCTGCAAACGGAGTTATCCAGCAACGCCTTGGTAAAGCAGTTTAGCTAATGTAGCATGCATCTGGGCCTGATGACTCCTCGTTTGGATTGTTGGTTGTTGCCAAGCTATCAGATTCAGCGGGTCCTGGGCTGCTGTCTGTATGTGTTGGCTCTGGTGGTACCACCGGTGCTGGAATGGGATCGGGGCATACCCTGCTCTTCATCTCCTCCCTGTGCCATGCTGTCCCAGTGCGCAAGTGAAGGAGAGCCACAGGATAACCCATACCACCCCGTTCTGGGCAGACAGGCTCAGACCTCAGTATGTGTCCTCTAGGGTGGCAGTGTTGTGGTGGCATTTTCCCATTTGGTCAGGTAGACCCACCACATTTGGTTGCTTGTATGCTACAAGGACTAACTCAGGCAACCAGAAGGCATGGGTGGTAGCTTGATGTCCGCAGTTTGAACACATGAGGATGGGTTTTGATGTCCCCCAAACCTCCTGTGTTGTACGGAGTAGGAACCTTTCCAAAATTGGTCACACCAGAATTGCACCCAGCCCAAGATGCGATGCCCACCACCGTGGTACCTGCGTTGCCCAATGTTGCCCCTCCACAACGCTTGGCATTTCACAATATTTATGGCTGTTCCTCACCCTTGGCTGCTTAGACAAATAAAGCCTAATGCAGCCCGAGGCAGTTAATCCCTGCCTCTCCAACCTCCCAGCAATAACAAGGCCTGGGTGGCATTTCAAAGAATGCACCGGGGGAGAGGGGGAGCGCCAGGATCTCTCTTTTATATGGCGGTGGAAATACAAGCCTGCCTTCATTGAAGATAAGCGGTGTTGGCCGAGCTAAGCTCCTGCTCAGAGGTTGTAGCGGTGATGGAAGGCAGGAGACTCCACTCAGCGTTGGCCTCACAGTAACCTTTGCCAAAAGAAAAACACTCCTTAATACAATAGTAGATTAAAAAAAATAAAGAAAAAAAAAAAAAAGAAAAATAAACAGGGCCCCATGTGAACTTAGGAAACCTGTGCTGGCATGAAGAGAGATGCGCATGGTGAAACGGCCTGAACAGCACCTGGAAGGGCTCTGAGCCCCCAGCCCACGTTGCTGGGAATGGGAAAGGGCCCGTGTCTGTCCTCAGCCCCTTGGGCCAGTGTGGTGCCGAAATGGCGCCGCTGCCAAATGGCTTCTCCTGCCTTTGCGGTCCAAGCCATCGCATCTTCCCTTCGTTCATGCCTTGGCTTTCCCATGGCACTGGGAAGGCCATCCCCAGCCTCACCCACGGCTCTGAGCACGAAGTACCTTGCGATGACCAAACGGGGACAGCCAAGGAAGTGGCGTGTTGTCTTTTTAGCACAATTTCCCCGTTAGTACTTGTGCTCCTTTGGTGGAAGTCATTAGCATGTGTAAACGCTTCCTTCCCATTGCGTCTGCTTGCGTGCTCTCCCCGCTGAGCTGCGTGGCAAGGGAAGCACCTTTGAATGGGAAAACAACAGTCAACTTCTGACTATTAACAAGAGAGTAACTGGGTGTTTATGAAACTTGGTAATCCTCTTGTAAGCTATTTTTAAAAAGCAGCATAAGGTGTTTTAGCTTACTGGCCTTCAAATAGCACCGGAGTCCGATATTGCCATTTAGGCTGGGTGTTTCATCGTAGGAATTGTGCTATGATATACAAAGTGTGACATTTCCAACTCAGCCTTTCTTGGAAGGGAATTAAATGAGTTTCATAGCTGTGTGAGGGGTGTTATGTGGAGGTGGAGAGAGAAATCTGTGCAGATGTTAAACAGCCAGCTAATCTCAAGTGACGCGAATGCCCTGATACACTTTGGCTCTCAGAGATGATGATTATCATCTCCTGCTGTAGCGGGTCCTGGCTTGCGGTCACAGCTCTGCGCCAAGAGAAACTAAGACTGTGTGCATTTGTAACTTGCCATCGATGCCCCGGGCAGCCCCGTGGGGCCAGCTTTCCTCCCAGTACCCCGAGTCTCTCCATCTTCAAGGCTCTGCCTAGCGGGGAGCAGATGGGATCACTGACTCAGGGGTGAGGAGCAACCCAGCAGAGACCTATGTCGGGGGAGAGCTCTGCTGCACTCTCTAGAGCCCATCCCTCCCGGGGATCCTGCAAAGAGCAGAGTAAGATTTTTATTAACCACACCAGGGAAGGCTCCGAGTTTGGCCAGCTCCGGCGGCTTTCAAGTATGGCAGAAAGCCGAGCTGTGCAGTGTTTTCCAGGAGGGTTGAAATTTCTTATCTCCTACGTTGCTGTAGATGCGTTTACCCCAGGGAACTGCCCCTCTTGTCCTGCTCGTGCGGATGCCAGGAGGGCTCTTAGATCTGCAGTGAGCGCTCGGAGCTTTTCCAGCAGCCCTGTCTGCTTGTGCACGTCTGACCTCATACCTGAGGTTTCCTTCCTCTGCCGCTACCTCTGGTGACTAATTCTCCTTTGAAGAGCGTGTGCCTGTGATCTTCCTGCCTCCCCTCGTGCCCACCCCGTCGGAGGCAGCAGAAGGGGTCGTGCAGATGCGCGTGTGTGCACGTGCGGGTGTGCATGCGAGAAGCTGTGCCGTGGAGGAGGGTCCGTGCTCTCTCACTCCCAGGGCAGCAGCGCTCTGTCATGCCCATGATCACTCTTCCCTTTGCTTTTTTTAATTATTATTATTTTTAGATTATATTTGATGCTTGAAAACCCTGCTTTGATGATCAGGAAGTTTAAATTCCTCCTGCATTGTGCTTGTGGTTCCTATATTCTGGGCCCATCCTCATTTAATGTAGCTTTTTCATGTCACGTTGGCTCTGGGATAAATCCGTTTTCTTTCTTTTGTTGTTATCTTTCTTTCCGTTATCTTTCATTAGAAGGAATAAGAATTCCTCCTTTCTTGCTTGAGTATTTTTTTCCAAGTCAAAGCAGCCCAGTTCCTGCTGCCCTACCCTCTGTGGCTCAGGGAGGGATGGAGATACAAAGAGGCTGCATGATGGGCTCGCAGGGAGCCTGGAGCAGATGGGGAATTGAATCCAGGTTTTCCAAGGCCAAGATAATCATCTAATTGCAAAACTGTTTTTTCCCACTTAGCCTGTTCATCAGCTTCTCTCGCACTCAGCAGCTGGAGATCAACTTGAAGATGGGTTGTGCTGCAGAGGAGAACAGGCACTGCCAGCTCCAGGGCAGCTGTTTGGTTTGAGGGCTCTGAGTTGATTTCAATTCACAGCTAAGTAGCAAACATCTGGATGCAAACTCCAGGGACACAAAGATGGAGGAGCAGGTATTTTCCGCTTGGCACGGTGCCTCCCAGTCCAGCTGCACGGCTTGCAGACCCCTGAAAAAGCCCAGCATTGGCAGCAGCCTGGGCGACAGGCAGGCAGGGTCCGCGGGCTTTGCTTGCATGGGGAAAACCTGCCCTGAGTGGGGCACTGGGATTTCTTCAGTGTCCTGCTCAGCCTGTCCGTAAGCCAACAGTCTTGGGAAGAGCTAAACTTCAAAGGCCAGCAATTAAGCCCACACACATCAAGGAAAAAGCAAACCTGTGATTTGCTTTTTTTTCTTTCCAAATGCCGCTGCCCTTTTCTCTCCGTGCTCAGTGCCAACCCTCGGGCTCTGTCTGACTTCCCGGTCAGCTGCCTCTGTCTCCTCATCTCCCAGCGAGGGTCGGATGCCACAGCCTCGCTGAGCTTGAACTCCATCTTCCCCCAGCAGCACATCTGTGGCTTGCTTCAACGGGAGATTCACTTGAGCCTCTCGGAACAGCTCATGATGAAGCTGTAGTTAATGATGTCCCAACTGAGTGTCTCACCTCTGCTGCTTCTCAGGCTTTTCCCTTCCTCCGTGTCCACGCAGTGAAGCCCTGGTGCTGCGTGCGTAAGCCCCTCCACAGGCACTGCAGCTGGTCCTGGCTCTGCCTGGGCTGTCACCAGCCTCTGCGTGGGCAGGTGGGGCTCTGGGAGAAGGGATGATGCCCTGGCATGGGCAGGCGGATCCTGCCCTGATGTACCTGCTCCGTTTGGGCAATGGGTGGTTTAGAGACTCCTAGACGTGGGTGTCTCGCCTGGATCACTCTGTGTAAGAGCTGGTGGTGTGTAAGCTCCTCTGGGAGCTTACCCCTCTCTTTAGGAATCTCTCGGGTGGGTATCCACAGTGGCAAAATCCACAGTTTAGCTGAGTTGCATAAAAAGGTACTTTGTTGGCTGTCTCATAACTTCATCAAGTACAGCATGAGAAGCAGTGGATAATAATTTCCTTTAGCCGTTTACCCTTTGTCACTGCGTAGGCTATCACTTCACCTCAGTGTCCGAAGATGTCTCTTTAGTGTCCCATGGGTTTGTACCCACTGCTGCCAGAGGTACTTCAGCCCCTGGGGTTACACCTGGATAGACACAGGGTGGAATTAAACCCTGAATCCTGCAATGGCCAGGCAACTCCTGAGAGGTCCCAAATAGGTTAACTGGAGGCGGCAGCAGCGGAAGCTTTTCCCAAGCCGCTTGCCCAGAGATCCCAGACCCCCAGGACCCACCGGGGGATGTCCCCGGCCCATCCTGGCCATCCGTTTGTGCTGACAATGCCTGTCTGCCAGGTACCAGGTTTGCACCGACACTTTTTTCACACAAGCTGTGGACCGTTCCTCTGTGATTGCATTCCTTCAGGTTAGAGATGTAATGAACGGTGCTAATTTCTGTTACCCGTTCCTTAAAGCCATCCGATCCCTCTGCTCCTTCTACGCCACGTTAATCACATCCTGCAGGGCCAGAGAATGTGAGCAGGGCAAGATTTTGAATGAAGTAAATTAAAACGGGAGAAGAAGCAACCTGACAGCCCTTAAGATGTGGGAGGATAATTTTAATTGAGTTTTGCAAGGGTTTAGCCATGCAGTTAATAGGGGCCACTGGAAGAGGGGTGGCTGTGTATGCTAAGCAGGGCGGCTTGCCCCAGGCTCCCGCAGAGCCGCAGCCGTGGCGATGGGAGCTGCCACAGGCAATTTGGCAGGTCTGAGGATTTCTGCCCCTTGGGGAGTGAATGCTGTGGACAGAATAGGTCCTGTTCCTGCCTGAAGGTGCTGGGCTCCCCCTCCCCTCCCTGCGCATCCCGCTGAGCCAGAGCTGCCCTCCGAAATGTCAGGGAGAGGAAGCAATCCTTGGCTTGTTAGTTTCTACAAGGAAATAAAACACACAGATGGCTCGAGCATCCTCTATCTCAAAGGCAGGAAAAGGATTCTCCGGGCAGGAGCAGGCAGCCAACAAACCCGGAGCGATTCAGGCAATGGGGGACCAAACAGCAACAGAAAGGGTGGGCCGGCAACCCGCCGAAGGGGAAACGAGCTCTCTGATGTGCGGGAGCATCCCTCACCCCAGTGAGAGCAGCAAACAGCTGTCTCTCCTGGGACCTGGGGAGGCTGCTGACAGCAGAGATCCTGGAGGAGGTCTGCAGGGTGGCCCCGGCTGACCCGCTGCCCCAGGCCGGACATGTGGCTACCTGACAGAGGCTAACTTTGGCTCAGGACGTAGCCTCTCGGGGAGGATGGAGTAGGGAGCAAGCGCGGGGGGGTGTAGGGAGAGGAAAGACGGCAGGAGACAGAAATGCAAACATGGCCTGACAGTCGCGGGGCAGGGGGAGGGGAGGAGGAAAAAGCAGGGTAAACCTGGCAGGATGGAGCAGGAAACCAGGCTGGAGTGAGGCAGGGCGATGGTGAGAGAGGGCTTCCTGCGGGAGGAGAAAGGCAGACAGATAAACACTCCCAGACAGGCGCTTGTTGACCCCTCTTTGGGATGCTTTGGGATGACGTGGCGGCAGGTCCCAAGGGCACGGGTGGCCGTGCCTGTGCAGACCAGAGTCCCAAAAGCAGGTGGCAGCATGGTGGGGTGTCGGATGTAGCCATGCTGTGCCACCTCAGGGCAGCTGGCTTGTGAAATGCCTTGATTTAAATCCCTGCCTGGATGCACCAAGGGACCAGGACTGAAGGATACAAGGGTCACTTTGCTCCTCAGGACAGCCCAGCTCTCTTGAAAGTAGCTCCTACTTTCGAGCTCCTCTGTTTCTGTTGCAAACATGGCCTGACAGTCGCGGGGCAGGGGGAGGGGAGGAGGAAAAAGCAGGGTAAACCTGGCAGGATGGAGCAGGAAACCAGGCTGGAGTGAGGCAGGGCGATGGTGAGAGAGGGCTTCCTGCGGGAGGAGAAAGGCAGACAGATAAACACTCCCAGACAGGCGCTTGTTGACCCCTCTTTGGGATGCTTTGGGATGACGTGGCGGCAGGTCCCAAGGGCACGGGTGGCCGTGCCTGTGCAGACCAGAGTCCCAAAAGCAGGTGGCAGCATGGTGGGGTGTTGGATGTAGCCATGCTGTGCCACCTCAGGGCAGCTGGCTTGTGAAATGCCTTGATTTAAATCCCTGCCTGGATGCACCAAGGGACCAGGACTGAAGGATACAAGGGTCACTTTGCTCCTCAGGACAGCCCAGCTCTCTTGAAAGTAGCTCCTACTTTCGAGCTCCTCTGTTTCTGTCCCCTGATGAGGCTGCTGGCTTGGAAGTCCAAAAGCTGAAGGAACCCAGAGGGCTCATGACTTTCTTTGCCCCATTCCCCATCAGTGCAGGTGGTTACAAGATTTTTGTGCCTTGCCAGAAAAGAACCAGTTAATTAAAGTTTGAACACTGAGAGGCTAAATGGACCTGTTGGGGTGTGTGCATTGAGGCCAGAGCAGCCTTTTGGAGGTTGTGGGGCTGTTTGGTTGGCCCCGTGGGCACTGGGTGTGTGGCCGTGCTACCGTGGAGAGCCAGGGGCTGGGGGAGCAGAGCAGAATGCCCGGCCTCACGGTGCAGCTGGTCCGGCTGTAGCTGTTTCTGCGTGTGTCGGGACCATGCTGCCATCACATGATGCGCTGCTCACGTCTCTGCCCACCCCATCCCTCTGCCCGCTTGGCTGGCAGGCAAGGGGATGCTTTGGCTGGGGTCTCCTCTGGCCACAGGTGCTGAGCTGGAGGACAGCCTTGATTTTTGCATCCCCCAACCCCCCACAATGCCCTGTCCCTTTGGACACGCGTGCTTCCTCCTCACGTGGCATCACTGCAGACCTGTGCCGCTTGGGGCATCTCTGAGGCTGGTGCCAAGAAAAAAGTCCTTCCAGCAGCCCTCGTGGCCCCTTCCTCAGCCCTCATATTGGACCGTGCTTGGGGGGCTCCTTACTTACCCACAGGTGTCTCGGGGCAAAGTCAATGTCTTGTTATACTTTTGGTGTTGGACAGGAGGGATCAGACACCCAATAATGACGATCACCTGTGTGTTTGTGAGTATTGACTAAGTTCTTGTAATTATTAGTCCCTTGTGTCCCCTGAATGAGGTTGCCTGTCCTGGCTGGAGCAAAGGAACATCTGATGCTTTGGAAATATCCCCACAAAATAGTGAGGGCACAGATCCACCCCACTTCGATTTGATGACGTTTCAGGGCTTTGAGATGCATGGATGAAAATCTCCAGACCAGGGGAGCATTGTCTCATCATCGGCGTTGCCAGCTGTGAGGGGGAAAGGTGTTTCCTCAGACCTGAATAAGCCGTTGGTGTGTGGAGGTGCATGGCTGGGACAGCGGTGCTGCTGTAGCACAACACAGAGCGCAGAGGGGCTGATCCTGCACAGAGGAGCACAGCCCCTGTGTTTAACCCTTCTGGGACAGGTCTGAAGTGATGGCCAACCTCAAAGGAACCCCATAAAAGAAGGGACCTGTTTCCTTTGCCCTTTGTGCAAATGCATGGTTTGGGGAGATTTCCATTGTTATTTTTAATTTATTCATTTCTTCAGCCTGCTTCCATCTTGTCCGCAGAGCCCTTTAGCACGCCACCTCTCCCTTTTTCCCCCAGTGCAGGCTGCTGAGCAGAACCTGCTCCGTTTTGGTGTGAATTCCCACCATGGTTTGCGGCTCTCCCTGCCCACTGTCAGCCTGGAGAGAAAACACCTGATGTTTCATCCCCACGTCGCCAGAGCCTGCCATTCATTTCTCAGCCTTGTGCGATATCTCACCTCTCTGCAAAACAAGCCTTCCTCCGTGCTGGCGAGCACTGGTAGGAGGAAGAGGAGGAGCTGACAGCCCTACGTCCAAATTCCCCCTGCCAACTGCCTGCTCCGTGCGTGAGGTGACGCTCACGCTTTGCCGCTCCAACCCGCAGCTGGATGCTTGCCCCACGCACGAGGAGTCATTGTTCCATGGGGAAACTTCAGCCCCGTAGGCGGGAAGTTGGCCCGGTTTTGCCTCTGGCACGTGGACTTCCCGTGTGTCTGCAGGCATCTGCGGGTCCCCCAGCGCCAGGCACCGGGGCAGTCAGTTATACCGGCATGGGGCAGGTGGGGAAGAGGTAACTGGAGCAGAGAGGGAAGATTGCACCTGTGATGCTGGGGTTAGTTCCTACAGGGCAAGGGGAAATGGTGCACGTGGAGTTTTGCCAGCAAATGCTGCTATTTTGGACAAGCCTAGCCTGGAAAGCGGGAGGAAAGGTCTGCAGTAAGGGCAGAGCAAGGTTTCTCCTCCTATTGCCCCAGCAATAGCTTATCGCTGCTCTTCTGCATCAAAAAGGGTCGTTCAGTCCCTGTTTCCCCAATTGCCAGAGAGGTACTGGAATTTTATTGTTGGCTCTCCAGGAGCAGGTCTTTGCTCACATAATAGCTATGGTGTGTGATTGCATGTCTACGTGTGTGCCTTGCCCTGCTTGCAAGGGAAGAGCCCCACCACCAGCTTTGCAGCCTGCAGGGGCAGCTCAGGGCAGCCAAGGCTTCGGGCTGGGGGTAAAACCCAAAAGAAAAGGGAGGATGTGTGGCAAGATGAGCCACAGCAGGCTATCTGGTAGCCCTGGGCTCTAAACAATCCCAGGGTGTGCAGAGTGCTGTTGAGCCCTGGCCAGGGACAGGACAGGGCAGCAGCCTGAGCCTGCTGAGTCAGAAGAGGCTCATCCGTGGTGCTTTGCGTTGCAGATTTGAGATGTGGGTAAATTCAGGGGCTCCATCCTGGAGCCTTGGTCTGGGGATTTGGTTTCGTGGTACAAACCTGCCAGAAATCCCTTTTGTAGAAAGTGTCCAAATCTCAGTTCCTGCCTTGCTTTGTCAGGATGCTCATTGACTGGGAATTTTTGTCTGAATACAGCAAATCAGAGGTGGGGTGGTAGCAGGTTCAGGGTAGCTTTGTTGGGGGAGAGGACACTCTTTGTTTCCTTTCCAGCCTGTCTTTTGCCCCAGTACAGCACTGGGGTGGGCTGGCTATGTGAGGTGCAGGGAGACAAGCGGGAGCACGCAGCCCCATGTGGACCAGCTTTGTTCTGTGCATGTTATTTTGTAGCTCTGATCACAAAATCCCAAAGTGGTAGGTTTGGTGGCAGGAGTGTGAGCTGTGCCGGTTAGCTGGGGACACACGGTGGCTGCGGCCAGAGCGATCCAGTCCAGCGACGGGGAAGGAAGTCAGAGAGAAGGACAGAGTGTGAACAAAATCCCTCTCCGGAAAGGCGCCCCGTTAATCAGTCAGCAGGGCCGACTCAGCAGAGAGGGAGGGAAGGGGAAGCGGAGAGGGGCTGAGGTGGTGCGCGGGGGCTCGGAGGGAGGATCCGGTGCAGGGCTTCCTGCGAGTGGAAGCAGACGGAGAGCAGGAGCTGTGTCGTGCCATACCGTGCCGCGCCATGCTGGCACCTCCACCCCCGCGCAGCCTTTGCACAGGTTTCCAAAGCCATCGCACGCTGCGGTGGTGCTGGCTCTGGCACAGATGTTGCTCTGCAGCGATTTAGCCATCTGCAGCCATCGCAAGGGAAAACCAGGCCCCTGGCAAGGCTTTCCCACAACGTGCTCAAGGTCAGGCACGAGGCTGGAGCCTGCGGGTGGCTTGGTCTCTGCGAGACACCCTGGGGTGGGTAGCACTTTCCAGGGCAAGCGTGGCTTCCCCACCAGGCAGGGAAAGTCCTGGGATGCAGGACCCCAGCGGGCAGCCCCGCCGTGATGAGAGCAGCAGTGATCTCAGGGTGCAGAAAGAGGTGGAGGGGGATGGAGAAAATGAAGGAGCCGCTGTCGATAAGGAGAAGGCCCTCGGTCCAGCCTGGCCCCTTTCAGAGCCGTGCGCTGAGAGATCAAGGCTAGGAAAACTGCTGGGAAACACACTTTGCTGAAAATAGACAAGGTGTGAGCGGCTGTGGGATCCTGCTTCCTCTCCTCGCAACCCATCAATCCCCCTCTGTTTATTTTAATATTCCGCTGCCAACTTGCTTGGAAACCATCTTGAAAAAACAAAGCTCGCCGGGGCTGCCGCATGCCTTTTTAATTACATTAATGCTCTCCCCGTGCAAGGGCGCGATTTGGTGTGCACGAGAGAGCGGGGTCTGCTTGGATGGCTGAGGAGATAAAGCATCGCCGGGGTTGGAGGTGGGGAAGGAGGGACTCGAAGGAGAGGAGACGCTCCATGCTCTGGAGACATCTCCCTCGCACCCTGGGATTTGCCAGAGACACAAACCATCTGTGTGTCCGTTAGTGGAGATTTAATGGCCAAACCCAGCACCAAGTTCAGTGCTGGGGAGAGTGAGACACAGGAGAGAACATGCTCCCTCAGGGAGGGAAAGGGCAGGGGTAGCAATGGGGTGGATCCGGCTGGCAAGCACGGAGAAGGACCAAGAATTTTTCTGGGGAAAGCTGATGGCCTTGAAGATGCTTTTGCAGAGCAAAATAGCTCTTTTGAATAGCTTTGGGCAGCCGTTTGCCTGTCCTGGATGCCACATGTGGCTGTGAGCACCAGCACCCCAAGGTGCCAGCCCTGGAATGGGGTGTCAGGGTGAGCAGCGAGTCCCCAGCGTGGGCCAGTCCCTGATGCAGGGAGTCCCCGAGGCTCCGAGGCGGGAAGTTGGCCCGGTTTTGCCTCTGGCACATGGACTTCCCGTGTGTCTGCAGGCATCTGCGGGTCCCCCAGCGCCAGGCACCGGGGCAGTCGGTTATACCGGCATGGGGCAGGTGGGGAAGAGGTAACTGGAGCAGAGAGGGAAGATTGCACCTGTGATGCTGGGGTTAGTTCCTACAGGGCAAGGGGAAATGGTGCACGTGGAGTTTTGCCAGCAAATGCTGCTATTTTGGACAAGCCTAGCCTGGAAAGCGGGAGGAAAGGTCTGCAGTAAGGGCAGAGCAAGGTTTCTCCTCCTATTGCCCCAGCAATAGCTTATCGCTGCTCTTCTGCATCAAAAAGGGTCGTTCAGTCCCTGTTTCCCCAATTGCCAGAGAGGTACTGGAATTTTATTGTTGGCTCTCCAGGAGCAGGTCTTTGCTCACATAATAGCTATGGTGTGTGATTGCATGTCTACGTGTGTGCCTTGCCCTGCTTGCAAGGGAAGAGCCCCACCACCAGCTTTGCAGCCTGCAGGGGCAGCTCAGGGCAGCCAAGGCTTCGGGCTGGGGGTAAAACCCAAAAGAAAAGGGAGGATGTGTGGCAAGATGAGCCACAGCAGGCTATCTGGTAGCCCTGGGCTCTAAACAATCCCAGGGTGTGCAGAGTGCTGTTGAGCCCTGGCCAGGGACAGGACAGGGCAGCAGCCTGAGCCTGCTGAGTCAGAAGAGGCTCATCCGTGGTGCTTTGCGTTGCAGATTTGAGATGTGGGTAAATTCAGGGGCTCCATCCTGGAGCCTTGGTCTGGGGATTTGGTTTCGTGGTACAAACCTGCCAGAAATCCCTTTTGTAGAAAGTGTCCAAATCTCAGTTCCTGCCTTGCTTTGTCAGGATGCTCATTGACTGGGAATTTTTGTCTGAATACAGCAAATCAGAGGTGGGGTGGTAGCAGGTTCAGGGTAGCTTTGTTGGGGGAGAGGACACTCTTTGTTTCCTTTCCAGCCTGTCTTTTGCCCCAGTACAGCACTGGGGTGGGCTGGCTATGTGAGGTGCAGGGAGACAAGCGGGAGCACGCAGCCCCATGTGGACCAGCTTTGTTCTGTGCATGTTATTTTGTAGCTCTGAACACAAAATCCCAAAGTGGTAGGTTTGGTGGCAGGAGTGTGAGCTGTGCCGGTTAGCTGGGGACACACAGTGGCTGCGGCCAGAGCGATCCAGTCCAGCGACGGGGAAGGAAGTCAGAGAGAAGGACAGAGTGTGAACAAAATCCCTCTCCGGAAAGGCGCCCCGTTAATCAGTCAGCAGGGCCGACTCAGCAGAGAGGGAGGGAAGGGGAAGCGGAGAGGGGCTGAGGTGGTGCGCGAGGGAGGACCCGGTGCGGGGCTTCCTGCGAGTGGAAGCAGACGGAGAGCAGGAGCTGTGTCGTGCCATACCGTGCCGTGCCATGCTGGCACCTCCACCCCCGCGCAGCCTTTGCACAGGTTTCCAAAGCCATCGCACGCTGCGGTGGTGCTGGCTCTGGCACAGATGTTGCTCTGCAGCGATTTAGCCATCTGCAGCCATCGCAAGGGAAAACCAGGCCCCTGGCAAGGCTTTCCCACAACATGCTCAAGGTCAGGCACGAGGCTGGAGCCTGCGGGTGGCTTGGTCTTTGCGAGACACCCTGGGGTGGGTAGCACTTTCCAGGGCAAGCGTGGCTTCCCCACCAGGCAGGGAAAGTCCTGGGATGCAGGACCCCAGCGGGCAGCCCCGCCGTGATGAGAGCAGCAGTGATCTCAGGGTGCAGAAAGAGGTGGAGGGGGATGGAGAAAATGAAGGAGCCGCTGTCGATAAGGAGAAGGCCCTCGGTCCAGCCTGGCCCCTTTCAGAGCCGTGCGCTGAGAGATCAAGGCTAGGAAAACTGCTGGGAAACACACTTTGCTGAAAATAGACAAGGTGTGAGCGGCTGTGGGATCCTGCTTCCTCTCCTCGCAACCCATCAATCCCCCTCTGTTTATTTTAATATTCCGCTGCCAACTTGCTTGGAAACCATCTTGAAAAAACAAAGCTCGCCGGGGCTGCCGCATGCCTTTTTAATTACATTAATGCTCTCCCCGTGCAAGGGCGCGATTTGGTGTGCACGAGAGAGCGGGGTCTGCTTGGATGGCTGAGGAGATAAAGCATCGCCGGGGTTGGAGGTGGGGAAGGAGGGACTCGAAGGAGAGGAGACGCTCCATGCTCTGGAGACATCTCCCTCGCACCCTGGGATTTGCCAGAGACACAAACCATCTGTGTGTCCGTTAGTGGAGATTTAATGGCCAAACCCAGCACCAAGTTCAGTGCTGGGGAGAGTGAGACACAGGAGAGAACATGCTCCCTCAGGGAGGGAAAGGGCAGGGGTAGCAATGGGGTGGATCCGGCTGGCAAGCACGGAGAAGGACCAAGAATTTTTCTGGGGAAAGCTGATGGCCTTGAAGATGCTTTTGCACAGCAAAATAGCTCTTTTGAATAGCTTTGGGCATCCCTTTGCCTGTCCTGGATGCCACATGTGGCTGTGAGCACCAGCACCCCAAGGTGCCAGCCCTGGAATGGGGTGTCAGGGTGAGCAGCGAGTCCCCAGCGTGGGCCAGTCCCTGATGCAGGGAGTCCCCGAGGCTCCGGTAGTCTGTGGCCATCAAGGGGGCTGAACGGCCACGAGGGCCGGCCCGGTGCTGGCTGCCAGCAGCAGGAGCGTCCCCAGCCCTGCGCCACGGTGCTTTCGGAGGGAGCAGTGGTTCCTTTTCCTGTTGTACTCGCGGAGGGCCATGGACAGGATGCATCTGCAGGAATCCCACAGCCTCAACCTGCACAGATCGTACTTTTTCTTTCTTCCCCTCCACCCCCCGGCGTTGTTTGCTAACAGGTCACCAGGCAGCATGTGAAGGGAGGCAGGGGGTTATTTCTGCCGCCGTCCTGCTCCCCCCGAGCCCGGCGGTGGGGCAGATGTGATGCACAGCATCGACTGAGAGGCTCCTGCTGCCCTGGACCGCTTTCTTTAGTGGTTTGAGCGAGGGGAATGGCTCCGGTGTGAGACCCACTTCAGCGCCTGTTGCAGCCAGCCCTGGGGCTGGTTGTGCCAGGATTTTGGGGATTAGCTTTCTGCTCGCTGGATGAGAGGATCTGCTGGCCCCAGCCAGCCCCATGGCGAGCCATATCTACCACATTTTGGGCTGAGCACTGCGGGGGCAGCGGACACCCCCAGCCGCTTGCCCGGGCAATGGACTGGCGGGCTGTGTCCATCTGGAGAGCGGTGTTTGCACTGGGATAAGCGTGTCCGGCATTAATAGGAAATGCAGCTTAGCAGTCAGATTCCTCCCCCACCCCCCCTTTTTTTTTCATAAACCTTGTTACATTTTGAAGGGATTTTAGCAAAAATGTGCTCATTTATTTTTACAGCCCCAGGGCACATTTTTGTGTGTGACATCTGACGTCCCCTCCCTCAGGGATGGGGAGGTTGGAGGCGTGAGGCAGGGTGTCCTCCATGGGGGTCAAGCACCGCCTGGTCCCAGGGGCCGTGGTGACGCCGACCCAACATGCGCGTTGAATGACGAATGATGGCTGCTGTTGTTGTTGTTGTTGACTCCTCATCGGGGAGCGGGTGGGAGAGGGGTGTCTCTAGAGAGCGGGACCCCTATGGAGGTGGGCTGGGGCAGCACACCGCCTCACGCGGGCTAGGGAAGAGGAGGCGGGAGATGGGGGGGGCGGGAAGATGGCCGGTGCCTCGCTGTTGCCATGGGGGCAGCCGCAGGGACGGCCGCCTCGGAGCCGCGCGCAGGCGGGAAGGAAGTGGAGAACAATTGGGGAGAACAAGGCCGGCGGCCCTGGCCTGGCCGTGCTGGTGGTGCCGCTCAGCACGTCCCTCCACCGCTGCATCTCCCTCAGTGGCCTCTCCTGGTGGCAGTGGGCTCTGGGCACCCCGGCTTCCTTGGGGGCCTGGCTCCTCATGCCACCCCTCAGAGGCCTTGCGTTGGAGGGGCTGGTGGTCATTTGGTGTCTCCTGGGGCAGGTTTCCCCATAGAGAAACATTCATCACACGGCTTTACCACAGGGCTTCCAAGGTCCGCGGCCCTCAGGCTACAGTTTCAGAGGAGAGGTGGCACATGGCGTGCCTGTTGCTTTTAAAAGTCGTGGACACACCACGTCCTCAAGACTTCTCTCTCCCTCTCTTCCAGATCTCTCTGAAACTGATAAATGGGTTTGAATATTATGAGGAAAGAAGATAGATGTGCACGGAACGCAGCTGCAAAAACTTCACATTTCTGTAGAAAATTGAGCTAGCAACATAGTTTTGCATTCTTTTTTTCCTTAGCATTTAGCATCTACCTGAGTCACAGCTTCACATTTTGCATCTTTTTCTTTTTCTTTTCTTTTTTTTTTTTTTCTCTTCTATTTCTGGTTAGTTTACTGGCTTGTTTTTTGCAGACACCAAGACTTTTCTTTTGCATTATCTCACCTCTCCAGAAGCTGGAGTTTTAAGATAAAGATCATGAAGTAATGACGGTCAGCAACACCATGCTAATGAAAAACAACGGGTACATCTCGGAGGGTAACCGGTACTTCGAGATGTTTTGTCCATGAGGAGCTCGCTTAGGGTGCGTGTCTGGCATGCCGGAGATACAAGCACATGAGAAGTGGGACTCTCCCAGACAAAAGCTGGGAAAAGTACATGATAATGTTTAACTGCCCGTCCTTGAGCCTGGATAATTTCACTCCTGGAATGCTTGTCCGGCTGTGGTGCAGGGAAGGGGGCTGCTGTAATCCCCAAAGGTTTGGTCGTGTTCGGGTGACTGCCTGTACCCAAAGTGAGTGCCCAGCAGGAGAAGAGCATTCAGTGAATGCCTGCTGGATCTCTGTACAAACGTAAGAGGTTTGCATTTGTGGTATCTGGGTGCCCCTGATTTCTCCCCCCTGATTACAGAAAACTACATGTGTATAGAAAAATTCTCCCACCAACCTCCCTCCAGTTATCAGATAAGATAATTTCAGAGCAGTAGTCCAAGTGAGCTCTGTCTCGGTCACCTAGTGAGGAATGGCCACACCTGGATTCCCTGACTTCTGGTCTTCCATTCTTTTTCTGGCCCTTATCTGTCCTAGTCAGTCTGTCTGAGCCCAGGGGCTCTCTGGCCCCAGCCTTAGAGCTGTTGCTGAAGAGCAGAGTCCGATGACACGTTTCCTTCAAGAGGCTTTGCCCCTCTCCAGGCTCATGATGCTGAGCTTGCTGCCGCCCACAGCGGTGCGTCCAGACTAGCAGATGTCTGCATCATCCCCTCTCTCCTTTCTCTCCACAGATCTGGTGAGCAGCTATTCTATGACCCCCCCTACTCTTAGCATCACCGAGGAGGAACACGTCATCAACGCCAAGGATACGCTGACCATCACCTGCAGGTAAGGTGCCCGGCTCTGCCTAGACTGCTCTTACCTGGTGAGTGTTGGAGGCCCAGGCAGGGAGAGACCACCAGGGAGATCTTGGCTGCAGTACACCTGCAAATTAGCATGGCTGACTGGAAATCTGCCACATTCACCAAGTGTGAATTCATCTAATTAATTAATTGAAAAAGAAGCTGGAGACATCTCAGGGGAGATGGTGATGACCTCTGATGTAGTCTTGCAGGCAGAAGGAAGATAGAGAAACATTTGCGTGGTCTGATAGCTTCCTTGTAAGCTCTTCAGGGAAACTGCCTTCCTGACTCTCCTTGTCTTTCTCTGGCGTTGCTTATTCTCACCTCATCAGGGGCTGCTAGGGTCGTAGGTCTGGTTTCTAAATCTGGCAGGTCATTTTGGGGGAACATTGAGAAATATCCACGGGAGAAGGCAAGGCTGCACTTAGTGGTGGCTGTGAGAGGCTTCCAGCTTTTCTAGGAAGCTGGGATTTAATGCTCTGCCTTGTACACGTGGGGGCGAAGAGAAGCCCCAGCCAGGCCAGGTGAATAATTCTGTGAGAGGAGCTGGAGAATCTCTGGTTGTTTTGGAGACTGCAGCTCTGAGAAGGTGATGTGCCTGAACCGATTTGTACCATGCTTGGACACTTGGCTTACATGTTCTCAGCTCTACCTCCTATCTTGGAAAGAAAAAAAAAAAAAAAACCAACAAAACAAGTGGGAGAATTGACCAAGGTCAATTTTCCTGACGAAGCTGGAGTTCCCCTTCAGCAGCTGAAAGTGGATCCGTGCTTGGGATCTGAGTGCTAGGGGGTATAAATTCAGCGTGGGCCTCAAATGGGTGTTTCTCAGTGTTATATATAACCATAGAGCAATTACTGCAAACACTTGGCTGGCATTGTGTTCATGTCTTGTCACAAACATATTTAACTTTTCCTGGAACAGATGCCATTGCTTTTACTTTGTGAATCAGTTCATAGTCAGGGGAGAGGGACAGAGGAGAGGTTTTTGATGGCCATACTGAACTGATTTCACTTGGTCTGGGAAACTAAGTAGTGGTGGGCTTGTTCATATGGTGACCTGAGGAGCCATGGTGTGTGCTAGGTTGTAGGAAACGTGTGAGTTGGAGGACTGTGGTCAGCCATATAGCTGCTGTGGGGGGCATAGAGGAAGAGGGAGGAATCTAGGGACTCCAGTGCTCTACCATGGTAGTTCTTTCCACAGAGGGATGTAGGAGTTGTCACTCTCTGTTAAAACCTTGGAAGAGGGGAGATTCAGTGAGATTATTCTGAATGAGCTTATAATAAAGCCAGACCTTCTCAGCAGTGGCCCCGGGGAGGGACACAGAAAGTGGTTTCAAGACTGTGTTGCGTGCAGATTGAGCCAAGGCTAAAGGACTTACTGGAGTTAGAGGTGTGGTTAAAGAAAGTGTCTTCTGCAGTCAAGCATGAACATACCTGCTTAGCACCATGAAGCGGAAAGCCTCCTGGACTGAGAAGGACAAGATTGCCCTTTCCTTGTGCATTTGTTATGTATCAATTAATATGAAGGAAAATCACATGAAGTGGGGGGGAAAAAAAATACCTTATTTCCAGTGCAGATGCTGCATGGCCTGCCCTTGCAGGGAGCATCGTACAAGCTACAGAGTCTCTCCAAGTGGCAGCAAGCTCCCTGTTTCCTGCTGCAGTGCCAGGGCTTGTCTTTCAGGCTCACTAGGCGGCAGCCATACAGTGTGCTGGCATGGACACAGCTGAGATAAGGAACGTCCCTACCCCTGGCTCCCTGGTGCTGTGCAGGACTGAACTAGCCACCCGAAGAGCAGCAGGGCCATCTGCAAACAGTACTAAAACCCCATGCACCCTTCTGCCCATGTTGCTCCCTGGCTGCCCTCCACCTCTTCATCCTGCTATCCCAGATGTGCTCCATCCACAGTTAGATAGGTCTCAGCGTCTCCTGTGTGGCTTAGAGGTTCCCCTTCTCCATCAGAGCTCTCAAGCCTGTGTTTGTTTAATGTCTTGAGGAGAGGATTTTGACTGTGGGACGCTATTACTTCATTTGAATGAAAAGTAAATCTTGCCTGGTCCCTGGATCTCTAATTACACCCAGCTGCTCGTCCAACCTCTTCTCTGGACCATGGCCCACCCTAGGAAGACCTGGCTTGTGCTAATGGGAGCTGAAGGGAAAAACATGCAGACCACCAAGAGAACAAGCAAAGGAGAGAGTGGTGGGGCAGGGTAGGGCCGAAACAAATATGAAATCAAATCCAGGATCCAGGGATTCCCTGCTGAGCATCGTGTTTGGAGGTGGCTTCAGTTTGACCCGGGTCTTCCCTTGAGAACGATGTCCTCTGGCTGCTCTTTGAGCTGCCCTGAAGCCAGGAGTATGGGTCTGCTTGAAGCAGTGCTGCAGGAGAAAGCTGAGCTCAACCCCCCCACCACCCCCACTCCCCCCAAGCATGAGACTCCCTGGAGACCTTTCAAGCTTCACCCACCGAGCGTGAGAGTCCCGCAGCCGACTGCGCTCTCAGGCTCCCTTGCAGCAGCCTGCATCTCACACCCCCGAAGCTCTGCCGCCCCCATCCTGCTCCCAAGCTCGCATAGCCTCATCAGTGACCAGAGTCTGTGCCAGGCCACGGGGTAGGTGATGCCTCTGGAGCTGGGCATGCTTAACAGAGACGCAAAGACACAGCACACCCACAAGGAGCCACCAGATGCTGGGTGGCTTTTGCAAATGGTGTCATATACAGGCACGTTACCCCCATCACCCAGTGCCATGCACCCTTGAGAGGTCCAGACAGAGCAAGGGACCAGCGTAGGAGCATTCCCCTAAATACAGATCATGCCAGGGCTGGCTGAGAGCCCCAGTGATGTTTTGATCGAAGCACGTGGCAGAGCAGGACAAAGGGGCTGATGCCCGCATGGACAGTGCATCTTTTATGAGCTTCCATCCCAAGAAGGAAAAAGAATATTGTGAATCTCTGCATTCATGCCCTCGGCAGCCCGTGCTGGGGGAAAACGGAGAGCTTGTGCTTTTCGGCTCATGAATATTGGAGCAGAGCCCACAGGAGCCGGCTGCACAACAGCAGAAACCTTTGGAGGGATCAACTTGGTCCTGGCTGTGCCAGCCCATCCCCAGCCATCCCATCCCATCCTGCAGGTGCTGAGCACTCAGGTGGAGAGGGAGCATCACCCAGCCGTGGTATTTAGAAAAAGAAGGGCAAAGGTTGTCCTTTGCTGCCCAGTGACTTGTTAATAGAGCTGACTCGCAGATGTTTGCAGATGCACAAGCCCTACTCTGGCAGTGAGGCAGTATTTGACCCCGCAGCCCTCTTGGCTTCTGTGGAGGAAATGAGCGCTGTGGCAGGGCTGAAGGAGCATGAGCATACAGCAACACCCCACCATGACTGCTCCAGAGCAGTGTCCGGGGACACACAACACCTGCTGCTCTTACCTACACGTGTGTGACTGCTGTGAATGCCCTCTGTGGTACTGAGGAGGGATCTGTCTTATCCCAGCTAAGCCACAAAGCCACAGCTAGTTTTGCCCATCATACCACGCTTAGGAGCTTCAAAGAAGATTGAAGAAAATTGGTGCCAATTGCATCGTCTCCCTTGAAGAGCATCTGTCTTGAAAAGATTTAGGAAAACAGCTGCGGAGAAGCCTACAGTGCATCTGTTTCCAGCTGGCATCAGCAGGCTCCATCGCCCAGAGGCACATTATCACAGAGCTGAAAGAAAACAACTTGGGAACAAATCTTCGAAGGTGACAGATAGGAGGGAGGGAACCATCCAAAACTGCTGCCTGGACCTTTCCCTAAACACAGAGCGTAGATTCAGAAGTAAACCCAAGTGAGTCTGGCATGCCCTCGTCCCTGCCTCCTTCTGGTCCTCTTAACACACCAGTGACACTAACTTGGACTCACACTAGTGCCTACACCTTCTGTGTCCCCACTGAATCTGGTCGAGCGGCACATGATGCAAGGAATGCCTTAGTTTAGAGCTGCCCGCAGGCTGGTCGGCAGGTCTGTTTGTACTGGCCCATCCGTGTTTATATAAATACGTGTCACTCAGCTACTGCTGGCCTTGATGGTTAATAAAACAAGTGGATCTGATAATGCGTGAAAATCCCAGAATGTAAACAAACAGAAAGCGGAAACGCTGGAGACTTGTACAATTACCCTGCTCCACGTGGAGCGCCAAAAATGCCTGAGCAAACGCAAAGAGCTTTGGGGGGCTCCTTTGCGCAGTCGGGCTCTGAAGCTCTCTGCTCTGCGTTGAGAGCGGGGCCAGTGCAGCAGAGCAATGGGCATGGCAGGGGCCACTAAGCGTTACTAGTTTGATGGTAGATTTACTATTATTTTACCCTGTGCATGCATAGGATGGGAAAAACTCAATATTCAAGAGTCTTATTTTTATTGAATTGTTTATGAGACTCTGATCCTTTGGAAAAGCCTGCGTAATACATGGACAGAAGCTGCTGGAGCTGTGCTTCCAGTCCTGCCTCAGGCACTGATGGCATTTTTAGTGAATGCCGAAGTTTGAGCTGGGTCAGAGGGGCTTCGTGGCTGTCCCCAGGGACACGTCACTGCCTCCAGATCCCTGGTGATAAGGGGAGAGTGCAGCACACCATCTCCAAACTAATCCACGGCGAGCTAGGCAGCAGGAGCTGGAAGAGAGCAAAGTCTGCAGGAAGATAAATCAGCTGCTGAAGACAAACACAAAGGGGCAGATCTTTCCCCCACGCTTGGACAGAAATCCTGTCCTCATTGCGTGTAAGCCATTGTGCCCTCTGATGGCACCTTATCTCGCTTCCTCCTCGCTGTCCCTTGCTGTCTGGATCCAGCTATTGGTGACGGTCACGGTCTGGCTGTGCTTAAAAGCATCTGCCCACAGAGCTGCCCTGGCAGTGGAGCTGCGTGTGCCAACATGCCTATTCCCAACTTGCATAATAGATGAACCCCATTTCCCCTAATAGAGCAAACGGTGCTGACAAAAGGCCATTTTTTCCCCCCACAGCTGTCTCTTGTGATGTCGTCTTTTTTTCCCATTTCTTTTTTTTTTTTTTTTTCCCATTTTTTTTTTTTTTTTTCCCATTTTTTTTTTTTTTTTTCCCATTTTTTTTTTTTTTTTTCCCATTTTTTTTTTTTTTTTTCCCATTTTTTTTTTTTTTTTTTGCACATTCTTAAGTGACTTTCAGCTACACTGGCAAACTTTCAAGTGGGGACTAGGCCTTCCTCTGAAAGGGGCTCTGATTTCACAGAAGGAAACTTCCAACATGGAATAAAAGCTTGTTGTGTTTGTAGTAAACAAGCACAGTTATAGCAAGCTACGGTGGCGTGTGCGTACATGTGCATGTGCAAGCCTCCCGCTCTGGAGATCCTCGGCTATATATAAATACACACGTGCACGCTCTGTCTGGGGGTTTCTTGCAGTTCCTGGACTTTTCCGTTTGTCTTTGTGCTGCTGGTGAACAGGCTCTGCGGTCGTGCCCTCGTAGGCATGTCTGTAGCTCGGTGTCTCTGCAGAGATGGGAAGGGGCGGCAGCGCTGGACCAGCCCCGGGAGGGTGCTGGGGGGGTTGAAGGGGCTGCAGGGTGCTGTGCGGAGCCAGGGAACCCCCTCCCATAGCAGCAGGGAAGGAAATACAGCTGGCAGCCGGACAGAAGGTGATCAGCTGAGCCTCCCCTTGGTTTCTCCTCGCTGTCTTTTATCCCTGACTCCCTCCTGCTTTTCTCTTTCTCGTTTTCTTTCTAGTCTGCTCTTCCTTCCCTCATTCTCCTTCCCCACTCCATTCATCACACCCCAAGCCCCAGCCAGCAGCTGCACTGAGCCAAGGGAACTCATCACATCTGTGTGTTTTCTTAATAGCTCTGCACCCTTTTAATAATGAGAGGGAACAGAGAATAAATGGGGCCTTTCCTTCGGGGCCCCTGTGTGGCTCCCTGTCCTGGCATCAATACCAGTAGGATGAAGTCATGGGAGGGGGGGACCTGCTTGTGAGTGGGCTGGTATCTTAGAGCCTAGCATGGTCGGAGAGGTGGACTGGGGAAGGAAACGAGCCTGTGCTTGCCCGGCAATTAGTAAAGCTGTTTGCCATCTCCTTGAGCCTGTTCTTCTCCTTGGAGGATGGCCATTCCTCTATGCCACAGCCCAAGAGCGGTGGCTGGCTGGCCCATGTGCAGATGTGCCAAGAGCTGCACAGGGCAGTTGTCCTGCTTTGCGGTAAAAGAGAACCAATTTTCTTTTCAGTAAGTTAAATCCCCACTGTGTTCACCCTGCTCAGCCCAAAGCTAACTCTTCTCTTTGCCCATGTCTAGAGGCCAGCACCCCTTGGAGTGGTCGTGGCCCGGAGGCAAGGTGGACCCTGCTGGGAAGGAGAAGGAGACCGAGTTGGTGGCCTCAGCAGCCCCCAGCAGCGGCCGAGCAATCCGAGAAGACGACTGCGAGGGGACCGGCACGAAGCCATATTGCAAAGTCCTGGTGCTGACAGAGACCCAGGCGAACGACACGGGTTACTACCGCTGCTATTACAAGTACATCGATGCCAAAATCGAGGGCACCACAGCAGTCAGCGCGTACGTGTTTGTGAGAGGTAAGAGCCATCCAGTGGTGTGCGCCTTCAGGCTGGGGGAGCTCAGGGGCAGCCTATGCACCAGCATAATATCAGAAAGATTAAAAAGCCCGATGTGCCCCCCCGCCCCCGGCCTCCCAGGGCAGAGCATGGCTGCTGCAGGCTGAGGGAGGGGGCCAAGGGCTGGCTCCCTGCACTGGGAGGGAGCCAATATCCGTCCACTTCTGGGGGATGGAGGCAGCGCCTGGGATTCAATTACGTCCCGGCCTGGGGGCATCGCTCCAGCCGGGTTGGAATGCAGGAATTTAAGGAGTGAGAGCTGGGCCTCAGAGACGCTCCACTGCTAAAAAAAGCACAAGAGTTAGGTTCTGGGCAGCTGGGGGCTCTCCGAGATGCTGGTGGCTAGGGTTGATAATGTTCGGTAAAGCTGAGACCAAGAGAGGGAGAGGAGGAGTGGTACAAACGCCATGTGCACCCTCCTCCTGTCCCCAGGCTGGATGGCCCCAGAGCTGCTCCACCATGGCAGACCCAGATGCTCCTCTCCATGCTGTCTGCGCAGGGGCTGCCCGCACAGGCAGGGTTATAAGACGTGTTTTGGAGGAGGAGGGCCGTCTACCAGGCTTGGAGCTAGAACCTCAGCTCAGCAAGTGGCTATGGGGCCAATACCCAGCTTCCCCATACCTCAGGGGCTCCTCCTCCGCTGTCTCCCCCACTGCTCACAGCACTCTCCAGCAAGATAAATGAGCGCTGTCCCCTGGAAACAGTTGGCTGAGCTATTTCTCTTTCCACCCCCATTTATTAGTTGGTGCAGTTGTCATGAGCCAGGCAGGTCATGACATACAAGATGCATTTTTCAGAAGTCCCACGGCAAAGCCAAGTTTGCCTCTGCAACTATGCAGAGCAAAATGCAGCAGCAAATCGGAAAAGCTGGGCAGCTGCTGGAGAGGAACTGGGGTCTGTTTGGGCACTTGCCTCCTCTTCCCATGGGCTCTGCTGCCCATCCTAAGACACAACAGAGCCTCCCTGGATCCCAGATATGTTGGGCAGGGGTGTTGAGACACTCTAGAGTGTTGTATCGGGATGGAGGCAGAGAGCTTCTTACACACGCTGAAAATAAGTATAACCTAAGAGGCGTACATGCAGGGAACGCATTTGCAAGAGCCTGATTTTCTGTGTGATCCAGCAAATGCTGCTTCCTTTGCCCTCTTGCCCACCTTCTCTCATCTCCGGCCTCATCTGCAGCTTGGTAATGGCTCTCCTGTTTACCAGAGAGCAGCAAGCGTGCACGTGCTGTGTAGCTTAGGGGCAATAAATCCCACGCTGTCAGGACCCATGGGACTCACAGTGCCTGTGGACGGTGTGTGTGCAACAGATCCAGCCAACACCTCACAGCGTTGCTGTGCACATGGCTACACAGCACAAGTTCATACTCATTCCAATCAGGCTGTGCCCTGTTATGGCTATCAAACATCCAGGAAACCTCAGAATCCGCCTTTCCAGACAGGACAAGCTTTCAGGCAGGAGAAGGGACATGTCAGGAAAACCCAGGCATACGGTAACTGTAGCCATTGCAGAACATCCAGATAAAGCCCTGCCTGTTCCTGCTGTTTTTTTTCTGTCCCTCGAGAGCTTGGAAGGGCTGATGTAAGTGTCGGGGATATTTGGAGACAGCATGATCAGACCACAGATTTATCCATCAGCCTCATTTCTCATGTTAAGAGCTTGGTGGAATTGCCAGGAACAAAATATCTCTGCTTGGCTGGAAAAATGGGTTCTTCTGTGTTTTACCTGCAGCTCAGTTCTCAAATGAACTCTCCACACATAGGTCTCATTTCCCATGTGTCTGGTTAGGTGTGTATTTTATTACAGCTACAGATAGTGCTGTAAACATACGGAATGCCTCATCGGGGAGGAATAGGGTATATACAGTCCCCATCTCATAAGGCTGAGCATATATTAATGAAGAAGATGCTAAATTATTCCCATCCGACCCATTAAGACAGCCTTACATAAAATATGTGATGTGGTCAGAGAGGGGAGTTAGTGCATGAATCACAAGCTCATTGGCAGCAGGACCAGCCCAGTAAATCAGTTAGTTCTTGGCTGCCATCTGAGCTTGGAGGGGACCCCATAGTCTCTTACCTCTGGCAGTTGCGCACCTCGTCCCTCTCACATGCCCAGGGCTTGGGAGGGGAACGAGGAACATGTTCACACTCGGAAACAAATCTGTGATTTCGGAAGACAGCAATCCCGTGGCAGCACAAAACCCCAGGAAATAAAGATAAGAATTCTCTAGGGAATCCGTATTTTCATCAGAGCTGACCAACGCATTTCCTGTGCCTGCCTTGTTTCACCTGAGCTGTAAAAAAAAGCGTTTCACCCAGAGTAGGTCTTTGCAGCATTACTCTCACTGAAGCAACAGCTTTATAGATCAAAAATTAAAGGAATTTCCCATATGCACTTAACAGTGGGAGTACTGGGTTGGATTGAGTTGGGCCCAATGTGATTTGAACAGCAGGATCCCCAAATGGGGATCATTACCAAATTCATCTTTGACTTGTCATTTTAGTTGGGCAGCTTTAGGGGTTAGGTAGCAGAGGGAAAGGGTCTCAGGTTGGACAGACATCCTCATGCTACAGTCCCCTTAAAGCAATGGATTAGCTTTAATACAGGTAAATGAAGAGTAGCCTTTAAGGCCACTGGAATGATTTGCTCTGATTCCAGCATACCAAAATCCATAAGATCTCCCCTAGCACGTCCCTGGGGCAGCCCCACCACCTCCTTATGGAGCCCCCTTCACCCAGGGGACAGTTTCCATTGATAAAGCCAATCATGTGCACATGCTGCATGGACATTTCCAGAGATATGACTCTTACAGAGGAAATAAGTTGGCAGCAGAGACACTAGGGATGAGTCCGTATTCAGAGCATCCCCTGCGGTATGTGTCCCTGCGGAAACACGCAGGCAGGGGCTGATATTTCACGAGGAGTCATTCGTCAGTGAGGCACTGCCAGAGGACACCAAGCAGCCTCGTAATTCGTTGTCCCTTCTCCCAGTTTTGTCTTCATTCCATTTAGTTAACATGGGTGCCCTGTTTGGGTGCATCCAAAAAGTAGAAAAAACATTCAAACTGAAATATTAGTTTTAAAGAAAAGTGCTGCCAAGCAGACGCGTGAGCAGGTGCCTCAGCAGCAGCTGACATGAGGCACTGCAAGACAAACCTCACCCTTCCTACCCTCTGGTCAGCCATGGCTTGTGATACAAGTATATTTTGCATCTTGGTCTCACCAGGTCTTTCAAGTGTGTCTGAGAAAGAACCAGAAACGAGGTCCCAGCTGCCCTGTTAGCTTCCCATCTCTTTGGGATCAGGTTGGGCTTTGTGCTCTGTGTCAGGATGGTGCCTGGCATGATGGGTCAGGGCCACGGCACATCTCCTTTATATACTGCCATCAACGCCCTTCCACCATGGAGCCCTGCTTCAGCTTGTCTCATTTGACACAGGCAACGCACTGAGCAGGATCACAGAACCACAGAATGGTCAGGGTTGGAAGGGACCTCTGGATATCATCTAGTCCAACCCCCCCGCCAGAGCAGGGTCACCTACAGCAGTTGCACAGGACGGCGTCCAGGTGGGTTTGGAATGTCTCCAGAGTCAGAGACTCCACCACCTCTTTGGGCTGCCTGTGCCAGTGCTCTGCCATCTTCACGGTAAAGAAGTTCCTCCTCATGTTAAGATGGAACTTCCTATGTCCAAGTTTGTGCACATTACCTCTTGTCCTATCACTGGGCACCACTGAAAAAAGACTGTTCCCATCCCCCTGGTACCCTCCCTTGAAGTATTTATAAGCATTGATAAGATCCCCCCTCAGTCTTCTCTTCTACAGTCTTCTACTAAAAAGACCCAATTCCCTCAGCCTTTCCTCATAAGAAAGATGCTCCAGGAGGATGGGACAGCCCCTTCTTCAGACACTTTGCTTCTTGGTGCTGACTCCACATGGAGTTTAGTGTAACACCCCGGGCCTTGCTAAGTCATTTCACTGATTAATTTTGGGTGGTTTTGCTCTTCCTGTCAATATTTGTGCTTGCAGCGGTTGGGAGGCAGTGGGGTGGCAGCCCTTGAAAGCTCAGCTCATCTGTTTATCTGCCGGCCGGGATGGCTGCAGGATGACATCTGCATACCATTCCGCTGCGGATCACTTCCTCGCCCTGGAAGGTCGCGCTGTCTGCTGCTGCACCAGGGCGGCACAGCCCTGCGCTGTCCCTGCTGCGGGGCCAAGCACAGTCACCAGCTGGACGGGCGCTGAGCCCAGGATGAGACCTGCCAGTTTCACAAAGGGTCAAACCCAGGCAGAGACCTTGAGGCCGGTAGGAAAGGGGAGGTCATTTCCAGCACTCCCAGAATGTCACAGGAGTGCAGCTCCACCAGTGTGGTGTTTGGTGCAGAGGAGCCTGCCTGGGCGGCTCCCTTTGCATTCCCGAGCTCCAGGTGTCTCCTATGACCATCACACGTTGCAGATGGGGCTCTCCAGCTCAACACCACTCCATCTGGCAAGGTCATGCTGTGTTATGGAATGCCAGAAAGCCTCCTTTTCTTCTGGTTTGTTTTCTTCCCAGTTCTTTTCTTGCCTCTGTTTAGTTGTTCTTCTCCTTATATCTCTTCTTCAGATTTTGAACAGCCATTTATCAACAAGCCGGAGACCCTCCTCATCAGCAAGAAAGAGAACACTTGGGTACCATGCCTTGTGTCCATCCCAGATCTTAACGTCACACTGATCTTGGTGAGAGCTGGGCCAGAGGGACGCTCTGGACCGACATGTATTGCGTTTGTTCTGCATTTGTAATTGCCTGAATGGAAGCGGGACAGACACTGCCAGGAATGGAAAATGCATGGGATACATTTTCCATGGAAAATACAAGCCACTGGCTTCCTCGTTTTATTTGCTGGTTGAAGCTGTGCTGTCCAGTTCCCTTGGGCAGACCCCATGGGTTTCCTGCCAACCTTGCTTCTCTTCCCTGGAGCTCTATGAAACAAAACAAGACTTTTTTTTTTTAATCCATTTCCCCACAGCATCCCCTCTTTGCTCTGGTCTCTGTGATCTACAAACCCTCGAGGTGGTCGGCATCTCCACAAGGGAGGAGGCTGCAGCTCTGGGGCTGATGACTAAAAACAACTCTGTTATCAGTTTGCTTAAGCACAAGATTTCTTAGGTTTAATGAGTTAATTTTGATGTTAGTAAACACAATGCTTCCTCTGCTGAAGAATAATATACAAGACATTCAGGTTGCTGTCTTTTTTTTTTCTTTTTTTTTTTTTTTTTTTACAATGCAAATACATCCTTCCAGGATGAGTGTTACTATTGTACAAAGGCCTCCAGGGACACTCTGGGGGCCAGGGGCCTTTCCCTTGCCCAGGAAGGACACTACCCAAGGTCAGCACTCATCCCGGTGGGGTTGATGGTTGGGACATCAGCATCGGTTTCCTTAGCTATCACTAGAAGTTTCCATTCCTGGAAGTCTCTGGCCCGCTCTGCAGAGAGGGAGGCTTGTGGTGCAGGATGCGGCCGCTCAGGGTATAGGGGAGGCTGCGATTCCTAGATGACAAACCCTCGGGGCAAGAGGGCTGGAGGCCAGCACAGCATGGTGCTGCATCATTTCTTCCCACAAAAGGGATGTGTTAGCCAGTGTAAAGCCTGGAAGGGGTGGGGTGGAATGTTGTTACCCTCTTGTTTCAGTTGGCAAAATGTTGATTTTTCCAGCAAAATTCCCTCATCCACCCTGACGGGAAAAGCACTTTCTGGGACAACAAGAAGGGGGTGCAAGTACCCACACACTTGATTAGGGACTCCTTGTTTGTCCAGTGTGAGACTGTCATCAACAAGAAGGTCTTCAAATCCAATTTCTTCATCATCCATATAGCAGGTGAATATTTGGGAAGGTGCAGGGCAGGGGGGGCAGTTTGAATGGCTCTGAAGTCCATCAGTGTGGCTCATGGGGTTGTTATGGTCCTCACTAGCTACATAGACTCTGCATGGTGCTTATATCTCCTCTGCCGTATGCCAGATAGAGATAGACCAAGCAGCAGGAGGTCATACCCAAGCCTCCTGTAACTGCATAGTCTGAGTCAAAGAGTTAACAGATCAGAAATGTCTTTTTGTTGCCTCTTCCGCATCAGGGAGTGAGCTGTATGACATCCAGCTGTATCCCAAGAAAGCCATGGAGCTGCTAGTAGGAGAGAAGCTGGTCTTGAACTGCACAGTGTGGGCTGAGTTCAACTCCGGTGTCCGCTTCCAGTGGACTTACCCTGGCAAACAGGTACTAGCAAACAGAGCGGCTCCTTGTGCACCGAACCACTTCCCTCTGAATCATCCCCTTCTGCCCCTTCATTGTTCCTCTTCACATCATTGGTAGGGCTCTGCTTCATGATCCTAACCATGCTGTGCCCTGGACATCTCAGACTGCTTTCCCATTTTTGTCTCCTGCAGAAGAAGACACAGGGAAGACCCCTTTTCCTGGCAGAAAGCACTCTCCTTGCCGAGATGTTATTGCTCTGGGGCGCTCCTGGGCAAACACTGGCTTCACTTCCACCAGAGCAAATCCAGAGCAAACATCCTTGGCTTAAAAGGAGCTATTCTAGTCGCACAGCCCTGGTTATCAAAAGCCTGTGAGGAGGTCCCTTCCCTGCTCTTTTCCCCCAGTGTGCCCTGAGGGCATAACTGTTCACATACCTATAGGACTCCCAGCCTGGTTACTGGACTGCCCATCAGAGCAAAGCATGTGCTAAACTCTGACCCCAGCCTCAGGCGGTCAGTCACGCAGGGCTCATCGCCTTTCCATCCCTGAGGATAGCAGTCGGTGGTGGAGAAGCCTGTCCAGGGAGAGGCAAGCACTGGGCAGCAAGAAGTGCAGACTGGAGGAGCCTTATCTGCACAGCCCCATCCCACTGACGTCTTTCATCCCTTTTTCTCTGTCATCACCCACAGATGCAGCGGGCAGTGATGGAGCCCGAGCGCCGTTCCCTGCAGACACACACGGAGCTCTCCAGTATCCTGACCCTCCACAATGTCAGCCAGCAGGACCTGGGCAAGTACACATGCACTGCCACCAACGGCGCCCAGATGCTGGAGGAGAGCACTGACGTCATCGTGCATGGTACGGCGCCTTCCACTCCCTCACAGAGCCGCAGCCGGAGCTGAGCTGCAAAGCAGAACGATCCCCGGACTGCTTAGGCAGTGCTTGGCCCCAGGCTCAGTAAAGGGGCTCCTGCACCTCCATCCCACTCTGCTTTAGTGAGACCCAGCCTTCCTCCAGTCCCTCAGCCCTTCTGCACCCCAGCACCACACTGGGAGCACGATCTCACTCAGCAACGTGCCAAGATGATGAGAGAGAGAGATGCGGATATCAAATTGGCCCAAATGCCAGTGGTGTGGCAAGACACAGAGGTCTCATGGCCCTGCGGCAGATGCAGCGTCCCTGCTGCATGGCTGGCTTGGGAGGCACCCAACTGCACGTGCACAAGGCACCGTCAGCACTGGGCGGCTCTCTCTTGGCAGCAGAAATTCATGGGGCAGCACAGCCTCCCTGCAGCCCCACTGGCTCCCAGTGGCAAGGCAGAGGCAGCAGCACTGTGCTGGTCTGCCTGGTTCTGTCCGGCACCCACTCCCTTCTGCTCCAGGGTAGGGGGTCCTGCTGGGAACAGGGATGTGGAAGAGGGGCCCGGGGTCATATGAGGAGATGGGACAATAGCAGATTTTGGTTATTTTTACTTCATCGTTTCAGAGAAGTAGTCATTTTCAACCGCACTGCCACAACACCCTACCTGTCCTTGGTCCTTGCAGTCAGGCCCTGTGGGGAGCAGCAAAGCTTGGTGACAAACTGTCCCTTTGTGCTCTCCTCTCCTCCATGCTCACCATTTTTTCTTGCAGAAAAGCCCTTCATCAACGTGGAGTGGAGGAAGGGCCCGGTGATAGAAGCCACCGCAGGAGACGAAGCCGTGAAGCTTCCGGTGAAAGTCGTGGCTTACCCCCCACCAGACTTCCAGTGGTAACGCACCTTTCTTAACCTGAGCCACCTTCTCCTCTCCTCCTTCCCTCTGCCAAGTAGGGAAGCCTAGCCTGACCTCCTTGCAAGGTCCCTCTGTGGCCAAGATTGTCCCAAATATCACTTTTTTTCCACTCATGGGGGTCATTTCTCCCACCTGCCCTGACTCTCAGCTGCACAACTTGGGACAGGAGGAGGTGAGGCGCTGGCTGGAGGGGCCAAGTGGAGCTCCCACAAGAGCTGCCCCTCTCGTCCCCCTGCAGCAGGGATCACAGCTGCCCAAAGGAGCAAGAGAGTGGGCTGGGTTGTGCACCACATCGTGCTGCACTCCTGCCAGAGCTGGATGAGAGCTGGAGCTTTGCACCTGCATATTGCTCAGGGCAGAGCTACGGTGTCCCCAACCCCATGCGTGTCCACACGAGACAACGCACAGACCCGTCACTCAGGTCCAGGGAAAGCCCAGGGGTCTCTCCAGAGAAGTCTCCAGTGCTGGCAAGGGGCACCCTGACTGTGCTCCAGTGGGGACCAGCAAACCCCTGCCCAGCTGCCAGTGGGACACTTCCTCCCCATGGCTGCATTTTTTCTCTGCCTCCCCGCAGGTACAAGGACGGGAAGCTAATTCCCAAGCAATCTCAATCTTCAATGCAGATCAAGGATGTGTCGGAGCAGCACGCTGGGACATACACACTGGTTCTGCGGAACAGGCTGGCGGGGCTGGAGAAGCGCATCAGCCTCCAGTTAATCGTCAATGGTAAGGGAGGGAGCCAGGGCTGGGGCCGGGGGGAGAGTGCTGAGCCCATGGCTGCACCCTTTGTGCTGCTCTGAAACCAAGTCCCCATTGTGGTCCTAAAGCAGTTGGTACCTACATCATCTCCTCCCCCATTGCTGAGGGATGCTTTGGTTACAGTGAGGCTGGTTCCTTGTGGCCTGGACGATATGGCACAGTTTTGTTGCGTGGCTCCATCACTCTGGGCAGGATATGTCCTCACTCAGGGGCCATTTCCCAATTGCAGTTGGAGATGCTGCTGAGGGTGACCCTGACTGATGTGGACTTGAGGGCAGGGCAGCTGCAATACACATGAAGCCTGGAGCTGGAGCAGTTCCTCTGGGCGGGAAGCTCCCAGGAAATTTTCCCCTGGCAGAAACTGGTCCCTGTTGTGCAGGAACCAAGTGCCAGCACAAAAAAAAATGCTGGAAGGGCACTGCTGCTTGGAGATTTGTCTCCAGAAGGCTCTGTAGCCCTGTGCTGGGGGCTGCCAGACAGTGCTTTGAGCCTTACAGCATCCAGACAGTCACACTCTGCAGAGGAAGGAGAAATGACGTCACTTGAATCTGCCTAAATATAACCTGCTCTGCCTTGCAGGCCTGAGCTCCCTAGTAGCTGCCCTGAGAGCCATAGTGCTTTAGTGCCCAGTGTCTCTATCGACGGACCTGGGGATGCAGCGGTTGAACCCGCAGCTGCTCACAGTGTCGCTCTGATCCTTGCAGTTCCTCCACGCATCCACGAGAAGGAAGCATCTTCCCCAAGTATCTACTCCCGGAGGAGCCCCCAGGCCCTCACCTGCACGGTCTATGGCATCCCAGCGCCGGAGGTGATCCAGTGGCAGTGGAGGCCGTGGATGCCCTGTCGGATGTTTTCCCGACGCAGCCTGTAAGTGCCATTTCTTCCAGCACCCGTGTCTTACCAGGTCACCAGCATGGCATTGTGGGCTCCTTGGGCACTGTGGCTGGGTCACAGACCCCGTCTCGCTTTTGCTCTCCCAGCCACAACATGGCAAGAGGATGACACTGAAGATGGCACTGACTGATAGCTCAGAGCACCGTACACCCACTCACTCTGTGGAGAGGCAGAGTGGAGCCCGCTGGAGACACTTGTGCTCCATATGGGAGTTTTGCCCAGCCTGGCTGGTCCCCAGACACCAAGGGCTTCCACAGCTTCCCCGGTGTCCTCAGCCATCTGCATCTGGCAGGGGATGTCCATGGCCTGGCCACACCTCGCAGCACCTGCAATAAAACCACTGACCACTGTGCTAATGGGGAAGCTGAGGCAGATCACAGGAGAAATTGTCACAGCCCCTTGGTGAGACCCTGAGACAGCAGCTGGCGCTCACCCCATTCCTGCCCTAAGGTCCCTGTGGTTTTTTGGTCCTTCTTCTTCTGCTGGGTAATGATGGAAGCAAAAGTGCTCATAAGCAGGGAAGAAGAGCTGCTGCGTGTGGAGAAGAGTTGCTGAATCTGGTGGAAGTGCCAGATCTCTGCCAGCAGCTGCCAGGACGGTCTGCCAGGAGGGGTGTTTGTGCAGGCAGCACCAGTAAGTAGGCAGGAAGGGTGCATGCCCAATGCCTGTGCCCTGGGAAGCTGGAGCAGCACCAGGCAGGGCTGCAGTGGCATTTTTTAGCAACAGCCTCACAGGAAGAAGGAAAAGGGATGCTGTGGAGTTGTAGCCAGAGCAGTCAGGGTGGAGGACATCAGGGTGCCTGGAGGAAGCCAGGTCTTGCAGCCCTGTCCAGGCTGTTGCCAAGCCAGGGACGCCAGAGAGCTCTCCATCGCATGCAAACGCACTGTGGCCCTGTCAGGAAGCAGAGGGGCCCATGAATTATGAGCACTGTCTCCCAAGGCCACCATATTTCTGCCTAGCATAGCTCCAGAGGATGCAGGAGGCTTCTTTCTAGCTTCCTGTTGTTTACACAGCTCGCCGATATGCTCGCCCCGCTGAGCACTCTGCCCACACTGCCAGCACGCACCCTTGCCACTGCTTTTGGGCACTCAGTTCCCTCCTGCTTCCCTGTCACCGTAAGCCCTCTCCCTCTGCACCTCCCACCCTGGATTTTGGGCAGACCCTCCCATCTCCCTGCCCCACCTGCATTTCAGAAGCACCCTGCAGGCTGCAACATCCCAGGTCCCTGACAGATTTGGGCACTTCTCTCTCCGCTCACCTGTCTCAACCCGAAGAGGTACCACCATGCCCCTGTGAGACACCAGCAGCATCTCTACTTGGGATGTTTCCCTCCTGGTGTTTGCTGAATCAGGGGCAGCTCTCCAGGCCAGCACCCGGCCAGTCTGTGACATCCTTGACTCACAGTCCCAGCAGGCATTTAAGGCATTGCTGCTGAGCAAAGTGGCATCAAGAACTGCCCCAGGCACACATGAACCGATTCCCCCCCTGCCTTTCTCCACCTTTAGCAGGGAAGGATGAAACCACAGACCTGGAGGTGAAGACACTGCCTGGCACACCAGTATCTGTTCCCTGCCTCAGTTTTCACATCTATAGATGTTTCCCTCACTCGTGATCGGGGGGCACCCTTATAAAGCACATTAGAACTGTGTAACTGGAATACACAGAAGATTTTGCAGAGTTAGGGAAGAGGGGCATCAGTTCTCAGACACAAAGCTTTTTTTGCTGCCTTCTTCCCAGCTGACCCTCTGTTCATCTCTCTCCTCTTTCTCCTGCTCCTCCTCGGCTGCTGGATTAGCAATAGTCGGCACCGGGCATCAAGGCGCCATCAGCGGGACCGGATGCCTGAGTGCAAGGACTGGAAAGATGTGTCACAGCAGGATGCAGTGAACCCCATCGAGAGCATTGACACCTGGGTGGAGTTCGTGGAAGGGCGGAACAAGGTGAGGCTGTAGCCCCAAGCCCGTCCCAGAGCGGAGAGCTGGAGACACCCTCGGAGGGATCCTTCGCAATCAGCCAGCAAAAGTGCCCTGAAAACAAGCCTGGCAGAGACAGATTTGGGGAGGGCTTCACACCTCTGCTGCTAAAGTAAACCATCAGCAGCTGTTTCCAGCTCTGGGCCTCCACAGTACCAGGCAGCCCGAGGGAGAGCTGTCATCTTTGAGAAATTACCCTGCGTACAGAGAGGCTCCCGCTGGGGCTGACTGCACAAGAGGGTTTACACCGATCGCTGTTGAACACTGGGCACGCAGCTAGGGAGGGCATGGGTGACGTGTGCTGTGGGAGCTCCCGTGGCCATTTCTGAGCATTTCTGCTTGAGCTGTTTTGGGAGAACCAAACGTTGCAGAGCAGCCTGGGCAGCTGGGGAAGGAGAGCACGAATCACAGACTGACCAGGAAATCTCTGGCCTCAGGAACATGCATGTGTGTAGCGGGGCATTTCATCCAGCTGTCCCCATCCCAGAGGGGAGAGGGTGGTATGGAGATGCTGGCATCCATCCGCTGCATGTTTGTGAGTGAGAGCACGTGTGCCTCACAGAGCCCACTTCCCCATCACAGCGTTTCCTCTCTGGAAGGAACATCTCTCCCTCATTGCAGCGTGTGACCTGCAAACAGCCAGACACTGCTCACTGCCTGTTTCTTTCTGTCTCTCTGGTAGCCGCGAGTGTCAGGTCTGCACCATGACGGGGTTCCTGTTCCCGCTGGTGTCGGGCACCAGCCGCTCACAGAGGGATGCAGAACAAACAAATGGGCCCCTGTTTCCGAAAGTCACTTCCTGTTTTCCTACACACCTCCAAAGGCACTTCCCGTCCCCTGGCCTGGCCGGGAGTTCGTCACTCTGCCAAAAGGGTGGCAGGGGGAGATGCTGCTCCTCCCAGAGCAGCTGGAGGGAGAGGCAGGGATTTGTGTTCCCCGGGGAGGTGAGCAGGGGTGGTGGAAGCTCCTGGGTGAGAAGCCCTTGTGTCCCCCTCCAGATCTGACTCTCGTCTTGGTCCCTTTTGATCTTTCCCTTTTTTCCTCATTCTTTGTCCCTCTTCTCTTCCTCCTGTTCCTCAGCTGTGTTCTTCTCGTTTCATCTATTTGGTTGTAACAGTCCTGGAGGTCCAACTTAGGTTGTGCAGCCCAGGGACGTGCAAGAGCTCTGGGAGAGGAGAGCTCTTCCACTTGCCATGGGATGCTATATCCTCAAATCCGCTTTCTCTTCCTCTCCTTCTCTTTTCTGCCTGTCTTCTCTTACCATCCTCCTCTGTTTTTTGTTTTTTGTAAGGCCAGAATGAGCCACAGGGTGTGCAGTGCACAGCCATGCACTGCAGACAGCAGCGTGATGTCAAACCCAGAAACCCCAACTCAAACGTAACAGTGCAGATTAGAAGGAAAATCCCCAAGCAACAGGAAAAGCAGCACACAAAAGTGCCAGCAATAGGGTCACTTCAGCTGTATTGAATAACCCCAAGAAACGGAAAAGGCAACGCACAAAAGTACTAGTAATAAGGTCACTTCAGCTGTATTGAATGTGCACTGAATGAATGAATGTTCCTTCTGATTAACACAAGTTAATACATTGCCACTTAGAAGGGAAACACAGTCTATGGGATGAATAGTAAAGGCAAAGTAGTTATCCTGTAGGAACATAATTTTTTTTTGCATTTTAAATCCCTCTCATTAGAGGGATTTTTGCATGTGATTAACTTGCCATTCAAACTGGGAGGGAGGAGAAACCTATGCTTCAAACTGCAGATCTCCTCTAAGGGGAGTGCTTGTAACACATTTGGCAGCTCACACGTGTGCAGCATGAGCCGGGAGGAGGAGAGCAGCCTTACTCCCCAGCTGCCTTTCCTGGCTTATTTGGAGGCAGCATCTCCTGGGTCTGTGCTCCCAGGACAGCAGCCTGGCTGTTTGCCCAATCTTAGTCACAGGGAGGGAGGAGGAAGCTTTTAGGACCATGTCTATATACACTTAGAATTTAAAGGGAGAAGATGACAGCTTCTCCTGAAGTGCTGAGAGCTGGAGTGCTTTCACAGGTTTGATTTCCCCTTATGGATAAAAGGAGTGCTTGCAGGTCTGTAAGTACCTGTAAACTCCACTGAACTCTGTGGGACACTAAGTAGTCACTTAACTGCAGAGGGCTCAGGGAATCAAAGCCTTGGTGCCCTTTCCCTTTCTCCCCACTGCTATAAAGCTTGGCAGGAGCTTAACCATCCCCTCAGCATCGTGTTCATGTCCCCCTTGCAGGGCACAGGCCTGTCCCCATGGTGACCCAAGAGGCTTAGCAAGAAGTTTGCTCCCATGGAGAGGCATCTGTGCTGGCTGGGCTCCATGAAAAGGAGCAGAGATCAGGAATAAAACCATTTTTCTGTTGCTAGAGCCAGCAGATGAGGTTTGAAATGCACAAAGGGCTATTGAATAAGGAGCTATTTTTGCATAGCGTCTTCCCAGGTACAGCTTGGAAAGGGGGCTTGCTGTGTGCTTTGCTGTCTGCCAGAGAGCAGCACCGATCCTCCTTCTATTCCCTCTTGCTCCTCCTAACTCCTCGTTATGCTCTCTTCTTCCATCAGACAGTCAGCAAATTGGCCATCCAGGAGGCCAACGTCTCAGTCATGTACAAGTGTATTGCCTCTAATAAAGTGGGTCGAGATGAGCGGCTGATCTACTTCTATGTGACCAGTGAGTACTGCAGAAGTCCCCTTCACCCGCATCAGCTGAGCTCTCTGCTTGAAATAGGCAGGTCCCTAGACCTGCTGGCTCCTGTCAGTCACAGTTAGCACCTTAAACAGTGACTGGGAAGCCAGCAAGAAAGCAGCACTACGCCAAAGCTTTGCTAAGTGGCAGAAGCCTGGAGCCCTGGCAGCAGATAGCGCAGGCAGACCTGCCGGTTCTGCCTGTGCCTCGGTCCTGGAGCAGCCCTGGCAGGTCCTGGGTTGGGGACGTCCTTCTGGCTCAGGCCCAGGCAGCTCCCTGGGCTGGGGATGTGCCTGGTCCAAGAGCATCCTCTAGTGGCACTGCCCGACCCGCTCCCAGGCAGGGTCCCGCTGGCCCGAGCCCCCTGGCAAGGTCCCCAAGGCATTGTGGTGGTGGGAGGAAACTGAGAGCCCAGCAGTGTGGGCTGGAGTCCTGGCCCATATGGGGCTGCATAAGCTTCCTGCCAGCGGTACCCTGAGCTGTTGGCACTCT
>NW_009650172.1:762153-763277 GCF_000708025.1 Charadrius vociferus | reverse complement strand
TCCTCTGGGGACAGGGAGCCCGGCAGGAGCACAGCAAAGGCATCTTCGTGCCTCTGTGGACAGACCCCAGAAGCCTGGGCTTATGGCCCTCATAGGTAGTACCTGTGCTGTTAGAGCCACCAGCTTTTGTGGAAGCAGATGAATATCTGCAATCACTGCTCCAGTAATCTTCTGCGTGTACAGTGGTCCAGCCTGGCTGTGTAACTGCCTGCACGTGTAAAAGCAAGCATGTGTGCAACCCAGAATGCTGCAGCTGAGCTGAGAGCAGTAACAGCCTAATTCAGACCTCCCAGGCTTGTTTCATATTTGACCCCATCCTAATTTGACCCTGAGACTTCAGCATATCCCTTAGCACTCACTGGCTGCAACTTAAGCTGTTGGTTGCTATAAGTTTGCATGTCACTATTCTGCTCTAGATTGGTTTCCTTTACCCTGGCTGAGAACAGGGGAGTCTCAGAGAGCTGAGCCCAAGGAGACAATTTCATTGTGTCTGGCAGCTCAGCCATGGAAACTCATTCACATGTTCATTTCCTTCCTGAAAGCCATTCCAGACGGGTTTGAGATTGAGTCCCAGCCCTCGGAAGAGCCCATAGAGGGGCAGGACCTACAGCTGAGCTGCAATGCGGACAACTACACCTATGAGAACCTGCAGTGGTATCGGCTGAACCTCTCCAAGCTCCACGATGAGGAGGGCAACCCCCTCGTGCTGGACTGCAAGAACGTCCACCACTATGCCACCAAGATGCAGGGGGACCTGCGCTTCCAGCCTGACTCCAACGATGCCACCTTGCTGCTCACCATCCCCAACATCTCACTGGGCGAGGAGGGAGACTACGTGTGTGAGGTGCAGAACAGGAAGACCCGGGAGAAGCACTGCCACAAGAAATACATCTCTGTGCAGGGTGAGGGTCCACAGGGCAAGGCGGGAGTGACAGAGGAGAGCTGGTGCTCTTGCTGCCGTCAGCTCCCCAATGCATTCCTGGGGGAAGCCACACAAGCAAGCTAAACTCAAGGTGGCAAAGGCAGGGCACCTGGGTTCTCAAGACACCCTTCAGCAGGGGTCAGAGACCCAAAGCTCCCCAGGAACACAAATATTCTTTTATCAATCAGTTTCCCGATTTCCG
>NW_009650172.1:745654-762024 GCF_000708025.1 Charadrius vociferus | reverse complement strand
CGCTCTTCCTCTTTGTGCTGCTCCTCCAGCCCTGGAGATCCCCCGCCTCAAGCAGAACCTGACAGACATTTGGGTGAACATCAGTGACTCCATAGAGATGCGCTGTAAGGTGGACGGCAACCACGTTCCTGAAATCAGCTGGTACAAAGACGAGAAACTGGTGGAAGAAGTGTCAGGTACAATGGGCTGGGGGTGAATCAACGGCAGGGCATCATGTCTGGTGGCCGGACAGCTGAGCACTGCTGGGTTCTGGGAGATGCTGTGCCCGGGCAAAGGCGCCTGTTCTCCAAATTGGCTGAACTCTGTTTTTAATCATGTTCTATCCCAGCTTGATGCAGTGCCACCAGCCAAGTCTGTGCCCTAGGGCCTGGCTCAGCGCTGTCTGTGCATGTGCACATTCAGCTGGAGAGCAGAGAAAGAGATATAAATCATTCATCTTCTTACTCCCAGCCCAGTGCCTGTCATCTCTGCTCACACAGGGACCAACCCCGATCCCATAGAAGGAATATGGGAAGGATCCAGGCACATTGCAAAGGGAAAGGAACAGGTCCTGGAGCTGAAACAGGGTTTGACACGCCAGCTGGACTGCCGGGGCACCATCCCCATCCAGCGTTGTCTACGGGGGTTTTGTTCCCTCCATACACTGCCTGGGGAAGGCCCTTCCAGGGTATTTCTGGGGCCATCTGACCCTAGAAGAGAGCCTCTACCAGCTGGTGCAATTTCATTCTGCCGTCTAAAATGAACCGGCCAAAAAATAGCAGCCTTATTTTGAGCATGAATGAGTCCATTATACTAATCCCCCCTCCCTGTGAGTGACCACTGTAACCCTCTGTGCCTTACAGGGATCGACCTGGCAGACTTCAACCAGAGGCTGAGCATTCAGAGGGTGAGGGAGGAGGATGCTGGGCTCTACCTGTGCAGCGTCTGCAACGCTAAGGGCTGTGTGAACTCCTCGGCCAGTGTCTCCGTGGAAGGTATCAGCAGCCATGACACCCCTGGGGATGAAGGGGTGGAGTAGGAGCATGGCCAAGGTCCCATGCCTCTTCCTTGTGACACCAGGCAGCAGGAGGCAGTGAAAGCCCCTCGGCCTGGCTGGTGGCGTGGTGCTCTCACAGGAGGATCTGTAGTCCAGAGCATGTTTAGCTCAGGCAAACACACCTCCCCAGTCTCCCCACAGCCTGCAGCAGGCCACAAGGGACGGCTGAGCTGGGGCACAGAATGGGAATCTCTGAAGCTACGATTTCCCTCCTGTCCCACAGGCTCAGATGACAGGACCAATGTGGAGATTGTCATCCTAATTGGGACTGGGGTTATCGCTGTTTTCTTCTGGATCCTCCTTATCCTCATCTTCTGTAACATCAAAAGGGTACGTGACTGTCTCTGCCCCAGGGCAGGGGAGGTGGCTTAGTGGGGCTTGGGGCAACACCATTGCTGTGGTGTGGGGCTGTATGACAGCATCTGCCAAAAGGAGGTCATCGAGTAACGCTTCAACGGTTCTCACTGCCAAGGACAGGGTGCATAAGGGCTGTGGTAAAGGAGGTGACAGGGAATGGCCTTTGCCAGGGGAAAGCAGGTCAAGGCAGGCAAAGGAACCAAATTCCCTCTGGGAGTCAGCACCCAGTGCAGGGAGGGCATCTCCTCACCCTCTATGTTGGCTGATTCCTGCAGCCTGCCCACGCAGACATCAAGACAGGCTACCTCTCCATCATCATGGACCCTGGTGAGGTGCCCTTGGAGGAGCAGTGCGAGTACCTGCCCTATGATTCCAGCAAGTGGGAGTTCCCACGAGACCGCCTGCGCCTAGGTGAGCTGGACCCCCTCCCTGCCACTGCGCGCTGCAGCCAGGGCTTCCCACCAGCCCTTCAAACTCACCCTCCAGGTTTCTTACACATCTCTGCATATTTAATGCCTTCTCTCTGCCTCAGGCTTCCCATCTTCTTCCCCACTTCCCCTTTTCATCCCTAAAGCCCAGCTGTGCCTGGGAAATCTCTTTGGGTCTGACTATAGACAGATCTGAGCCAACCATAAGCCCAGGCATCACTGAGACCAGGAGACCTTTGGGCGTGCTTTAAAACCCATGTCCATATTCTCTAACTGGCAATCTGGACAGAACAGCCCAGTCCACAGCAGGCATCCCAAGTTCAGGACCAGGACTGCATCCATTATCCTCCTCATGATGAGATATCCGCTTGCAGTCTCTTCCATCTGTCTGGGAGTGTTAAAAGGACTGCAGACTACCTTTGAGGCACAAAGCAGTGACATTAGCCCTGGCTGCTCTGCTGCAAGGTGTCACGTTTACCTTTCCCACACGCTCTGCTCGAGGGCAACAAACAGCCCCTCACTTCTGCAGGACCATTTCCTTCCTACACTTTGTCCATGCCAGCTCTGTCTCAGTTCCTCCCATCATCCTTTCTCTTATTCTCACCGACAGAGCAAGCAGCCACCTGGGAAGGGCACAAGTTCCACTCCTTCCTTTTCCTTTATGACCTTATTTCTTTCTTCTTCCCGTGGTTTCCTGTTGGGTGTTTTGTTTTTTTCATTCCATTTTGCATGTGCTGCACCTGCCTTTCCTCACACTGCCTCTTTCCTTGCCCATAGGTAAGGTGCTGGGTCATGGTGCCTTTGGGAAGGTGGTGGAAGCATCAGCGTTTGGGATCAATAAAAGTAACAGCTGTGAGACCGTTGCAGTCAAAATGCTGAAAGGTATGTAGACAGAAAAGCAGAACATGCAGTCTCTGTGGACAGCAAAGGATGAGGCATCTGCCAGGGAATCTCCACCCTGTAAATGCCTGTCTTTTACATAAAGCATTTTTTAAGGCCCTGGAAAATTTTTTATCTCCCACAAGCACTTCTGGGCGCTTCTGCCTGAGCCAGCCCTGAGCTAGGGAAGAGGAGCTGGAGCAAGTCTTTTAATTTATGGCTTTTCAGCCTCAACACAGTTGATCCTCTTGGCCTTCTCTTGCGGATGCTTTAGCCCATTCAGCTGCATGGGGAGGCAAGTGGCAGAACAGACAGCAGGGACTTGGGGAACTCAGCTTTAAAAGAAATTTAGCTGTCTGCAAAGGGAAAGAATGAGATCTGTCTCAAAGGACAAGCAAGACTCCAGAGCCCCTCTTTGGCAGGTCACTGAAGGAAGTGTTGCTCCTAGTTGCCTTCTTCCAGATGTGCCTGTTTATGGGCCAGGTTCAGAGCTGGGTAAGGAAATAGGTTGCAGCTCTTACCTAGCTCTGAGGGCTGACTTGACTTTGTATGGTCAATCCAGAGTGTAATTTTAAGCTTCTGTGGCCATGCTTTCAAACACACACCCACAACATTATTCCGTAATTTGGTACCCAACAAATACTGAGGCAGTCTCTGGCCAGCAGTGGTCTGTATGTGAAAACCCGAGTCATGGCTCATCTCAGCAGCACTTACCACTGCAAGAATACAGATGATCTGCACAGCAATTGCAGAGGGAAGCCTGGCTGTGCAAGGTTGCTTTACAGTCCTTTGAGGCATGGCTGTCACCTGGCCCATCAGCTGCAGCTCAAGAGGATGCTTCTGTCTCTCACACTATGTTTACTAATTCCCAAGTAAGGCAAAATGCATATGGGGAAGCAGAGAAGCATGAAAAAGGCACACAAAACCAGAGAACACACCCTGAGGGTAAAACAGGGAATCAAGAGTTGATGTAAATTAGACACTCAGAGAGAAAATGCAGCACAGAGAGCTGGCAGGGGCGTAAGACTGTGTTTGCTATTGGAGAGGAATCATAAAAAGATATTCTGGGTTTGAGCTGAGACAGTTACTCTCTTCAGTAATGACCAAGAGGCTCAGATGCCTTTTGTTTCTAATTTTCCTTCAAATTGTTTTATGGCTTTTTACCTCTGTTTGGAGGCTGAAAGGGCAGAAATTCAAACGTGTTCATCTGTGCATAAGCCTCAAGTAATCTTTTTCCTTGTACAGCTATCACAAGGAAAAATCTATTGGGCACAGGTTGTGTTGTCCTTTGCTCTGGGTCTCTGCACCTGCAGGGAGTACCCTACGCGTTACAGCAGGGATCCCGGGATCTCCAGACAAGGCTCTGACATTTCATATGGGAACATGCAATAAGAAAATGTACCAAGGCTCTGGGGTCACAGCCTCCTCAGCAAGACTCGAAATAACACTCTGATAAGAGAAGGGTGGTGAGGGGGAGTGAAAAGCTGTGAGGAGGCGATATGACACGGTCTGTGTGTTTGCAGAGGGAGCTACTGCAAGCGAGCACAAGGCACTGATGTCAGAGCTGAAGATCCTCATTCACATCGGGAATCACCTCAACGTCGTGAATTTGCTGGGTGCCTGTACCAAACCCAATGGTAAATATCGCAGGGCAATAGGCTGTGCCTGCTCCCAGAGGTCAGTGCTGATCCCCTGTGCCCTTTCTGCTGGCCACATGTGTGACCGCAAGGACATATGGAGATGTTGTCAGTGTGTCTGTGTGTATTTAGTGCAGGCGCCACAGCTCAGCAGGGCTGCACAAAACATGAGTTGGGGCAAATTCTGATCATCCCAAGTCCTTACCTCTTCCCCTGACCTTTGGTGTCTTCTCACCAGGTCCACTCATGGTTATTGTTGAATTCTGCAAGTATGGAAACCTCTCCAACTATCTGCGAACCAAGCGGGAAGGATTCAGTCCTTACAGGGTAAGTAGCTTCCTTTGCCCCTAGGGACCTGTCCCATGTCTGGGGAAGGAAGATATATAGCCTGAAACATGATCTGACAATGGAAGAAAGACACCCTCTGTCTAGCAGCAGATCAACTTTACATGGTCATCTTGGTTCATGTGTACATCAGGGAAGTAATTGCTTTCTGCGATGGAAAACAGGTGCTTGCAGGCCAGAATTACAGTTTAAGAACTGGAAAAGATTGTACAGCTCATGGGTGCAGGGCTTACAGTGTGTGTTGCTTGCTGAGGTTTGTGTTTTGGTCTCCTTGGCAGGAGAAGTCTCCCAGGCTGCGTATTCAGGTCCAGTCCATTGTGGAGGCAGTGAGAGCAGACAGGAGGAGTCGTTCTGGGACTAGTGACAGTGCTATCTTCAACCGCTTTCTGATGCACAAGAGCCAGACAGCGCAGCCAATCCAGGAAGGTAATACTCTAGCCTTAGCAGTAGCTCCTCACCTGTCCCACCAAAGAAATGCCAGACTTGGCTAACTTGGGGAATGGGTAGAGCATGACAGTGGGGAGCTGGGACCTAGTCTTGGAGCTGATCACTCCAGTGTTGCATGGCAATTCCCTGAACAGGACTATCACAGTTGTCTGTTGTCTCTTGTAACAGACTCTCAAAACCCAGAAGGGAGGATTAAATCCTTTGGATTTTTTTAGCCTAAAAAAAGGAGAATGGAGGGGGATCTCAGTGGGTCCTCCCTAGGGCAAGAATGATGAACTGACCTTCAAAGTCTCTTCCAGCCCTGTTCCCCACAAGTCTGTCTGACTGACGTGTGCTGGAGGCTGGACTCATTCTCCTCACACTTAAGCAGGTTCCCGCCATGTGCTTTCTGCTACCTAAGCAGAAAATTCTACTGGGGAGCTCGTTACTCCAGTTAGCACTGGGGACTAGCTGTATCTCACCAAGGGGCTGGTTGTATCTCACAGTGCTGGAGGGAGGCAAGGAGGACAAGAGACCGCTCGCTGTCTAATCATTTTCTTGTACTCTTGGACAGTGGATGACTTGTGGCAAAGCCCCTTGACAATGGAAGACCTGATCTGCTACAGCTTCCAGGTAGCACGTGGCATGGAGTTCCTGGCATCCCGAAAGGTGAGTTCTCTCTTTCCTTTGCTCCCCGCTTCTTTTGTGCATGCCTGACCAGGGAAGTCCTGACTACAGCCACTTTACAGGTGACACCCAGACAGATTCAGTGATCTGCCTCACACTTCTCAGGAAGTCTGAGGTAGTCCTGTGTACACAGAGATGAGAAATTAGTCCTCTTGGATTTCATCCTCTCCTTAATCACCTCCTTTTGAAATTTTTAACTCCTTCCCACTTCCACCATTCCCCCATCACAGCTCAGGTTCATGAGGGAAGGGGGGTGCTCTGCACTTTCTGATGGTGGTTGCTGTCTCTCTGATTTTACCCCTTCCTCTTCGTGTGCCCTCAGTGCATCCACAGAGACCTGGCGGCTCGCAATATCCTGCTGTCAGAGAACAATGTGGTCAAGATCTGTGACTTCGGCCTGGCCCGGGACATCTACAAGGACCCCGACTATGTCAGGAAAGGCAGTGTGAGTGCCATCTTCTCAAACCCTGTACAGATTAGGCCCCCTTGAGGTGTTCATAAACTACTCTGGGGCTGGAATAAACTGAGAAAAAGATGAAAAAGGAGGATTGGAACCACTTGTGTGTCTAGGACCAGGAACCATTGGCCCAACGATGTATGTGCTGTCCTCCTCCTCCAATCACCATACCTCTGTCTCCTTCCTTCTGCCGCTCAGCCTTTCATTAACTTATTCTTCTTTCTTTATATTCTTCCCTCCCCCTTTCAGTGTCTCCAAGCCTCCCTCTGACCTAACCAAACCTCCATTCTTCCATGGAGAGAGGAGCAGGGCTATCAGCTCTGGATTCCTTTCATCCCTTTCACCCCGTTGCTACAAGAAGGGCTGTCCCGGGACATGTCCCTAACTAAACACTTATGCCCTGCCTCTCCCTCCTGCAGGCTCGTCTCCCACTGAAGTGGATGGCTCCAGAGAGCATTTTTGACAAGGTCTACACTACCCAGAGTGATGTCTGGTCCTTTGGGGTCCTCCTCTGGGAAATCTTCTCACTAGGTGAGTGGTAATAAGGGTCACATGCCACTGAGGGAGGCAGAACCTCTCTTCCCACATAGCAGTTTGGTGGGTGAGTCTGTGCAGGAGGCCCTGACACTCTGAAGCATGTCTAAGAAGTGATGGGAAGAGACACCAGTGTGGACAAAAGAAATATGGAGGCCATATCCATCCATGAACAGGGTGATGGGAGACAGGTGTGCAGAGGTGGCCTCCTGCTCTGAGGCTGAGGAGCCTGTCTCAGGCAGTACCATGGACTTGGGCTGTGTATGAGAAGTGACCACATCTCCCAGTGTTTTGTGAAGAAGGGCGGTCTCAGGGAAAGGACTCGTTTCTCATGACACATTTCACGTTCCCACCTCTCTTTTAACCTGCTTTAGGGGCATCTCCATACCCTGGAGTCCAGATCAACGAGGAGTTCTGCCAGAGGCTCAAAGACGGTACCAGGATGAGAGCCCCAGAGTACGCCACAGCAGAAATGTGAGTCAGAAACCTCACGGATCCCAGCACAGGTCAGGGCAGGCCCCTCTGTGGGATGCAAAGACCTTTCAGCCAGGATGGGGGATGAGCCAACATCTCCTTCATGCCAGGCAGATGCCTGGAGGGCAAGCCAGATGGGTTTGAATGCAGGTCAGAGCTATTTAGGAACATCAAATCCCTTGTATACACACACTGGGATGGGTCTTTAAGTGGACAATGTGCTTTCCCACTCTGGAGGGTATCAGAGGTGTCCAAATTAGCTCCTTGTGAATTGTTATATTTAGTGCATAATGAACCAACCCCCTTCCAGTAGGTCCACATGGCCAATGTGCTGGGGATGCCGAGCTTTCCTTCACAGTGTAGGTACATGCTGTCCCAGTGGGCACGGTGTGGGTGGAAGCTGCAGAGTGGGGTAGGAAGGGGTTTCTATGCCATAAAACCAGCATCTTTTCTTGGCAGTTACCGTATAATGCTGAGCTGCTGGCACAGTGATCCCAAGGAAAGACCAACTTTCTCCGACCTGGTGGAGATACTGGGGAACCTTCTTCAGGAAAACGTCCAGCAGGTGAAAACCTCTCTGTGTCCCTGCTCAGCTCCAGACAGCTCTTTTTTCTCTCGCCACTAGCTCCCTTGCTGTGCCCTCCTCTGACTCCCTGGCCAATGCAGTACCTTTGTGTAGGCCAAGGGATAACAAGGGGTTTCTTGGATCAGAAAGCTCTGTTTCCCAGAGGTACTGGAGAGCTCATTTCTGCAGTAGCCCTCTCACTGCATCCTAATATAGCTTCACTCCTTGCAGGGCAGATACCCTCTCAGTCGTCATTCCAATATTTCCATCCTAATCCCCAGATGATTATTTTAAATTTTTCAGCTGAGTCAAGGCCCTGGCACTCCTGCCTCCCACACGCCTGCATAATGAAAACCAGGACTTTACCAGGGTTTCTGAAACTCTATCCTCAGATCTAAATGTCAGGGCCATGTGAACCAAACAACTGTTCCATTACAGCAGTCAGATACACAAATTTCCCTGAAGCTATTACTAATCGCTGCCATGCAGTAACTCACCAGGACTTTTAACTGCAATGAGCGTGCAGCTCTGATTTGAACATTTTCTTGATGTTCCATTTCATAAGATGATCGCTAAATGCTTAAATAAGAGTACTTTCTCATCCTGACGTCCCTGATTTTAAACTTTCAGCACTGGATCCCAGCACAGGCATGACTAAGCCACGATTGTGCGCCCCCGGAGCATAGCGCTCTGTTCATGGAGGCTAGAGAACTGTAGGTGCTGTAGGTCTGGGTTGTTTTCCTGCTCACACACACCTCCATGCACCTGCAACACTTGCAGCTACTTAACGCAGAGGGCACAGAAATCTCCAGCCAGATATTTTGTCCTAGAGAAACAAAAGACAAACCAGAAATTTTCCTCCCCAGCTCTGACAGCTTCTGCTTGTAGAGCCTTTTCTTGTGGGAAACTCCTCCCCTTCTTGTAAGGCCACTCACTGTTCTTCCTACCAGGAAGGGAAGGATTACATCCCACTGAACGACTCTCACAGCTCAGAAGATGATGGTTTCTCCCAGGTGCCTTCCTCAGCCCAGCAAAACTCAGATGAAGAGGACTTTGACATGAGGATACGCTGCCACAGCCTAGCAGCAAGGTGAATCCCCTCTGAAAAGGGCAGAGAGAGTCCAGCAGGCAGCCAGCAGCCCGAGCTGCTGAGGGATATGGGGAGAACCCAGGTGCAAGATGTTGGAAAAATCTCAGGGGATCAGGGGTGATCTGAGCATTTATGCCATAGCATCCTGCTTATAAAAGCAGAATCACTTTCCTTTGGTGATGAGAAAGAACCCTTGGTGTGTAAGCCTATGGCATTCCTTCTCCTGCCTCCAGCTACACTGCCAGAGCATCACATCCCGCTAAAGGCATTGTGACCCATCAGGCAGATGACGAAAGAAGGTGTCAGCTGGGTCTCTGCGCTTCTGCTAATGCAGGAGCTTCATCCTATCTGTGTGTAACTAACCCAAACAATTAGGCCTAGGCTTCTTGTCTCTGGGGAGCTGTGATAGTGGGATGGCTGGGATCTATATTACATTATTCTGTTTATCCAAAGTTGAGAGGTAATAGGGACCTGATTCCATCAGGAAGTCTGGGTGCTCCCCACTGCAGAAGCAGTATGGGTTTAAGAGGCCTAAGGTGACCCCACTCCCCTCCCAAAATCCACCATTTGGGTCATCCACCTCTCTGCATACTTTGGTTGCATGGAGAGGAGACGAGGTTGGGTTCAGGTCCTGTTTATTCAGGACATTGAGTCTGTTGGTTTTACTGAATACAGTATGCTTCTGTCGGCAGATACTACAACTGTGTCTCATTCCCTGGTTGTCTGACGGGAGGAAATCAGATCAGGTGTCCATCCAGGATAAAGACATTTGAAGAGTTTCCCATGACACATACAATGTACAAGGCACACCCGGTGAGTAGCATCTGAGTGGAGTTGAGCAGGGGGCAAAGAAACGTCCAGCTGTTTCCTGACACCTTTGCTGTTAAGATCATGTAAGGAAAATTGCTCCTATCTAATGTCAGTCTGTCTGTGTCATTCCTGTTCAGTCCGTCCACTCCTATGCACATTCATTTCTCCACCTGGCACATAGGGGTTCCTCTACAGCACAGCTTGTACTGCCTGAGTGTGAGATAGGGAGGTTAGATCTACAAGCAAGGACTATAAAGGACCTCAGAGAAGAGCTGCTCTTCACCCTTCTCAAATCTGTGAATATGGCCTGGTTAACCATACTCAAATCCAGACAGGACTAGATAAATCCAGTGTTCGTCTGGAACTCCCCTGTCCTGACCCACACAGCAGTGTGCAGTAGGGGCCCTCCTGGCCTCTCTGAACTGGGCTGGTACTTACGTCCTCTATAGTGGCAAAGCTTAAGTCATACTCTTAGTCTCAGAGGAAAATCTCGTCTCTTACAGATTTGATAGCAATACATCTTCCAGGCAGGGAGCACTCTTTTTTTCCCCAAAAGTGGCACTGAACTGCATGCACAAATCCCATCTTTGTACATACTACTTTTAAGAAGGCACCTAAGATAATCAGTTCCAGCAAGACCATAGAGCATGCTGGTAAAGTGCCTCTACTCCTTTTTCCCCATCACTGATACACATGATCTCATCTCCTGAATGATTCCTCCTCCCTTCCCACTCTGATCAGTCGACAGGGATGTTACTGATAACTCCTGTTGCTTCCTTCCAGGACAATCAGACAGACAGTGGGATGGTTCTGGCATCTGAGGAATTTGAGAGGATAGAAAACCGACACAGAAAAGAAGGTGGATTCAGGTACTCCTTAAGACTAGCCACTCAGACCTCCCTGCTGCCAAATGCAGACCGGGAGGCAGCTCTTGCTGTTTCCCCATAGGGAAGCCATAGCCTCTTGGGGCTCTCAGCAGCAGCAGGGCTGTGGGCCCTCAGCCAGATAAATCCATGCACACATTAACAAGAGGCAAAACGCATGAAGAACAGACCTGCCTGCTGCTTCCTAGGGTTTAAAAATATAAACTGTGCCCATTCCATGAGAACGTGTCCGTTAAGGTAATGAGGCACAGTGGAGTGACCGTGCTAATAGGACTCAATTATTGTTGACATTTTCTGGTGAAATGCATCAGGGCTTGTTCAAGCAGTGGCAGGTGGGATGGATGGAAACTATGCAGCTGCCACCTCCCTCCCCCAGCACTGACCCATGTGCTGCGGGGTCCTGATGTGGCACTGCAGGGATGGTACAGCCTTAGGACTTTCCACATGCCAGTACTAAGCCTGGAAGGTTGAGCTGCCACTCTCGGGGCTGTGGATGTTATGGATGGTTATGTCCTTGCCCCAGGCTTGGAGACTGGGTGAAAACCTATCCAGCTCATCTCTGCTTGGTGCCTGAGCAGGCTGGGACCTTGTCTCCATGACAAGCGTGTTGAGCGAGCCATGTCAGCTGTAGATAAGGACAGTCCCAAGCCTGTTCCTCACCTCCTCTGCCTCCCAACATCAGATCAGACTGGTCATTGTCCCTTAGCCATAGCCCTATGGCCTCTCTGCTGTTGTATCAGACTGTCCCCTGCTTCTTGTCCTTGTCCTCTTTTCCCTAAGACACACTCCCATTGTCTCCTACACCATGGGCTACTTGGCGTCCCGTCTCCTGGAAAGCACTGCCCTTGAACCTCTCCTTGAATGTGTCCCTGCCCTCCCTCTCGTGACTTCTTGCCAGTCACCTGGTATTGGCAGGTGCTGAGATGGGGTTGCTGATTTTCTCCCACATCTTCTTCATCATCTTCCTCCATTTCCTTTCCCCCATCCTGGCTGTTGGTTTGTATCAGTTTCTGTTACTCCTGCCAGGTGTAGGAACAATCGAGGCAATGTCGCTTGTCTCTCACAGCTCACTGGGGTCCCAATCCTTCCCTGGGCTTCCCAAAGGTATCTAGAAGAGCTGAAATAACTCTGTGGCCAGGTTATGTGCAGATTTTTCACAAAACATATGGGCTGTGCTTAGGTTTAGAGCAAGGCCTGGTGCAGTGCTTTGAAATGGAGGTATAGGTCCATTCCTGACCCAGCCTCTGCCCCATACATTAGCAGATGCTGTTTCCTGAAGCTGGGATCTCTCAAAGCAGAACAGAGGCTTTCCAGGAGCGCTCAGACTGATCTTCTGTGTCTCTCTCCCCACAGCAGTAAAGGGCCCAGCCGAACTGCAGAGCTGCCAGGCGAACAGTCGGACCTGCGGGGCAGATGTCGGCCGTCGTACGGGTCCCAGGTCGGAGGCCAGACTTTTTACAACAGTGAATACGGGGAGCTGTCAGAACACTCTGAGGACGGCAGCTGCACCCCACCTGGAGGAGGGGCTAGTCCCCCCACTCTCCATGCTTCCTTCTTCTCTGAGCAGTACTAACGACATCAGGCCCAGGAGGTGCCTGCCAAGGCATCCCCTCTCACCCTCCAGGCGTGTCATCAGGGTCACTCAGAGCTTCTCCTTCAACCTACGCCCAACCCCAGCAGGGAACCTACCCCGAACAGATGGGGAACACCAATGTCCTTGGAACCGCAGCACGATGGCCCACACAGCACCTCCAGCTGCAGCTTCCCTGTGTCGGGACTGGAGAGAGCGCCTCGCTGATTCCTCGCGTTTCTTTTCTTCCTGTGGCTCAGACAGATGCATTCTGCCGGCGAGTGGGTGCCTGTGTTCAGTGCTACAGCACCTTCTGCCTAGCATCCAGCCTCCACTCAGATCAGCTTCCCATTCAGAAAGCCCATTTCAGGTCAGATATAAATAGATCTGTCTTAGTCTCAAGTTTCTTCCTGGTGTGCAGCCTGAATGTTCTTCCTTGGATTGCTTCCTTCTCCTCTCCTCATGATGTCAGCTGCTGAGCTGTGGAGCAGAATCAAAGGGAAGAAATCCCTAGTGGTATTTGCAGCAAGAGCAGGACATTTTAAAGAGGTGTATGGAGAGATCCCAAGGGATCTTTGTAAATGTTCATGCACACTGTTCATTCTGGGTAGGTGCCAGCCTCCCCATCTCCTCTGCAAGCAAAATCCACACCCCTCTCGTCTCTGCTGGGGGGGGAACCTGTCAATCTGCCTTATCACCAAGATTATTTTAGCCGTCTCAACGCAGGTAGTGCTGAATAGGTCATCAGCTGGTGGCTAGAGTCCTCCCAGTGAGATAAATAGCAACTCTTTTTGCAGGCCTTGTGCAAAACAGGGGCTTATATACTCTGGGCTGGGAGCAGGTTACTCACAGTCTGCTGCTCTTGCCTTCCCCTTCTCCCAGAGCAGTGCTGAGATCATTTGTTGCTGGAGTGAGAAATTAAAGCAAAGCTGTGTTAATTTCAGCTGGCTTCTAAACATAGAGCGAAAATGGGTTGTTTGCTGGGAGGAAAAGGATCAAAGTGGTAGGGAGTGAAATGTTTATTTTCAAGTTGCTGCAAGGGTTTTGGAAACAATGGAAGGAACAGAGCTCCAGCAATGAGGTGCCCTGGGCTGCATCCCCTTGTGTGCTGGCATCACTGAGTACATGGAGGGCAGCACCCAGCCAGGGCTCAAGCCCCAGTCCTTCTGTATGGACAATTCTGCACCATGACCCATCCTGTCACCCTAGTTCCCTGGCTCTAAGGAAGCACTCTCTGCCCAACGGGCTCCTCTCCAGTTTCTATCGCAGAGCTGCCAGCATGGCGTACCTGTCTCCGGGGGATTGAGAAACATTTATTTGCTGAGGAAACATCTCATCACTTGGGCCTTTTGTTTCTAAAAGACACCACATGAATTCAGAGCTCTGAGGAACCTCTGCAGCTCCTCTCTACAGATTTCTGTGCTGCTGTCTCACCACTTCCCACCTACTTCTTTCCGAGAGCTCAGCCACAGAGCACGGTTACGTCACCGCCAGAGGAGTCTGGGTGAAGAGGCTCGCCTGAACAGCTTGTCATCTTCTCTTCTCCCACACGCCTGTGGCTGGCAGAGCTCCTCGCACCAGGGCATCTCTGCACCGGGGAGTTTCTGCTTGTGGGCCACACCTCTGTGCACAGGGCCAAGGGTTTGGTTTGGACTTTTAAAATTGTGTTTCCTGTCAGACGTACTGCTTTCCCAAACTGTGTTTCTTTTCCAGCAGAGAGTTTTATGCGTTCCCTGACGTGAGCCCATGAGGCCTTATGGATGACTTTCCCAAGTCTTAATTATAGTTCTCCTCACAAGTGTAATGGGGAGATTTATTTAGCACATGGGAAAAGCATGCCTGTCATTCAGATTCTCTAAGCCTGAGCAGAGCACCCAATGTTCCCCTCCCTTTTCGTGTCAGCAGGATGACATGGCTGTGATTTCCACGGCAAAGAGGCACAAAACCGGACCGGCTTGAGCCAAACTGGCTCAGGCTGTGGAATTGGAAACTGAATGTGACAATGAATTCCCTGACTTCTACTGGTGTCCCCCGAAGTTGCCAGGAATTTAAGCATCTTTAAGTAATTGTTATGACTCAGTAAGAATGCTCTGGCAGGAGACGCTGGAGAGCCAGGCCAAGGAAGTAGGACAGCCAACGGGGTGCAGGCCAGACCAAATTCTCCTGCCCTCATCTTGCCCTGGTTTTTGTACTGGTGGTTCCCTTGACAGAAGGAAGGCTGCATGTACCCCACACTGCTGGGCACCGGCATTCACATGGGTGGAAGGTAATAGACAGCTGAGCTAAATTCAGGCTGCTCACTTGGTGATGTGCATCCATACGACCCAGGCTCTCTTCTTTCCAGTGCTTCACAAACAGTTCTCTGCCTGCAAACATGGCCCCATCTGAGAGAGGGCCCAAGAAAGAGGCCTATAAATTAAATAATAGTTGAAAAACAGAATTCCAAAGTAGCTGCAAGTCCCTGTCCATATGTGAGGGATAGAAATGTACTAGCAAAGCCCAACACTAGCAGGGCACTGGCAGGATTCCTCAGCACAAAGGGGACAGAGGCATCTCAGCACCCTGTCTGGCTGTCAGCACTCCCAACCAGCCAGGATAGCTGTGCTTTGTCTCTAGGTTCAGCTCTAAATTGCTCACAAGCATCCTTGTGGAGAAAGGTTATTTCATCAGAGCCATTGTTAATGATCCCCTGCTTCACTCTGGGGAAAGCGCTGGTGTGACATCTGATTTTTGAACATTCAAATCATTCAAGTCCACAGAAGTTTATTTTCTCTCTTTTGCACCATCTTGATGGGGGGGTGGAATCAGATCCTATTGTGTCTGCGTCAACAGCATTGCATGAACAATGCAGCCATGATACGAGCAAACGTATCATGGCTCCTCTTCAGACACTTCTGCTGATGAAGAACAATTGTGGTGTGGGATACTGAAGAGCTGTTGAGACGATTGTACTTTCACTCTCCTAAAAGTATTCTAAAATCAGAGTGTACAAACCTGATACCCTTCCCCACACTCTTGCATTATTTTATTTTTTTTTTTACAGTCTCCAGATAAGCATGGGCATGAAATGAAGCTGGTCTGTTTTGGTTTTAAGATGTGAGGCAACAGTGTTGTCTGTCTTTCCAGAGCGGCAAGGGAATATTTCAACTTTTAAAACCCAGGGTTCGATAATTGTGCCTGCTCCGTTCACAATGCACTCTGTTGTGTTTTGTTTGGGCTTTTTACTGGAACTCAACATTGAAGCTAAGCTATTTATCATCATCCTCCTCCTTTAAAATGACTGTTCCTGCTCTACGTGCAGTCTCATTTTTCCTTACAAAGTGTTGGTGTTGAGAGGACATTCCTCCCTCATGAAAACAACGCGTTGGGTCCCCTACTTGCACATACACGTGCGTCTCTGAAGAAAAAAAATCTGTGTATTAAGTAACACTTCATTTATATTGCAATACTTTAACCTGGTACCTGTTGTTGCTACAGCAGCATTCAATGTTTCAGTGGGCTGCCTTCGAAGCAAGTAGGTTACAACATGGGTTATGTGCGAGTACAGAAATGTTGTCTGTGTGCGCGAGTGAGTGTTTTGTGGATGAGTGTTTGGGTGTTTGCACGTGTTAAGTTTTCCTACCAGTGAGCATGTGAGTGTTTATAACTCACGTTGAGTCTTGTCTCTGGAAGTTCACGGTTATATATCAAACCACTTAGAACACCGCTTTCTTTCCTCTCCTCCTATAGTACTTGTTATCCTTTGTCATTAAGAGTTTTGTTGTAATATCTAAATGTGAAAATGAATAAAGTCATAACTGGCAGCTGCTCTCTGGTTCCTGGAGGCCGCCGCTGCCCGCGGGGGCTGCAGCACCCCTCCGCTCCTGGCTCCCTGCGCAGCACTGGGCCCACCCACTCCAGCCCCAGAAATCAGCACATTTTGGGTTTGTTATTTTTACTTTCTTGTCCCATCGCATTTCCCCGCATCCTCTAGGAAACAGCTGGCCTTTGTGGCATTTCCATCCAGGATGAAACTCCGGTCTTTTCTCATGATGCAGCCGGATACGCTTTGGTTAAGCTTGCTGACAGGAGCCGGCCCAGCCCTTCTCCCCGCCGCCAACTCCCACAGATCCGCGACCCTTCCCCGCCCCCCGCCCCCGGCCCCTCCTGCCCTCCTTCACTACACAGCCAGGAGGGACCAGCGGCGGCGGG
>NW_009650172.1:742722-745546 GCF_000708025.1 Charadrius vociferus | reverse complement strand
GTAATGTACAACCTGACAGGAAAGCGAAGGGCTGGTGTGAGTTACGGGCGGGATCTGGGCTGCAGGAAACGTCGTGCGCCTGGGGAGCGCTGGAGATGGAACATAAATGGATTTATGACCATAAATCTGTATGTTCGGGTTTGGGCCCCTCACTACAGGAAAGACATTGAGGTGCTGGAGCGAGTCCAGAGAAGGGCAATGGAGTTGGTGAGGGGTGTGGAACACGAGTTTTGTGAGGAGCAGCTGAGGGAACTGGGGTTGTTCAGCCTGGAGAAGAGGGGGCTGAGGGGAGACCTTATCACTCCCTACAACCACCTGCAAGGAGGGTGTAGCGAGGGGGAGGTTGATCTCTTCTCCCAAGTAACAAGCAACAGGACAAGAGAAAACGGCCTCAAGTTGTGTCAGGGGAGGTTTAGATTGGATATTAGGAAAAATTTCATAGAAGGGGTTGTCAAGCATTGAAACAGGCTGCCCAGGGAAGTGGTGGAATCGCCATCCCTGGAGGTATTTAAAAGACAGGTAGACGTGGTGCTGGGGGACATGGTGTAGTGGTGGACCTGGCAGTTTTAGGTTAGTGGTTGGACATGATGATCTTAAAGGTCCCTTCCAACCTAGATGATTCTATGGTTTCCCAAAAAAAAATCACCAGGAGCCAGAGTGCAACCTGAGGCACAGCTCCCTCTTCACCCTGGTGGTGACCTGCAAAGAGCTCAGTGCCATTTGTCTGCCCAGAAAAAGGTCCCCTGAGGAGCAGCCACTGGCAGATGCATGGCTGCCCTGTGCAGGGTGGGGAGACCTAGGGACATCACCCTCAGCTCCGGCCTCTCTACCATCCCTTCATCCAGCTCCACCACCCATGAAAGCAACCGAAAGGACCTTTTAACTCTCCTCTCCCTATCCAGGGACCTTCCCGTCTGGGGAACGAGGAGATTGAAGCTGCTCTGCTGATGAAATACCCCATTTTTGTGTACTCCAGAGCAGCGCTGGGCTGCTCCTCTCCTGCCTCCCAGCCCGTCCTATGGACCACCAGCACTGGTTGCCTCATACGTGGCACAGGGCAAGCTGCCAGCTCTTGGTCTGTGAGGAAGGATGGGACCAAGCCAGCAGCCCTCACATTAGGGACTTGAGCACGTCAGACCGCCTATCTCCAGCAGAAATGGAGCCCACAGGAAACCAGACTAGGCAAAATGAAAAGCAGCCTTGTCTTGTGGTTAGAAAAAAGAAACTGGGAAGTTACTGGCTGGGCCCTTTGGCTTGTTTTGTTTCTAACATGGCCAGTGAATTTTTCTCAAATGCTTTTCAAAAGTGCTTGGAGATCCTTCTCTGAAGGTCAGTGCAGTAATAGGAGGGTGGTGAGACACTGGAACCAGTTGCCCAGGGAAGCTGTGGCTGCCCCATCCCTGGAGGTGTTCAAGGCCGGGTTGGATGGGGCTTTGAGCAACCTGCTCTAGTAGAAGGTGTCCCTGCCCATGGCAGGGGGGTGGAACAAGATGATCTTTACGGTCGCTTCAAACCTAAACCATTCTATGATTCTACAAATAGTAAGAAATCTTCCAAGTTCCTAGGATTCCCTGGCCCCTTCTGAGGACATTTGAGCAATAAAAGCACATAACTTTGCATCGAAACGATGCAGTGCTCTTAGTGCTGAAAAATCAAACTACTGTCTGCACTGCAGGAATGATGGCTCCAAAACATGTCCTGCACAGTGCAGTACCAGTGCGTTTGCCATGACGCTCGCCCTCCAGCTGGTGTGAAAGGTTGAGAAGCCATTAATGGCATGTGGTTCCTCACCCAGCATTTACCAAGAAGGGCAAAATTAAAAAAAAAAGGAAGCAGAACATTGAGCTGCTGTGCTACAGAAACATTTCCTGGATCGTACTGACATTTCTGTAGAGCTTTTCATAAGCAGCTTCTCAGAGGATTTTACAGAGCCACGTGCTATGTGCCTTTAGCAGAGCCCATCAGCCCATTCTGCTCCTAGGCGCAGGGTTGCAAACCTGCTGCTTTCCGTGGGAATGGTGCGGGTCTCTCCAAGGGCAGGATTAGACCCACCACTTGCATCTCAACGAACTGAACGGACTCTGCTTTGATGGTGTTATCTCACATGCGTATGTGACCAGGTGCATCACAAACAGATATACTACAAAACCTTTCAGAAGAGAGCAGTTCAGTAAGATGCTCAGGTTAAACACCAGGCTTATCGGAGGGCCTTCCCGGGCGGCTGGGGAAGTCACCAAGGAGACCGTGTCTCAAAGAACAGCCGCACAGCTATTTGTTCAGAAATTTAGAAAATATCCCAACTCACAGCCCTGCGGTACTTGTTTTCTCTACCATAATTTCCAGATAGTTTGCCTTTCAAAACCCCAGACGGCCATGACATTATTTTGTTGCTTCTCTGGTCACAGAGAGGACGAAATCCTTGCAACCAGAATGTTAGTTAAAGAGAATAATTCATCAAGTCCTGTTATACAGTATTTTATGGGATTAATATTTAACATCGGAGTAAGTTTTCCCATTTTAGTATGCCAGAACTGAGTAACTCCAGATTAGGTAGGAGTGACCAAATCCTGCCCCAACAACCCTTTCGGTGTTAATTGGGCGGACTGGACACACCCCACCACTTTTGCACACATTCAGCCCTTTTCCCCCCCCATTTTGGACATGCTTCTCAACGCTCTCTCCTCTTTTTGATTGTCAGCGCTCCTGACCCGCACCTTAAAGACGCTGAGGAGCCCGTGCGTGTCCCTACAGCTAACTCCTGGAAGACCCGCGGGTCGCTGGAACCAAGTGTTCCTTAGCAGAGCACCCACCACCGCCATGGCCG
>NW_009650172.1:738903-741639 GCF_000708025.1 Charadrius vociferus | reverse complement strand
CCCCGCTCTTTCCCCGGGGCCCGCATGGCTCTGCCGTCGGATGGCTCTGCCGTCGGGTGCCTCCCCCCCCCAGGGCGCCTGGCCTTTGTCTGAGCTCTGCGGGCTTTCCCAGAGAGCTCTGACAAACGAGAAGGAGGAAGAACTTACCCAGAGGAAAATTTAAAAAAGAAAAAAATCCATGAGAGCGCCGGCTTGAATAACAGCTCTGCAAAGCGTAGTGCGTTTTCCAGCATGGGTCCCAGTCGTGTTGAGTGATGAAGGTGTAATTTCTAAACTAATTACAGGGAGTCGGTAGGGATAGTTGACAGTATTTGGTTACGGCGTTGCCATGAATCTCGGAACAGCTGCATAGCTGTCTCACTGGGATAGATGTGCCACTGGACGGCTCTTGCAGCTGCATGAAATCATGATCGTTCAGTGTACGTTTCTTAAAAATGCTGTTCAAGCTGTCCATCAAGACTTGGGAGGACTGAAGCCGTCAAGCTGTTACTCTCGTGGCCAATCCAAAATGTGCTTGTTTGCGGTACTGACCATTGTGTAGTGTTTCCAAATAAGTCGTCTTTTTATTAAATGAAGCTGTTGTCCATCAATTGTTTTCTGAGAAATGTTGGGGTTTATAGAGAATGCTAATTGAAACAAGCTAGAGTATTGTCCTGATGTTTGCTTGAAATGAAACCAATTGCTTCAGTCACAATGATGTGGTTTTAGTAGTGTCTTATTTTGAAAACCCTTCTTGACATTATCTAAACTGCCATCTTCTAGAAATGGACCACTTGATGGATCACAGTGGTCCTATCCTGTCTCCTGCACAGTACATCTCTCAATAATGCATTAAGTGGAATAACGTAGTCAGTTAAAACTAGACTTTTAAGTGGTGAATATTAAGAGTTTTTTAAAATAATTGATGATGCAGAACTACTGTATTATTAAAAGCTTTTTGAGAATTTACCAAGTCTTAAGATCTGGAAAATACTTTGATGCTTCCTCAGAAAAAAATGCATCCTGCTGGGCAGCCTGCTGTAAGCTTCTAGGCTGTACGAAGCAGAGTGTGCATCGGCAAATACTTGCCAGTGTAATTGAACATTGGTTTTGTTAGCTTTACAAGGTGTTAACTAGGATATATTAATAGAGAATATTTGTGGGTTGAAGGGTGAGGAAGCAGAAATAGTTGAGCAAGTTTACTGTAAATGATTTTCATTTGTACTTCAAATCCTACCTTCACCATGCTCTGAGTCAGCTGTCATCAAATATGCTCAGTCTTTCCTTCTCCTGCTTCCTGATATTCCTCGTTTAAACACACACACACCAGTATTCCTTGTTTAAACACACACACACACCAACTGCCATATGAAATCAGGAGGCTGTCCTGAAGGTGAGAGGCATGTAAACACTGTTATTGCAAGTAGTATTCTTAGGCTTTTTAAAACAGCTTGCTTTTAATATATGCAAGGTGTCAAAACATGATTTGTTTAGTAGCCGCATTATTTGTCAAGAAAAACTTTTTATACTAATTACTTTTTAAATTGCTTCTGTAACTTTTTCTGCTTTTTCCTGATATGGGCTTCACTGGTGTGTGATTAAAACATTGAGGGAGGTGGACAGCATTTTCACAGGAAGCTAATAGTCAGAGAAGAGCTAAATAAAATTCTGAGCAGTCCATAAACAGCGTTTTTATACCTTACTGCTAAGTATTGTACGATGAGTAACTGAAGTGGGAAAGCACGGCAGGAATCAAAGTTGCAGGTGTCAATTTCTGCAGTTTTGAGATGCTGCAATCATTAAAATTTTGCCATGGATTGTTGGGGAGATTCTGTTTGTCAACAGAAGACTGTTAAAGCAAACGTTGCAGCAGTTGTCTTCCTTTAATGTCCTTCTGAATTGTTCTATGTAGGTTGTTACATAGTATACATTCTATATGAATTTTGCTGAGGTGCACTTCTTGTGGCTTAAAAACGGTCTATGTAGTAGGAAAGACTGAATGCTTTTAGTTAAGATGTTCTTGAACACTTAAGGGTCTTATGTTTATATTCTTCTGCTTTTTTATATCTAGATTTGATAAAAGGCACTTCCAGCAAGACAGCATTAATTGCTCTAATACTTTTTTTATCAGCCTGTTAATATTGCTGTAGAACTTGTTTGCAAAATATTTTTTTCTAATGCTTCTTAACACGAGTGGCTAGCACTGGCCTCTGCTCTTAGAGCAATAAATGCTCTACCCTGGTTCTCATGCATCTTAAGAAGACAAGGGCTCTACAGCTGTTAGCAACTATGTTTGAAGATACCTTGACTTTGAAACTGCTTTGATGTCGGGCATTCACCCATTTGTGGGCTATCCCTTGAAATTTCCAGGAACGTGGGTGATCTGTTAGCACCTTGATGTCAGACTGGGGCATCTATATTTTAGAGCTGAAATGTCCTTAATATCACATTTCTGCATTCTGTATTAAGATCCCTTATTCACTGCCTGCAGGGAAGTAAGTGAATTTACTAATTTCAGATTTAAGGCCAATGATCTGTTGCTGAACATACACCATTTGTAATAGCACAGCCTGTGATTTTAAGTGTTGTCCTCTGCGGTGGTTTTTGTTAGCTTGTGTTCTTGAATATGCCCAATATTTTATAACCTGCTTTTTGAAGTTGCCAGTCCCATGTGATTAACATCCTCTAAATTTCAGTGCAGAATGATATATTCAATCACTTCTCCCATTTCTTTAGCAGAAATTCTTTAATCGAATT
>NW_009650172.1:736131-738851 GCF_000708025.1 Charadrius vociferus | reverse complement strand
TTGTATGAAATTGATACTGGCTTTCAAAAGCAATATTCCCCTGGAAGTGATACGGCGGTAATTCGCATGACCGTTTGTGAATGTGACTTGTGAAAGCGTAGCTCCAGCGAGCTGTTGGTCACAGTTTGCCGCTGGGTGTAAATACAGCACTTGTGAGTGTGTGTCTTCCCAAGTGCATTAAAAGTGGCAGAGTTTCTCTATGAATTTCTCTTCCATTCTTCCACTTCTGGTACCTTTTCTTACTTCCTTGTAACTTGTTAATCTTTTGCCATGATTTAAGAGCGTTTCAAAGAGCTTGTGGGTGTGAATGCTGACAGATTATCCAAAAATGCTCCTCTCGCCCTGCATGGAAGAATAACAGTGAAATGCATCTTCACAGCCTGATGCGGCTTTTCTGATAGTTTAGTTCAGATTTATATCCTGTCTTCGGTGATGTTACTGAGCACTTCTCATTCAGTCCCTTACTCTGTTATTTGTGACTTTTTGGAACCAGCCATTCCAGCCCAAGATTCTCGCCATAGGTGCTCATGGCAGTGTCTGTACATGTGGCGTGTGAGTGACCTTTGCTTTTAAGCATCTTTGGTATCAGGTGCCGGATACCGGTTGTGGTGCTGACCTGTAGGTGTCGGGCATATTCCTCTTGCTGTGACAAACAAGCTAGAAGCCATTGAAAACTCACTTTAATGATACTTGGTAGAAACTGCAGCACTTTGTGGCTTAGTTCCCTCAAAAATGTTCTTCCATAGTGAACAGGTTTCTTCGGCAACTGTTGGGTCTGGGTGATGGCACGTGGTTGTGGACTGGAGACCTCTATGTGCTCTCAACAGTCACCTTGCAGATGGTGGGACCTTGGCTGGCTCGGGTCATGAGGAAGCAGGCAGGGTGACTGGGACCACGGGTGGGACTGATAGGGAGTGAAATAGCAGCAGACTCAAAGCCAAACTTGAAAATGTGAAGACACACCGAACAAATAGGTCAGGAACGAGGGGGTGAGGGGGAGTGGAAAAATCCTGGAGTCAGAAGGGCTTGTGGCGAGGTGATGGTTGTACAAAAGCTGCCTTGGAGAAAGAGCTCCTAGAAAGGTGAGATCTCTGCTGGAGGGCTAGTAGGGTTGTGGCTGGGCAAGGAGGCTGAGAATTTGAGGAAAAACATGTTAGAAAGAGGTGGAAGTCAGGAAGAAAGTATCGGCACAATGTTAGGAACGGAGGTGTATCTTGTGCACAGTACTGTAACTATAGTGTTCTATAGCATCTGACACTTTATAAACATGTTGTGCGAACAAGTTTTAGCTGCAGAAAGCTTAAAATAACAGTTTGCTGGTAACTGCAGAGCTTTAGGTAACATTCAGACGATTTTGTGTTCCTTTCTGGCCCAGAATCCAAAACAATAAACTTCAGGAAAATGCAACAAGGAAATGTATCAATAAATATAGAGTAGTGGAAGAAAAATCTTGTGCATGCCTCCATCCTTTACCATTGGTTACAGTATCCAGCTTAATTAGTACTCATTAACTGATAACAAAAGTGGAGGCTATATATTGGAGTTTATAGGCATAAGTGCAGTATATTTACTGAGCTAACAAGATTAAATCTTAACTATTACAGGACTCTTCTAAGCTTCAGTGGTTTTCTTTTGTTTAACTTCTTCCTTGAAACAAGATTACTTCTTGTTCAAAGAGCTTTTAAAAAGTGGAAATTATAACTGGCTTGAATAAGGACTATCTTGATAATAACACAAGCAGTAAGGCACTGAAAAAAAAAAAAGTGTATTACATGTATTAAACCCCAGTGGGATCCCAAGTAACTAGTACCCTTCCTTGAAAGAAGAAAGAATCAGTGCTGCTGTGTTGCTTCTGTAAATTTCCCAGCTGAATTCCTTTTCTGGCAATTTTATCACAGGATTATAATTAACGTGTTGCACAAAGCTGTCTGTTTTGCCAGTCAGGTGCGGTAGATAGCACCTGCCTGGGCAGTGCCTGCTGCAGGGAGGGGATGCTTTGGGGCACAGGCTGCACGGGACTGCATATTCCCACGGGATGTTTGCCTTCCCAACAAGGCTCTTGAGCTGCTGCCCCTCAGAACGGTGGTGGTGTCTCTCCATCTATCGTATTACAGTGATTGAAGGTCAGACTTTAAAATGATTTCTGTATGCGCAGCTGAGACAGACCAGCTCTGGCAACTGGTGCTGGCCTCAGAGAGCAGGGTATTAGCTAAGATGCAATCAATATCAAGATACCTGACCCTTTTTCTTTTGGGTTTTTTTTCTTTTTAAAGGGAAAAAAAAAAAAAGTATAAAATAGTTAATGCCCAGGATGTGGGATGGTGGCACTGGCCTTTTTTGTGAGAAGGGGCAAAGTGCAGTAACAGTCAATGCAGCAGCCTTAGCTGACGTGAGAGGTCATGGCTACGTTCCAAGCAATGCAAGAGCAACATAAACACCCGGTATATGAGAGAAGGCAAACCCAGACACGGTTCAGAAGTAGGAGGAGGCAGTCTGCGTTCAGACGGGTATGTGCTTACTTGTGACAAAGCCTCTGACAACTGATTCCATTTTTGCTCCCATCAAATGGCTGCCCTTCTTACAGGGGGAAGGCTAAATGACCTGGTCAAGCAGTTGGAAAAAATGAGGACTGTTGCTGTTCTAATGTAAGCTTGCCGATACTTCTGCCGTAGTTGAGGAAGCCCGGTTGGAGCTATTGCATTATTAACTATTTCTTTCAC
>NW_009650172.1:735386-736095 GCF_000708025.1 Charadrius vociferus | reverse complement strand
GCTCTTGAATTTACAAAAAGGCTTAGGGAGAAAGAGTTACATGCAAGTAGAGCAGTGCTGTGTGTTCTGCAAGAGGAAACGAGCTCTGCTCAAGTTGAGAACAAATGTGCAGCCTAACAGTAGGTACTTACATCGCAGCTGATCCTGCTGTAAAGAGGCTCTTTGGTGGTGTTGGGGCTTGCAGTAGAAAGGAAGATATTTACAACACCACTGTACATAGCTCTTTAACCCAGCAGGCTGCCACTTATCACAGAAAATTGGGGGTTTGCCAACTCGTTTGTGGTACATAGGTAGACATAGAGAAAGGAAAGGCAGAGTAAAAAACTTACATTTCAAATAAGCCAGAAGAGTAGCACACCTATAAGGAAACAGCTGGCCTTCTGTATGCTTATATCTTCTGAAATGATGAAATTACATGAGTGACTTCTGATCATATCTTTCTGTGTGCAAGTGATTTATTTTAGAATTACTTTAATTTAATGTGAAGTTGCTTTTCATTCTGGCATGGACATCATCCAGGTAATCCTTGCAAGCCCTAGTCTTTTAGATCCTAATTGGACTTTGGGCAGTGGAGCACAGATGACACAGTAATGGAGAGATATCGATGATGATTCTTGCTGACATTGTTTGTTTATCTGTGTCCCTTACAATGCCAATTGATGCGCCTGGGATGTTGGTGTATAGCCGATGTGTTATTTTAGCCAGCTCG
>NW_009650172.1:703571-735339 GCF_000708025.1 Charadrius vociferus | reverse complement strand
GTCTATTTAAAAGACAAGCAGAAAAACTCAGGCTTTCCATAATTGTTCCTGAATTTTATTTAGTGAAAAGATTACTTAAGATTTGTGTGGTGTAAGTAGGGTGCTCATGTAAAGAAAAGTGGGTTGTGACTTTTTATTAAATCTCAGGTGACTTGCAGTTACTCAGTTCAGGTTTATCTAAACCAACCAGATTTTCCTTAATGTTTTTGTATTAAAGTGCTAAAATAATACTGTCCGCTGTTAAATTTTCATCGGGACATATTGAATCCACCTTGTCAGGAATAGCAAGCTGTATGCGTTTGAGTGGTGTTTGTTGGTCTATATCTGGAAAGCTTTTATCTCTTGATATCTTGTTTCCTAATCCTGTTGCTCTATCCAGTAACATTTCATAGCTCTGTCCACAGCTGAGAGAGACTTTGATCTCTACCATGGTAGAAAATTTTGTACTATTTTTTCCCAGAGATATGGTTTCTGTTATCTCTTACTACTTTCTCTGTCGGTTTTTAAGCTAAAAATTTTAAGCCATACAAATTTAAAGGTGCCTATATATTTTTTTATATAACTGAAGTACATAGCAGACATTTGAGAATGCTGCTTCCCTTTTCAAGGTGCCTTTTGCCTTTTATTGCTTTTATGATTTTTTTTATTCTAATAGCTCATTACCCTATTTTTGTGGCCATTTTTATTTTCACTTGGTATTTTAGTTTTGAGGATGTGTACTGAAGCAAACTGTACATAATCCATAGGATTAGTGCTCTTCACCAATGCCATATGTTTTAAGTAAATTGATGTTGGCCATAGTGTCTACTTTCAGGGTTAATTTTGGCAGTTTGAGGAGATCGTGTGGAATTGTGACCATTTCTTGAATGGCGTTTTCCAAAGGACGTATCACACCTGGGGATTCTTGAATATGATTTCACGGGAGAAGGATGGGATTTTGGCTTTCAAGGCTTGAGAAAATTCCTATCACAGTCCAGTGCTTTCCCCCTCCTGCATTTTTAAGTGGAAATGTTCTGAACAAGGGGAAGGAGTGTGTTGAACAGTAAACTGCTTTTATCTTAACAGAGGATATCAAGATTTGTTGCACGTGTCATGTTATGGTTCTATCACATTTTCAAAAAGGACTACAGTTCCTTGAAAAAAAAGTACTGTTCTCTTAAATTTAAGACTACAAAACAAGCTACAAAAGTGCAGTTGATATGCAAGCGCACTCCTGTGATCATTGCTGTTCGTGATGGCCGTCACCAGCACTCCAAAACACGTGTGGGTCAGTGCTAGTTAGCAATTTCCAAAGGGATTTGAGTAATGGAAGAAAATACTCTCTAAAATTCAGCTTTGGGCATACTCTCATTACTCTCAGGGTAATGGAAGAAAATACTCTCTAAAATTCAGCTTTGGGCATCTGTATTTCAGATTTTCCCTGATCCCCGTATAAAACAAAAGCACACGTACAAACCTACAGCAAATAACCCCGGGTGTCTGAAATGTCTAATACAGCCTGGAAAAACAATCGTGAAAAGGATGTGCTTGTATCTGGTTCCCCACCCTCCTTCCAGGGGAACAGGGAGAGGCACTTCTTGTCCAAATTAAGAGATGCGACGGTTTCCTGTGCGATTGCCACCACAGAGATTCATCTGTGCTAGTTTAGGGGAGCAAAAGATTTTCTGTCTTGTTTCAGAAAAGGTCCTTTGGCTATTGGAATCTTCTTTGTTACAGGTTTTAACCTGAGCTATGTTAAGCTGAGGATGCTTAAAAAGGTCTTTTGTTTCCAGCTAGTATGTTAAACTGGGTATTTTTTTGTGGTAGACCTTTTGTTGAAATCCCATAGTCTGTGCTGAAGAACTCCCTTCTTTAAAAGGAAAATGTTGTGGGACACTTCATTTGAATTGCACTTAGGATCTGTAATGTTTTCAGAGCTATTCTGCAAATAAATTGTTTGTTTATGTCTTGAAAAATCACTGTTATCCCACCCATTTTTAGTATCATAGGATTCTTACACTCTTGGCCTTTGAAGGGGTACATATCTTTGTATTTTAAGTTACTGTTGGCTCTAAATTTCTAAAATCCCTTAATGATGTATCAGGCTAAACTGTGTGTTTCCAGTTGTGTAAACAGAAATGTCATTCATCAGTTTCGGCGGCTGTACCGTGGAGTTTTATCTTCTGCGTTGCATTTCGTGCCTTTTGTACCTCGCTCTGTGTGGGTGTGGGCTGCTCCAGGATCCGGTACAGCATCAGAAGGGACCAGAGAGCTTTGCAGGCTGCTGAATTCAACCCGCCGGCACTTGCCCTTCCTCTTACTCCTCCTTTATACCATCAATACCCCTTTAGCTGACAACTCGAGTGCATCGCGTTTGCGAAACGGTTTGTTTCTCTCTCAGTTTGAATGCGCTTCCTTGTAGGGGAAATGTGCACGCGTCGAAAGCTGATGGTGGCTGCTGGGGTTTTACAAGACCAGCTTTTAATGTCTTTTTTTTTTTTTTTTACAGTAGCCTGCGTGTGGCAGATAACTCTGAAATCTTGTTTTTGCAACCTCCTTTGTTTAGTTACACTTCCCACTGCAGTGATATTTGACTGCATTAGGAAGAAAAAAAAGTTGTTCTCTCCAGACTGACTGATAAACAGCTGTTTCGTAAATGCCTGTAGCATATGAACCATATTCTAATGTTTTTCAGCCTCTAGGCAGGTATTGATTCAAATGTAAATTCATTGTTCTAGCTGCACTAGAGTTAAAAATAGCTTGTGTTAGTGAGCTTAATTTTGGGGCATATAGTCACAGCTCTCAATGAGTGAGATTTTTTTTAAAGACTTTTTTTCATAAGAATGCAGTTAGCTTTAGGCTATATTAATGAGAGGATAGTGGCTTCCTAGTGCCTGGCTGTTAAGTAATTCAGCAAAACTTGGAGTTAGGGTTTTTTTTTTTGCCTGTTCGAACAAATTGCCGTCTGTGTCAATGTATTTCCCGTTTCAGTTGCAGATCGCCTGGGCTGTGACCCTCGGACACGTTTCCAAGTTCCACCAAACACCAAGCAGTGGATCGCTTTGCTACAGCGAGGAAACTGCACGTTTAGAGAGAAAATACTGCGAGCAGCTTCGCATAATGCCACAGCAGTGGTCATTTACAACAATATATCCAGTGAAGAACCTGTCACGATGACTCATCAAGGTAAATAAAATGTAATCTCTTTTACTACAATTCTTTTTTTTTTGCCACAGTGCTCTTTTGCTATATAAACTATTGCTACAGAGCTCTTGGCAGTGCACAGATGATGCTATTTGAAACAGCCTGTTCTCTAATGGTGTTTACATGTATGCAATATAGCAAAACAAGCCAATCATTCTGAAAAGTTGTTTTCCTTTAGCGTACACTTTGTCCAATGAGGAGCACTTTCCTCTGCAGCGGGGATATGGGTGCTTTGGAGTGAGGAAATACCTGTAAGATCTTAGGAGCGATCTCTTTCAAACCTTTCAGAAGAAGAAAAGGTAACCTATAGTGGAAGGTCTAGAATTTTACAAAGCGTCTGCACCTGAAGAATTTTTATAGTAGCATATCTTCAACCAGCTGTTATGGTGGGGACTTTAAATTGTTAACAGTTATATGAGGATCTGAGCTTGCATGCTTTTTTTAATGACAGTTTACAGAGGGGTCTCTCTCTGCTGTGTCTGAGTGCCACACAGGAATCAACAAAACTTAGTGATTCGAAGAGCAGTTGCTTCCATAAGTTGTCTAGAATTAGGCTACCGCTGGTCTAGAATAATGCTGAAAAATCTGGATTTCTCCGTATTTCTACTGTGTTAGAGCTATGTATGTGTAAAATTTTGCTTTTATTAGTGAGTTACTTTAGCTGGTGGGAGCCTGATATGTAAACGTTTCCTGTGGTTGAAAATTATTTTCACAATTCTGATAGCCTTCAGGAAAAATGAAAAATGTAGCTTTCTCAATTTGGAATTATGTAGCTTAATCAGAAAAGGCATATTTCTATATTTGATGGCTGTACTGCTAGCTGGTGTTTTTTTTTCTAGAATATCTTCACTCCTTTTTCTTTAAGCATAGGGCGTTGCTTGGAAACTAGAACTTCCTAATTATTGCTCTGCATATTGTCACACAATTAGAATTGAATTTTTTTACTAAAGAAGTGCTATGGTTGCTTCTTTCTCTCTTTTTTTACAAGCGAAATGTCTTGTGGCTTCTTCTGGTTTAGTGGGGTTTGATCTTTCCAATTCTATATACCACAGGAATTTTCCAGGGAGATTTTGACCTCTGTGTAGCAATTCAAAGCCTGTTGACAATCCATTTTATCTTAGGTACCTTCCTTAGACATTTTTGCAAGTAGTCTGCAGGCAAAAAGTCCCGTATTCTCATGAAATGTTTTTTACCACCTTCCTTTGGTTTTTAGCCACTTCTCCCTCTGCTGAGGTAGTACCTTCCAAAGCCTTCAGCTCTGGTCTCTCTTTGAAATACCTGTAAGATTGTAAGGTCTGCAGACTGTTTAGCAATGATTTGTGACTTCTGTGCCCTGGAATGCCTTATTGTGGCAGAAAAGGACTACCAATAACAGCGTAGCTCTAACATTCTTTGCTCTAATGCATGTTAAATCATATAGCGGGTTTGATTATCATTTTAATACCTTCTTTCTCATAATGCTCTTAGATTTGGCAGGTGCTTTCTTATCAATGGGATGGTGTCTGTCTTTTATTAAGAAATCCTAGTTCGCTTGGTGTTTCAGCTCTGAAGACCAGTGTGTTGCCTTTGAGACTATATCAATAGGTCCAGTGGTTCTCGTAGGTTGAAATAATCTCTCAAGTTATGGGAGCTGCTGTGGGTAACATGGTGTCTTGTCAGCTAGCCAGGGGACTGTTTGGACACTTGATATTTGGGAGGAAAGCTAATACTGACTTCGAAATATTTACTCTTACTTGTGACAAGCTTTAAAAAAAAATATATATATATAATTACTGGAGATGATGTGTATTTTATCTTTGAGTTTAAGATACTGTTTTTTAGCTGCGTGTACCCAGTCCATGGTATACTGGAATCTGTCACTGATTTGGGCTGTAGGTGCTATCTCGAAATTAGTATTGGACTTGAAGTGGTCAAACTATGCAGCAGACTAAAAGTAATTATCTAAAGCTGAAGTACCACCTTAGCACCACAGTGTAATGAAGAGAAAAGTTGCTCCACAGCTTTTTGTTTTGGTTGCATTACGGTCACGTAAGGGATCTCCATAGCAATCTGCTTTGCAGAGTTTCCTATAAATAACTTCCTGCTTGCTCGATGTCAGCGCTGCGAGCGTGTGTAGCTGAGACGCAGAGTAGTCGTGTGGTGTTAGCCTCAGCACGGGGAGGGCTTGGGATCCAGCATTCCCCTCGCTGAGAATTATTCCAAGTGGGATATAGATTCATGAACTGATGGTGACGTGATGAGCCCATTCAAACAGATGCTGCGTGTAAAGCAGCCTTACAGACATTCAAGGCGCTCTCTGGTCTTCCTTTTTCTTCCTCTTCAACCGTATCACTGCTTCTATGCTTTTTAGGTGGTGGACAACCACATCTTCTGCTAATTAGGTACTCTGGTGCGCTTCATCTCCTCTTTAGTATTTTCTGTCCTTGGGAGGAGTTGACCCCGTGTATCTGATAGCCGTTCTGCTGCTCATTCAGTTAAATATGTGTTAAATAGAGTTATAAAGTGAAAATGAAGGTGAGCCACCAAGTTGGTCTTATTTCCATATGATGTCTAGGGCTGTGCAGTGTTTCTCTATTCTTTTAAAAATGCATTCTTCAGAAGACAATTTTGCAGCTGTATTATGATGACCAGGTTCATGGTTCTACATTTTCCTTCCATAGACAGGTTATAATAGACCTCGTGTCATTTTATATCAGTATAATATAATTTTTATACTGCTGCATAACAAACCTTAGGAATATTCTGTCTTCCTGGTGAAGCACAGAGGAAAGCAGCAACTGCTGATAATGCACAGTGTGAACTGCACGCTCTCCTGCTTTGATATTTGCATGAATTCCAATCACCAGCTTAGGCAACGTCTGTGCTAAAAATAAGTAAAATATATAGCTTTATGGATGTTGCCCACCTGCAGAGAGGTGATTCCCTATGAAAAGAGCTCAGTAAGCAGTTCTCACCTGTGGGATTAATATTTTATCTGAGTTATTTTATGCTTGAACACACATTTGAAAATGTTAATCTTATGGAAATTTGTTCGTACTCAACAGTTTATTTAGCAGAATAAATATCCCTTCTAGTGGCTGGATAACAACTGTTACTCTTGAATCAGTCTATCATGGCCACGCCAAATGAACAGTTTCTATCGCTAATACCAGAATTTGCTTTTTCTTGTGTGAGAATCCACTAAGTCTCTGCTCCTTTGACTTCAACTTGGAGTTTTAAAGTAGGTACTGACCTTAAGGAGTTGGTGAATTTTTTAAAATATATATTTCTGTTCATGTTATTTGCAACATTATTTTGTTTTCTCTGAGTATATCCTTGTATGTACTACTGTGTGCATGTAAAATAAACTTATTTTACACATTCTTGTAGATGTCCTCTATCAACCTAAGTGAAGGACATCTTTCCCAGCATAGGTTATGTTAGACTATGATATCACTGGCAGGAAGGCAGTTTTATGAGTGGTTTTGTGTGCTACTTCTGTTAAAGCAGAACAAATATTGTCTAATGTAAAAAAGAGCCTGTGTGGTAGGGAAATTTTTTTTGTATTTAGCAGCTGTCTCCTTTATAATCAATTATGGGAATAGGACGGAAATGCAGGTAAAATAGCATTTTAATTCTTTTTTTTGTTTGTGTGTGTTGGAGACAGTCCTGCCAAGTACAAAATAGTTAAATTTTATATTGAATTTCTCTATTAAAATCTAGACTTTTATTTGAACTTATAGAAAAGGATATAAGGCGAAGAAGCCTCTAAAGTTAAAATTTCGTACTCAGAATTTATAGAACAAATATAAACAGAAAAAGATAAACAAATGGACTGTCAAAATGAAGTTGCGTTCCAATAACTACTGTTTATCAGTGCTGAAGAAATTTCTGCAAGTATTTGAACAACTTCTAGTATAATACCTTTTTCAGAGGACTTACCTGATTATAGAATCATGGAATGGTTTAGGTTGGAAAGGACCTTGAAGGTCATAGAGTTCCAAGTCCCCTGCCCTGGGCAGGGACACCTCCCATCCAGCCCAGGTTGCCCCAAGCCCCGTCCAACCTGGCCTTGAACACCTCCAGGGATGGGGCAGCCACAGCTTCTCGGGGCAACCTGTGCCAGGGGCTCACCACCCTCACAGGGAAAAATTTCTTCCTGATATCTAATCTAAATTTACCTTCTTCCAGTTTGAAGCCATTACCCTTAGTCCTATCTCTACATTCCCTTGTAAAAAGTCCTTCCCCAGCTCTCCTGTACCTTTTATGTACTGGAAGGCCACAATAAGGTCTCCCCGGAGCCTTCTCTTCTCCAGGCTGAACGACCCCAACTCTCAGCCTGTCCTCATAGGAGAGGTGCTCCAGCCCTCTGATCATCTTTGTGGCCCTCCTCTGGACCCGCTCCAACAGGTCCATGTCTTTCCTGACACAGGTAAATCTTTTAAAGTCTGTAGAACAAGCTGCAGACATCTCATCGGGATCGATCTTTGCTGTGTTTCTAAAGAAACGATGCCTTTGTTTTCTGGCAGAAGGTGTTTCTGTTCCATGCGGTGCACGGAAGGTGACGTTCTCCTGCTGTAGTGCTGTGGGAGAGCTGCCCAACACTGGCTCCTGCAAGGCTTTCCTTTCAAGGGCAGGATTTCTGATGGCCCTTTCTTCGCTTAAAAAGCACCCTAGCACAGGAGGCAAAGTCTGTACTTGCTTTGAACTGTGACGAAAGGGAATGTATTTTATGTGGATTATTTTAGGTCAGTGGGTCAGAGGCAGGAGGGATGGGAAGTAATTTGGAGTGGTTGCCATCTAATGGCTGTTCCATGTTCTTGCCCTAATTCAGAGTGGGCAGAGTGGACTGCAGAGACCTAGCAGTCGAAATGCCTCTCTCCTCCGTTGTGGTACTCGCTGCGTGCAGCACATCTCTTCTGCTGCTGCCTTTTTGTCGCTAATGTCTCTTTACGTAACTGTAAACTGAACTGATGCGTGAAAGCTATGGCATTGCAGATTATTTGGCACAAATGTGCGCTGGCGAATGTTTCAGCTCTATACCAAATCCACTGCAAAACTTTCCCTGGATTACTGAGATTTACTTTTAATCCACAGCTCGAAACCGATTTTATTGTATATTGCAGTATTGTTATTATAATTTATTATTGATAATTTATCCTGGAATATTAGTTAAAAGGAAGGAGAGATGAGTCATTAAAGTTGGAGCTTTAAAAAAGGCAAAACAATCAATAGTCTAACCGTAGTTTGCGTATCTTTTGATCATTTTATATTGCTTATTGATTATATTCGCTAATTGAAAATGTGGGGAACAAGTGTCAACAGCATTATAGTTAATGATGTTTTCCTACTGCATTTCTTGGCGGTTTATCCATCAGGAAAATCTGTCATATGGTAGATGGAGGTGTCTGACACTTAAGGAGATGTGGAGAGGAATGTGTTTGAAGCACAGATTCTGGACCATAAGGAAGCACTTGTCTCTTCGACATAAGCCAGGGAAACCCCTTTACAAAGCTAACATAGCCTCAGTGCTGTGCAGAACTTCTTAGCAGTGTTTTCTGTGTGGTATATGACTCGTCCACAACTGAAATAACAGCGGTTAGGCTCATTTTTCCTTAGCCAGCTGAAAGGGTAATTAGTTCTGTGACTGTCAAAAGGCCCGTGGGACTGTTAGTGACTGTAAGTAATTACATTCTTTTTCTTATCCAAAGTCTGAGCTCCAGCAGCAGAGTAATTCCCCAAATCTATGGATGTGGTGGAATCAAATTTATGATATTAATCTATGAATATGCTGTTTATGAAGATCTAAAAATATTTTGTGATGTCCTTGGGCAAGGGTTTCTTGCCATTTCTCTTCTGGGGTTTTCTAAATTTGTTTGGAATGACTGTCCGGATTGATGAATCTGTATGGAAGTTGTCTGTAGATAGAAGAAAATACATGAGCGTCACAAGCTACCCTGATGAGAAATCCCTGCGTTTTTTTAGCTCCAACTTCCATTAGTGGGAATACAAATTGCTATCCAGAAATTACAAAATGGGAGCCACCTACTAGCACCTGGTCACATAACAGAAGGCAAGATTACGGAGACTTTTGGTTATCGAAATCCAAGTGTGCCTTAAATCGATGAATGGACCAGTAAGGTCACATTACATCAATATTATTGAATAATCAAGAGTGTGAATCAGTGATTGGATGTTAAATCCAGATCTAGGGTAACAGTTTTTGGACATTGTTCAGAAGTATAGGTGAAGAAAGATTGTTTTCAAATAAGCAGAATTATCTTTAGAAGATAGAAACACATATTTTGGAAATGCATGAAATTGTGACACAAGTAACCCTTTTTCAGTAGTGTGTCATATGTTAGGATTACACCATTTCCCTCATCAAAACTTAATGTGATCCTTCTGCTTTTTATTAATTTGCATTTACTCAAGGCTTGAATATAAAATTTGATCTACTTTGCTAGCATACTAATACCTTAACAGTAAAAGCAGTCATTAAAGAGGACCGCAAATGCAGTTTACTCACCATAATACATAGTTAAATGCCTTGTAAAACTATGCGAATGAAATAAAAAATCTGTGCACAGATTGTGGAAAGGGGATGATAAAATGACAAATTCCTCTGTACCAAGATTTTTTTTATTCTTCCGGCATTATTTAAGTGGAATGTCCGTTTCCTTTTCAAAAAAAATTGTAATGCAAGTAGATGCAAGGAAGTATCACTAAAAGAGAAGAATGTTGTGTGAAATGTCTGTAAAGTCATTGCAACATCTGTTTGCTTTTCCCCTATCTAGGCTTTTTTTTCCCCTAGTGTAAAGAACCCAAAACGTGTTTAAAAATATACATAAATACAATTCCCAGAGGATAAAAGTCCCTCTATGGAAGGGGAATTTGCAATATAAGTAGAATGGTCAAGGCAGCCAAAAGGGGGGGAGGGAAGGGACGACACACGACACAGGACGGGACATGGGCGGACAGAGGACCACACCAACCCCCAAACCCAGTGTCCTTACCATTTTAAGTGAACTCTGCTACAGCTCTGGTTCTGGAGATGTAGAAATTCTCCCTCCTGGTGCTCCCTCCTTCTCAGCCCAGCCATGGATCTCTCCTCCTGGTGCCCATCAGAAGCATTGAAGTAGCCTATTTTTGCTTTCAAAAATCGGGATAGGGCAGAGGTTCAGGAACTTGTGGGTTCAGGAACTCGTGGGAGGCTCAGAGAAGAGGTGGGTGCATCTTGTAGCTTAATAAAAGCATCTTAATTCTTCTAACGGTGCTTAGCGTCATATGACTTACGATAGAAGATAAAAAGGAGCTCTCTGGGTGAGGCTGATAGAGAGGAAATGATCTGCAGTGAAGCTGAAGTCTTAACACCCCTCTCCTACGCACTAATACCGTGTTGTGTCTTTGAGAGATTAAGTGTTGGTCTTCTTGAGTGGGATATGCAGGGTGTAGCAGAGACCGCTGGACCTTTCCAAGCTTGAGGAAAGCCAGGGGCATGGCTCCACCACCTCACGCGTATCCGCCTGATTTGGAGTTGTGAATGAAGCAGGAGGATTTAGCTGTAACTACCTGTTTTGATCTTACGCAGATCACTCCTCAAGAAACGTCTCCGTGAGTGTCAGAATGGAGCAATTGGGTTATGAAATAATGTGTCAGCAGTTGTAATCTAAATGTGGCCCAACAGTTTCCTCAACTGATTTTGCTATTTAGCTCTCATTTTAGGATCTCTTGGTCATAGTAGATTATAAAGCTGATGTGAAATATGGTGAGGACACTATACTGAAGCATCGTTTCTTGTTTAATGAAGGAGGGTAGGCATTGAAAAGATCATTCCTGCTTAGAAGATTATTATTTATAACCAATGGACGTAATAATTTAATGTGCTACAGGCTAGTGCAACAAGAACCTGATTAGGCTTTAATATTTGTTTTGAAGTTAATTGTGTCACACCCATCTCTGGAAAGCTTCTCTTGCTGTTTCTGGTTTTCTAATCATATGCCTCAATCATATGCCTGTTTTTCTTAAAGGAGCAGAACTTTGTGAATGTCCGTTATATGTCTATTAGCAGTACAGCAGTGAGGGGTACATTTCAAAATAATAAAGTGTGTTTAGGCGTATTTAGAGGGTACAGTGCAGTGTCCTTTCATAGCCTGGCAGAGTAAAATCTGTGAAGCTCTTTTTGCTGCATTCAAAGAGTTTTGAGTGTTCTTCAGACATAACTCAACTGTATTTCAGTTGCAATTCATAGAAGCCAGGTCCTCACCGAACCTGACTATCTACTGCCTTGTCCTCTTAAGCAGACAGTCAGAATTCAAGTTTTAGCCTCAGAAGAGATTTATTTTTTTCTTCCCCAGGTTGTTTTGCACAGACTTGTCATTTCTGCAAGTATCTGCTCAATGTTTTGGGATAGCTAGTTGTTCTGCTGGCTGGGTGTAACTGATGCATCCTGTGAAAGCCGAACTTCTGGGTCACAGTTTCGTATACTGCTGTCCTCATGATAGTGTTATAACATCTGTTCTAGTGTCTGACACTACGCAAAATAGGCATCCTAAAGTAAATGTTTATATACAGATAAGAATTCAACATTTTCAATGTTATAAAGGCAACAGGAAGAAAATGTTTTAAAGTGCTATCCAGTCTCATTTTAAAATTTATGTGTATATATATTCTTGTATGCATGTATATTATATATTCTTGGCATTGAATTCTTGCCTTGCTTAGAACTAAATAATTGACAAATATTACAGCTTTTTCTCTTTTCAGAAGTATTTGATTTAGGACATCTCAAACAACATATTTTACTCTTGAGATTGCAGTCGTGTGTTGACAGCTTGGATGTGCTCTTGTTTACTTTCTGATTAGATCAAAATAAAAATATGTGCAGCTAGACTTGTTTTAATCACTCTGAAGATATGCCAAGGCTCTTCTCTTGGTGTCTGCTTTCCAAAAGCCTGTTTTGGAATGTAAGACTCATTTTTCACAAAGGGTTTCTCTGTTTTATATCAGACTAAAATTTTAAAGATATCTGAATGATTTGTTTTTTCCCCAATGTTGTTAAGTACTCTGGAATCTCTATTTAAAAGCTGTGCTCCCCAAGCCCGCCTTTTCTAGCAGTGCAGCTTTGCATACAGCTCAGTGTGCCTTTTCCCCTCACCTCACCTTCTGCGTTTCATGGGTTATATCCTCTGTGGCTAAATCCCTTACTTTGTAGGGGTAATTCTTGCTTCTGCCTCTACTCCCTTGCAGCTCAGATGTCTTCTGCTGTTTGCCCAGAACTCACGGTTGGTCTCTCAAAACTTCATATATAACCATAGCGCTGCATTTGTGCTTTCCTGGTTTCTTTGTTGATATATCGTGGGCTCTTTCTGTTGGAGTGGTTTCACTGTTAATGTTATTCGCAGAAATCTGTGACTCACAGTAACGGCACTGATCCCTTTCCTGGGCAGTGAATAGTATTGCTGTATTTTTATTTCTGATATGTGTTCAGAAATGCTTAGTATACAGTTAACAGGATTTTAGCAGAAGAATAGTGAAGTCTGCTTTGTGAAGATGGGCAGTCTTATTTCCAATTACATTATCATTATGATGTTCCAATTGTTGCAGTCAAACAGGCAGTGGTGTTTCAATGTCTGAATCGTGCCCTGAATCCAGCCTACAAGTGACTGTCTATACCATTCTTTACCTTTGTTAGGAAGGTGGGGATTTTGTTTGCTTTTTTTTTTTTTAAAGGAAGTACTCTGAAATTCCCGCCAACAGAATTATTCAGATAAATGTGTTAAGTTTAGGTTTTTCAGAATGAAGTCATGAAAGGATTCAATTACAATTAAATATTGTCTGCTGTTTAAAGAGAGAACAGTATTCTTTAGCAAACATAAGATGAATGCAGTCTGTCTGCTTCGTGCTGTGTCTGCAGCATCAGCACACACTATCAAAGACATAGGAAATTACAAGGACTTTAGCTGAAACTATCAGCCATTAGAATAGTGCTAACCTTGGTTGTGAGTATCTGACTTAATTCTCAGTTCTCTGCAAACCTTGTTACATCAAATCAAAAGAGTTCAGTGCCTCTTGCAAGTGGTCCAACATTTGCCATGCTTGACATCTCAGGTTTTGCCCTCCCCACCTGCCAGAAGGTGGTTGAAGCATTGCAGCAGTAGCAGCTGTTCGGTACCAACCAGGTTGCTCAGATGCCCAGGAGGAATTGCCTCATGTGTCCTTCTCCCCCAGTATTGAGGGGCTACAAAGATGACTAGGGGATAGGAGCATCTCTCATATGAGGAAAGGCTGAGGGACTTGGGTCTCTTTAGTCTAGAGAAAAGAAGATTGAGGGGGGATCTTATTAATGCTCACAAATACTTAATGGGAGGATGCCAGAGGGATGGGAACAGTCTTTTTTTCAGTGGTGCCCAGTGATAGGACGAGGGGTAATGGGGACAAACTTGAGCATAGGAAGTTCCATCTTAACATGAGGAGGAACTTCTTTACTTTGAGGGTGGCAGAGCACTGACACAGGCAGCCCAGAGAGGTTGTGGAGTCTCCCATTCTGGAGACATTCCAAACGTGCCTGGACACCGTCCTGTGCAACTGCTGTAGGTGCCCCTGCTCTGGTGGCGGGGTTGGACTAGATGATCTCCAGAGGTCCCTTCCAACCCTGACCATTCTGTGATTCTGTGATTTTGAGCTTCAGACAAACATTTGGTAGTCAAGAATCAACAAAACAAACACAAAAGGAAACAAATATTTGCTTGTGATGAGACTGTTAATTTTTCTTTGAGATGACTTTCTATTGACCATCTAAATGTGCTTTTTTAGAATTGCTAGGAGATACGGATAGATTAGTGAGAGAGAGCAAAGCAGTTTCCTTAGGAGCTCTGCAGGAAACTTCTGGATACTGCATTTTTTCCCATCTTCTTGTCTTTAGTGTCTTCTCAGCTTTTAAGTCCTCCTCTCTTCTCTCCCAATCTAATATTACACAGATTTAATGATTAATCGTAACTTCATCCCTTTTCATACGCAGAGTTGTATAACTATCCTAATTAAACATGCACATGGTAAAATTGCAAGCTAGAAAGAGCTGTCTGGGCTTGGATGATAGCAATTAAATTATTTATATTTACAGGCGTCAATATTTATGTTATGCCTACTGTCTGTCCTAGCTTGTCATCCATGGTTGAGTGTGTAGTGCATTGGGTTTAGTTAGCGTTCCTGCTTCTTTTCTCTGGACGCCGTGTTCTTGGCTGAGGAGAGTATTGCTGTTCATAAGATTATATAGCAGGACTGTATTCTAACTTTTACGAACACTGTTTGTCTTTCTGTGTTCACCTGAGGATTTTTTTCAGCTTAAGTTTCAAAAATGCAAGGTTTCAAGGTGCTTAAAATAAATGAGTCAGTGTCTCCTCCTGCCCCCAATTGTTCTCAGGCAGGGAGCTCTTGCTAAAATTATTTAGGGTGATGCCCCTGACAAAAATACGGATGAACCAAGTCCCAGTTTCCACTGAGTTTCAGTATGTTAAACAGGCACAATTTATTTTTCTTTTCTGCGGTTCTCCTTGGCTCTCGCAGGGTCAGTAGCAGCAGTAGCACTTTGGCTGTTCCCAGTTGAGTCATTTGGAATGCAAATCACTTTGCAGTGATGCCAGAGGTTCCCTTTGTGCTGGGCTTTATATAAAATGCCTGACAGATTGTCAGCTTTGTCACGTTCCCTGGGCAGCAGGGAATAGGTAGAGGCTTCAGCTTTTCATTCAGACAGAACTGGGCTGGTAGCAGAAGATCTTAGTCAGATTTGCTTTGCAGATAACTGTAAATCATGTCAGAATGCTACATTGAGTGCTTCTGACGGATATTTTGATACTAACATAATTGCTCAGTGCAAACAAATACCTGCTGGGGAAGCTTAGCAGAACATGTGCTCTGGGGAGTACAGTCCCCCCCGCACCCTTCCCCACCTTTCCTCACTACCCGAACTAGATGTGAAGAACAGAAGTGAAGCCTCGGGAGAATATCAAGCGATATAAATTACCTGCTCTTGATTGATCTTGCACCGTCTGAGCTGCAGGATTTTGGGGTTGCAGGAGCATGTGCTGCATCTACATACAGAATCTGGCAGGAAAGGTGGCTCTTGTCCTGTAATTAACTGCTATAAGTCTGGGCAGGGACTCTTTTCCCAGCTGGACAAATAGGAATCCGAGAAGATTTCCTCTGAAAATAAAGCAATCAGTGGATTTTTGCTCTGTTTCTGAGCTTTGCTGCCTATTAAATATCTAGGTTAGTCTGCATGAAACCGAACTCAGTACGTCTCGCACTGAAGTGTCACTGGAGAGCTGGACTAAAGTGGACCTTGTGTGAATCTGCGGTGTACTAGTGATTAAATAAGTTGTATCCATAAATTGTGTTGGGTTTTGGTTGCTATTCAAAGCTTTTGAGTTACTGTGGCACTTATTTCAAAAATACTCGTTCAGTAGGAAACAGCAAACTTTCTTTTCCTACTTAGACCCATGTTACTAGGGCTGGGCATGAAGGTCTTTACCATTGCAATTTTAAATAAAGTTGAAATTTCTCGGGGAAAACAATTTGGGGGCCATGGAATATTTTTTAAATTATTGTGCAAATCTTTGTTTCTGAGATTATCAGTTTTTGATTCTTCTGAGTAGTTCTCTCAGCACAATCCACAGCACTGATGTTGGGGAACTTGCTCTGAAAACTGAGAACAGTGACTGTAAAAGTTACTGTTTGGCTTGGTGAATGCAAAGAGCAATGAGATAACATTTAATAGTTGTGTAACGGTCTTAAACCCCCCATTTTGGAAAATTATGTAGCTGTAAGGCAGGGTCTGTCACCCTGACTTACCGTGCCCTGGGTTTCAAAGATGCTGCTCTTTTAGGTTTCTCAACGTCATTTTGTGGATACAATGACTTCTTAAAAATCAGATTTTGATTAAAAGACTGAACAAATTCCTCGTGTTAAAATAGGACCGCTTGTTTTCTCCTCACTGCCCCACTAGGTTTTCTGTAACTTAAATCCACTGTAAATCCAGAATCTCGGCGCTGAAGTTGCTTGCATTATACAGTTCCTCTTGGAGGGAATGTGAATTGGAGCGAGCAGATGGAGCAAGCAGATGAGCAGACTTCGCAAGCATTTTGAAAATAGGTCTTGAAAGGGGCTTAGTATAGGAAGTAGATAGATCTGCATGAATAAGAATGGCCCTCATACGGCTTTTTTCTTTCTGGCTTTGGTTTTCTTATAAACTTTGCTTTCTTTGAACTTAGATCAGAATTGCCCTGAGTTTAAGATCCTCTTTTTTTATGGGGTCTCTGCTTTTAAAACCTAGGTGCCCTCTCTGCTCTGCAGGTGATTTCATTTTTTTTTCAGGAAGTCTGTGGTTTGTTTCTCATATTATCCTTGTACCGGTAGTTTTCCCTTTGGGACAGGAGGTAGTCTAGAGGAAGGCCACTACGAAAAACAGATGGACTACACATTCAAAATGGAGCTGATGAAGTGATCTCTCTCTGCGATCTTATCAAGCGTGACTTTGTGTGGGTGATAAAATCGGCGCTCAAACTTCCACCAAGTTGGTTTTTTGGTTTAGTTTTTGGTGGTGTTTTTTATTATTCTACTTTGCAGCCAGACTTACTCGCTTTACTTTCACTTCTGTCTGAAGTGATGTAGGTCGAAGTTTGGCTTTGTTGCTTCTGTGCTGGAATTGTGACTAACAGGTCCGTGACAACCTTGGTGGCATGTGAAAGCCACATATCCAGGCAGGGGAACTTGCATAACTCCACTTGTACCAAGCACTGTGTATACAAGACCACCCTAGCAGTATCATCGAACTCATCTTCTAAATGTTTTTCTGTGAGTTGCCTATTTAGATATTCACAGCTTCAAATCTGGAACAAATGTCCTTCTGAAAGCTAGTTCAGGCTGCACACAGTAATTATAATGTGGGTAGTACTGTGTAACCACTGGCAGAGCTCTGTTACTGTGTGTGGAGCTGCAGAGAGTTTGCATGTTAATGCCCTGATTTGAAAATCGGGGTTTGAAGGACAAGCCGTGAGTTGAGTGCACAGGAGCATGTTCCATGTGCCATAGATGGTTTAGATTAAAATCTCTAAGTTGTCAAATGGCTTTGCATTTGGAAAATCTTGTGAGCGGTATGCCGTGTTAATTTTAAAAGTAAACTAAATATTTTTTCTTTTTATAGGGACTGGAGACATTGTTGCTGTCATGATTACAGAATCAAAGGTTAAGGAGATCCTGAATTACTTGGAAAAGAATATCTCTGTCCTGATGGCAATAGCAGTGGGGTCCCGTGTTCCTCCAAAAAACTTCAGTCGGGGCTCTCTAGTCTTTGTGTCAATATCATTCATTGTTTTGATGATAATTTCTTCAGCGTGGTTAATATTTTACTTCATCCAGAAGATCAGGTACACAAGTGCACGTGACCGGAATCAGGTAAGGGTACAACCTTTTTTTTTTTTGTTGTTCCTCTTAAGTTCTGGGGGTGATATTTCTGTATACAGTAGTCAACAGAGAATAAATAATTTCTAAGGAATGTCCATCAAACTAGTGTTCAGAACCTCTTTGCTCCAAGGCAGAGCATGTTGCTGGACAAAGATTTTTATATAGCAAAGTGTTTTCATCCTGAGCAGCACCAGTACAAGACCTTATTACATGACAGGAAGGAACAGAACTGAAGCAAAATATTTGGGTTTTGATGAGTATAAGTCCAAGAGGAAGATAGACTCTGTGTTGGCTGACTAATAGGCACTGTATGTATGTTGGGAATGGGAAGGAGAGTTAAATTGGGAATGAACTTGTGTAGTGTAGGGGAACACAGAGCTGATGTTACAAATTCTATCCATGTTCTTTAGGATAGCTTCAGTAATAGTTAAGGTACCTCAGAAGTTGTATAAAGGTATTTCCAAACTATAATCTGTCACAAATGTTAGAGTAAGAAAACTAAGGTATAGAGGTGCTTAGTGATCTGTGTTAACTTTCAACTTTATTCAAGATTACCCTTGGTATGGAATGTCTAATTCTCCCGGTTGTACATTTAAAAGTAAAATTTTGTCCAATATGCTTTTCTTACATTCATTTGCAACTCTTAATTTAAGAACGGAATTAAGTATGGCCATACTGTGAGATCTTGACCAAATCAAGTCATCAGCTGAAATATGGATTAAACTTTAGAAGTAAATGTTTATTGTTCATTAATGACTTAATGAACCACTGCCTCTATAGCGTGCCTTGGCTTTCATTGAGAAGGGTCAGTAAACCTCAGGAAAATCCGCTGTGCTCTCTTTGCCTTTGTATCTCTCTGTCAGGGCTACCTTAGAAAGCTGCTCATCTCTAGTCACTGTCCCCCCTTTCCCCCTGAATTACAGTTCATACACAGGACCTCACTGTGGGGCAGTGCTTTGGTGTTTTGTCAAACCTGAAACAAATGCAAACTTATAAAGCCTCAGTTGTGACAAAGGATTTCCTTTTTATTTTCTATAAATAGTGTCTGATGCTGCAGGTCCCATGGGCATCTTGTAGATTTTCCTAAGAATGTCATTCTTAAGTGACCACACTGTAACCGGTACTTAGTGTGGTCCCTTGGGATGGTGAAAGTTTAAATATAACTGTTACTGAATGAACGTCTGTGGAATACTAAATTGTGTCTACTGCATCCCCTACATGGTTCTAGGCTTCTTCCAAACGTCCGTGTTTCAAAACAGTTGCTCCTTGGGGAAAGGGCTCTTATGACCTTTTTTTCTTTCTTTAGATTTTTACAAAGGTCAGGAGAAACTTGATGAAAATTTTATATGGTTTAAAAAGCTGAGCTTATTAAACTTTAATAAGAAGGTGGCGACAGCTACAGCTTATTTTTAAAAAGCTTTGAGAGCTTTTGCAGAGAGAAGGCTGCACTGTTAGCAGTGAAATAACTTGGTTTAGGCTGTGATCTTGTTTTTAAGCTGTGTCGAGGCACGCTTTAAAAAAAAAAAAAAGGCGAAAACATCAAAACCATGCTGTGTTTTGTAGATAGTGCAAGTAGATACTGGTATTTCACATCATTACTCTTGCGCACTTCCGCCAGAGGTATGAAACTCTTTTGCATGTGGTGGTGGCCTTTTCCATCAAGGCAGTTCTGGTTTTTAAAAGCAAGCATATGCTGCGTGCCTATGCCCTAACCTAGCAAAATAGCAAATCCTGAGCATTTCCAACGTTCACATAAAAAAAAATATTTGTTAAAATTAGAAAATGGAAGGATGGATCTCTTAAATGGAAGAGATTAAAGTTATTGTCTAGGAAATTCATTTACATAAGAGAACATGTATACATGTTGGAAGAGTTTTGCTGAAATATCGTGCTTCCAATAGAAAATAATCTATCTTTATGATTTCTTGTAGTGCATATACAATCATATGCAGTACAACTAACTATAAATACTACCCATAATTACTTAGTTGGTAGTGTTGAGCATTTAAGTTAAATGCCTTTTCAGCCTTGTTCTTCTCTTAGTAATTACACTTCTGGTTATGCAATGATTATCTACTCCAGCAGTGTACCCGTGTGTTCTGTGTTGCAAAGTACTTGGGCCAATATCCTTGATCTAGGACCTGTAATTTGGATTTGCTTAAATTGACCAATTTCTTACATGTTGAAGTTAGGATGAGATTTCTGACTTCAGGAAGCATGTAATTTTCCCATCCCAGCTCTGTTTCTGATGCTGCGTTTCCTACATGGGTGTACTTCAGTAGTCAGGACTGAGTAACTGATTTTTTTTTTAATAATCCATGCTCTAAAAAAATATAAATAAGAGCTGTTCCGTGGAAACACAAAAAAAAAAAGTGCTTATGCAATTCTAGAATAACAGCAGTGCAGCTGTTTGTGGTGGACTTCTGAGGTCTTTGTGTTTCTCAAATAATGCAGCCTTCTTGGTTTCAGTTTGTGTGCAGAGAAAGTGCATGATACAAGGGGCTACACCTCTTGAGGGATTTGGTTTTCAACTGTATAGAAGGTGGGTGCAAAACCCACACCTTTCTTTCAAGCTATATGAGAGGTTTTGATAGGTGCAGTTTACGTTCTCAGCAACAGCCCATCTCTATCAAGGGCAGAGTACTCAGTACAAGATGGAGGTGAAGGATGGAACACATGGACTTCCCTTTTTCCAGTCAATGTAAACCAAATCTGATGGCTCAGGTTCCTGAAACAAGAAGATATGAGCTTTATTCCACGTGGTGCCCCATCTCTGGGATGCCATGGACCAGCTGGCAAACAGCCCTTCTTCCTCGCCTGGGACCCGGGCGTTGCAGTAGGACTGGCACTAGAACTGCAGATATGGCTCCTTCCACCCAACAGCGGGAGTCATGAAAGCAGCACAAACAACAAAAAATAGCTTGACCTCTGCATTGAGATTGGGGTTCATCTTCAACCCAGTATTCGTTTCAGCTTTATTTAAGTCTGTATTGGCTTATTTGGATTTCGTGACCCATATTTTTTTTACTTTGTGAGATCCTGGTGATCTCAAATAATAGCAAGAGAGAAAGTAGGTTACACTAAGAGCATCTCTTATGTCTCAGAATAAGATCAGCCTGCTGAGGGGGGATGGGGGTGGGGAGTAGCAATAATTCACGCCTAAGAAGAGAACAAGGGGTATATTATGGCACATTGAATAATAAGCAATATGAACAGAATATAACGGAAATCATCAGAAGGGCTTGTTGCTTCAGCTTTTATGCTGCAGGCTGGGTTTGATTAGTTTTGTCACACAAATGTTGGATCACTTTTTTTATGGACTTTATACGGTTCACGAGGCTTATGCCCATTCTTATCGAGTGCATTTGTGGGCTCAACTGTTGGATTATTTTTTTTCTCCTGATAAATCTCTAACTGTGGGCTTTGCTGTGTGCGCTTTTTGTCTTGTGTTGGCCTACTGCCATAGCGTGTAGTGCAATGTTAGTATTGACCCCAAATAAGTCATTATAAAGGACAGTAATGAAGCTTGATTATCAGGGTTAATTTGTGTTCTTTTCTTTGTCACTTTATTAGCGTCGTCTTGGAGATGCTGCCAAGAAAGCCATCGGTAAATTGACAACCAGGACAGTAAAGAAGGGTGATAAGGTATAATAATAAGATTTCAACATGGTAAAGTTGAGCATCATGTTTAATTTTTGCCAGGGGAAACAATCTCAGTTTTTCCTTTCTGTTGCTGATTTATGACCTTGCCTTCCTTGTTGGAGGCTCGCTTTGTCCTGTGGCACAGTATTTTGTGTAAATTTCAGTATCAATGTATGCTGTAAGTTTCAATTAAGTTGGGGTGGGTTTTTTTGCTTAAATACTACTTGCACTCCATCTGGCAACTGTGACTGAGAGTGGTTTTGTGTGCTGGCTGGGGGGTTTTGTGGTGGGAGTACATAGGGCTAACATTGTGTATGTGCGATTCGGTAAGCTTAGAATCATTCCATATGTAAGTTGTGTAAAGTAAAAATAAATGTAAAAGGTAATAAAGGACAATCTCTTATGAATATCCAGTAATCTGAGGGGGAGTATAAACAGGTATTCCGTTAAAGGTAGTAAATGTTACTCTAAGAATATTCCTTGCCAGTGTACAAACTAAAATATGTGGTGAGTTAAGTCCTGAACTTTTTCCACTTTTATGAGCAGTGCTGCTTTGTCTTTAATTCTGAAAGGAAAAAAATAGTCGCTTAATCTTCCTTAATTTTTGCTCTTTAATTTGCAAAAGGCAAGGGAATTCTGGCTATGATTTGATTTTTAAAAGAAGATTATTTCCTTGGGCCTTTTTAGTGTGACTCCTTCTTATCTCTCTGATCAACACTATCAGCACTGGAAGGCTGGGAAGTGATGGAAAAATTTGCTTCCAGAGAGAAGGCAGAAAAAACGGTCTTTCTGCTCTTTCTCCCTCCCTATGTAGTTTTATTTCAAGACAGCCTACTGCACTGAATCTTTTCTGTGAGTATAGGAATACATATAGATAATGGAAACTTTTCCTCATTAAAAGATACCATCATTTTGACAACATAAATTCAAAACTGGCAAGTGACATGTAGGTTGCAGTACAGTTTTGGGCCCCTCTCTACAGGAAAGACATTGAGGTGCTGGAGTGAGTCCAGAGAAGGGCAACGGAGCTGGTGGGGGGTCTGGAGGACAAGTCTTCTGAGGAACAACTGAGGGAACTGGGGTTGTTCAGCCTGGAGAAGAGGGGGCTGAGGGGAGACCTTATCGCTTCCTACAACTACCTGCAAGGAGGGTGTAGTGAGAGGGGGTTGGTCTCTTCTCCCAAATTACAAGCAACGGGAAAAGAGGAAATGGTCTCAAGTTGTGCCAGGGGAGGTTTAGGATGGATATTAGGAAAAATTTCTGCACTGGAAGGGTTGTCAAGCATTGGAACAGGCTGCCCAGGGAAGTGGTTGAATCACCATCCCTGGAGGTGTTTAAAAGATGTGTGGATGTGGCACTTAGGGACATGGTTTAGTGGTGGACCTGGCAGTGCTGGGTTAACGGTTGGACGCAATGATCTTAAAGGTCTTTTCCAACCTAAATGATTCTATGACAGCATGAGATGCACATGCTGGTGAACAGAGGGCAGGAGAAAACCTGTCCCTCATTGGAGCAGCCCATTGGGGTCCTCTGCGTGCAGCACGGACTGGTGCTGGCCAGGGAGGGGCTGGTCTCTTGCTGTGGTTCCTGTCTTGGTGTCCTGCTAGTAGCTTGCTGTCATCAAAAGAGTAATGAACTTAGACTAAGAGAAGGCAGGGTCTCTTGTTGTGTCACAGGCCCAAATGAAGTCAGCCCTTTTTCAGTGGAAATTTGAAATTCACATATTTTAAAATAAAAAAAATCATAACTTTTGGAAGGCAGAGAAGGGAGAGGAGCCAGTCAGTGATCCTCATCTTCACATCTGCATAAGAAAGACGACAGTTCTGCAAGTAAGCAGACAAAAACATGCGACTACTCTGAAATGAGTAAAAATTGCTAGTTCTGGCTATATAAAAGGGAATCCCAGAATTCTTTTCCTACCAAAAACCACAGCTGAATAAAACAGAAGTTTTAGCTCAAAGTTGAAGTAAATCAGGTAGGAAAAACACCACTATATTTTATAGTGATTCAACCAAATACTGGAATCATCTTAGGCTTTAGCTTATGTTTCAAATGGTCAGTTACAGCTCCAAATGAGGGGAGAGTTTGGATGTATGAGATGCTTTGCTTTCTCAAATCGTGTTGGAATATAATAACCCAGTTATTGGTTTTGTATCTTCTCAGTAACAGCCACTTGGCACAATGCAATTCATGTACTAGTCACAACTACTTTTACATTTGTCATAGCCTCAACTCTTGACTTGAATTTTCATTCTGTTCATTTTAGGAAACAGACCCAGACTTTGATCATTGTGCTGTCTGCATTGAGAGTTACAAGCAGAACGATGTTGTTCGCATTTTACCATGCAAGTAAGCTAGTAAAGTTGCTCTGTTTGGAAACTATTCTTTCTTTGTGCTCCTTTGCTTCATTTCGTGTAATATGTGCATTGCAATTTTTCAATAACACATTTGTGAGATGATTCCAGTCCTAATAACAGGCACTTTATTTTAGACTGTGATACCAGGTGTGAAGGTGGGTGCTGGCACTGTTATGATAGTAGAGATTAAACAAAAGATTCTGATCTTTAAGATGGGCCGTTTGGGCATATCAGCAGTGGAGCTATTAAGATTGTAAGGGGGAGGAGCAGATTTAAGGACTGAGCAGTGGGTGAACACAAACAACTCGAGTATAATGAACCAGGTACAGCTGCAGCATTCTGCACAGCAGATGTTCAACATTGGCTGCTGGTTTCTGAAACGGCGTAGGAAAGAGGAATGCAGTCTTTCCAACCTTCATACCTCCTCTGACATCAATCAGCCACTGTGCTATCATCTGTCTTCGGGCTCTCCAGTGCGGTGTCTTCTGGGCTTGTGCCTGAAGATTCATACCTGCTGTATATTCTGCATTGGTGCTTCTTATGTCACAACTTCCTCTTCCTTTTATGCCATTCTTTTGAAGTTTACAGGTTTTCAGTTTGTTTCCATTTCACTTCCATTCTTGAGCTGTTTGGGGATATTAGCTTTTTGAGAGACACTTTTAAGTGCTTTTCCATCGGGTGATTGGTTTTGATGAATCTGTAAATTTTGGTAGCTTTAAGCATTACCAAGGACATCTTTCCCTTGTATTCTGAAATGCAAAGCTTCCTCATTATCTCCAGACAAAAAGTACATGTAAGTTATGTTGCTAAGATCCAGTAGTTTGGCTTGTGCTTGGTGTATAAATAGTGTTCTGCATGATACTCCCGAAGCAAGTGTTGGTGTTGGAGTTGAGCTTCAGTCACGCAGCAGCAGCACAGCACATAAGAGCTCATTATTGGTCTTCTAAATCCTCCTGAAGACTGCTCTGAATAGCTGGAATATTTGTCTTCTAATGCATAATGAATTTCTATTATCATAAAAGGAAAACAGTACTATTTTATATCTTATCAAAATATGTGTGCATTCTACTTCTGAGGCCAGAAGTTTGATTCAGTTTACTTTTCTCTATGGTCTTTACCTCTTGGACTGTGGAGAACAATGAACTGTTCTAGATGCTATGTGTTGTTGTTTAGTTAATATACCCTACAAATATTTGTTTAGAAACTCACATTGAAGTATTTGGGAATAGAAGAGTTTGGTCTCAGATCTGTAATGATTTGGGAGCTTTTGGTCATGCAGATGTGTGTGCATTTCTTTTCTAGAATTTGGTCATTTTTACTGAAAAATTATGTCCTCTTGCCCATAAAAATGTACTCCCAAGTGTTAGGTAAAGATTCCAGAGATTTATGTCCTGTATTGTAATCTCTAGTAAAGCTTGCATATGGGAATTAAGCTCTAGTCTTTGATTTGTTATATAGAAGATTATTTGGAAATTAGAGGAGGAACTCCTAGAAACTGCTAAGCTGATTTTTTTATTTTTTTTAAATTGCCTTTTAAGAAAGCTTCACTTGTGTAGCTCAGGGTAATACTGTGAGGCTCACGGATGTGGAATGGAGGTTCACAAGTCCCACTCCTCTGTGCCTCTCTCTTTGATACTGAAGAGAGGTCAGAGGGGGGTCCTTGCCGACGAAGAGAGAATGAGTCTCCATCTGGTAGAAAAGCGTCTTCTCCTGCTGAGGAGAATGCAAAATTGGGACTAAAAGTCAACTTCCGTAGTTGGTAGATGATCATTGTTGGGGTGATTAAAAAAAAAAAAAAAATTCTCTGCAAGTCCACTTCCTTGAGACACGGTTTGTGAGCCACAGTCCTGCGGACAGGGAGCTCCCTGCTCTCGGGGATAGTTACAGCTGCCTCGGGGAGCTGGATGGAGGAGCACCCGGCTGCCATCTCGGCACAACCTCCCCCCCGCAATCTCCCATGTAAAGGCAATATCAACACTCTTGTGTAGGTCCTTTTCTATTCTTTTTTTCCTAAGAATACAAGGTCAGTGAAGGCTCCGATTACGTTCCAGCTGAAGGCTGTATGACAACTTTTATGTTCACTTTCAACTTCTCTTTTCTAAATCTCGCTTTTCATCTGCTGCAGTTCAGCTTTGAGTTGAGTGCAAAACTGTCTTAGCTAGACGGAAACAGTGAGATGAATACTTTTCCACAAGGCATTTTTATATTGTAGATGAAGGGTCAACCAGTCCCTGCAGAGGTGAGCTCAATAAATTTTAGATTGCATGTAAGACTTTTCAGTCTTCAGCATCTGGGATGCTTCTCCCCAAATCTTGTTCTGGAGGTTTTGTCCCTTTCTGCTTCCTGCTACTTCAACCTCTCATTTTATTGCAACACGCAGAGTTTAAAATTATAAAAAAAAAAAAACCACAAACAACACAACACACACAAAAAAGTGTCTCTAAGCCAGATGAGAAGATAAATTGCAAGAAAACCACGCCATGGGGAAAATGGCTTGACCAAGAGGAAGCAAATGAAAGGCTAGAAGTTTTTCTTACTGTGCCTTTTGAGGAACTATAATCGTTAGACAGTAGGAAACACTGGCAGATAACATCCTTGCTGCTTTCATCAATTTAAAAGTCACATTTCCCTTTGGTATCACAGTTGTTCTCTGCAGTTAAGTATGGTCTGTCACTCTGCCTCAGCAGAGAGGAGTCTGGTTTGGGCAGACACACAGCAGGCAAAACCTACCAGCAGCTGAGCAAGTTGCACCTAAAATTCTCTAATGAAACACCATATTTGTGATATCAAGTTTTGTGGCAGGTGCAAAATTGTGGCCAATTTAAAAGTAAACTAAAGTGAAAATTATTACAAAGAATGCAGTTGAATTTCTATCATTCATTTTGTGCTTCGGAGAGAAATATGTTCAGTACCAGCAGCCTATGGACGTACCTGTTGTAGCTTTTAGTGCACAGAGGGATAAGGCAGACGTCTGTTTTAGGCTTACAAACCTGAGGACTGTCTTCTGTGAATATCATTTTGTCAATTAAAAATCAGTAGTGTAAGCAAATGCCGGAAGGCGTCTAGCAAAAGACAAACCTCATGTCCAATTTTCTTTATTCAGGCAGTTTGACTTTGTCACACTGCTGCATCTAGGAGCTGAAGGGGCACTGTGTGAAAAGTGATCAGGAGGGGGTAGTGTGAAGGACTAATGAAAGATAAGGGAAGGGGAGAGCGAAGTGATGGGTTAGAGAAAAGCACAGGGTGACATTGGAAAGGGCAGAAAGATGGCCTGGGAAGGAAGGCGTTTATAAAGTAAGAATAGAATTCAAGTAGTGAATATGTTAAAAAAATTGGCATTTGAGTCATATTCTTAATATTTCATGTACTGGGCAAGAAGGGGGAAAGCAACAGAAGCAAGTAAGCCAGATTTCCATCAGTTTGATTCTGTGCTGCTGCAAATAGCTGAGGGCAGGGAAGTGTGGTGATCCCTTGGGAAATGGCACTGGTGAACTTGTTCAAACCTTTCTCCTCGTGCGCGGCGTGTGAGTTCGGAGGCATCGCACCACCAAAAGAGATCTCTAACTCACTTTTTTTTCTGTGAAATGCTGCAAAGAAGCTGTGTTGTACAACAGAGTTGGCGTTGCGGTGTTTATTACGAGCTGGAGGGCAACTGGCTTGAGTGTGCTGACAGAGTGGAAAAATACCTGCAGGTCACCTGTTTGGAGTTTTGCCCGCATGGGAGACTCCGCCAGTGCTGCCAGCCTGGCTGCTGGCCGTGCAGCCCCGGGGCTGGAGAAGCAGCAAAAGCTGTGTCGCGCTCAGCTCCCCCGTGCACGGCTCCTGGGGGAACATCGTCAGCCGTCGTGACCTAGAGCAACTTGCTGGGAACACTTTAGATTGATGGTCTTGGAAAATAAGTGACAGAACTATGAAGATGGAGAAGGTTTAGGATAGCGGAAAATGCAAGGGCTTGCTCTGTCAGACTGAATTTTTAAAGTAATTCATGTGTTTATTATCTTCAATGCTATATTACTGCTTTTTAACTGTTGCAAGCAGAGAAGTCCAGACAAAGCCTGAGCCATGATGATGGTATTGGCAAGCTTTTTAAGGAGTAGAGATACTGCTTAAGTAGTAGGCAGAGCCGTGCTGATCTAAATCAATAAATAACCTTTGGGTAATTGGACTTTTTTGAAGCACATTAATAAACATCCTTGAAGGTTTGAGAACTAAAAGCGAGGAATTAAGAGGTCACAAAAATAGTTGAGCTGTTTTGGTGCGTTTTGAACTATATCAAACTGCTAATGACTCTTTAAAATAACTCAATATTTAGCAGATGTATGTTGGCATCCGTATCAGTCTCCTGCTTCACTTGATCCGAGTGCTTCTACAGCACTGATTAGCTGATAACGGTATATAAACCTGTTTTCATACTTCTTTGGAGTCTTGATGTCTGCTGTTTCCCAAAATATTAGATTTTCAGGTTTGTCCTGCTCTAAAAAACAGACTTCAGAGACTTAAAAGGAAAACATAAACAACTAAAAGCCATGATTTGCCTAACGTAGAAAAATAGCATCTCTATATGTTTCAGAAGATTTCAAACCATTTCCCAGGATTTCTAAACACTGTTTCCTGTAGTTTTGCAAATAATAAATTAGTTTTGCAAATAATAAAGGGAATGCATTAAGACCTAATAACAATAGAAGTGAGTCTATTTTGAGGAATTATTTCAACAGTAAGCACTGCACATTGCCTGTTTTTCATGGTTGCTGTATTGCTAAAGGACACAGTCCAGCAAAGTGAGTAGCTGAGTTTCTCTAAGTTTCTATTCCTGCAATATCTGGGATATATATAGATAAGCAAAGTCCTTTTGCTCCCTGTCCATCTTCTGTTGACTATATTATACTCTGTAAGTCTGTGTATCTTCAGTTAGTACCGGTAGGATATATAGTTGTAGCTGACTGGAACCTAATTATGTTGATATACTTTAGTCCCTCCATCACTCTTAGCAGCCATAGACAAAGCATAATTAGGTACTGCCTTTTTCCATGTTTGTTAGCAAATTCACCAGGCCATTTTTTCCGGTCACTTTACAGACATTTAAAAGAGAATTATCTGGTAACGTGCCTCCTTTTGTCTCTGCTTTTAAAATCCCGGGGGATAGGGAGCAAAGAAGTCCCAGACCCTGCGAGGAGCTTACTGAGGCACAGAGCAGCAAGTATAACCTGAGAGAGAGGAGAGGATGGAGAGTATCTCAACTTTATACTGCCCTGGGGGCACGCGTGACCTCTGACAGACCATGCTGATGCCTCAAATAGATGGCAAGAGCTCCTTGTTCTGCCACTGCCCCTTCATCTGCTGGTTTCAGAGCACGGCTCTGCTGGCTGAGCAGCCCGTGTAATTGCTGATCTTTGCCGTGATCGCCAGTCTGTCGTGTTCTGGTGTGCCTCCTCTTACTGGCTTTTTGCTCTGCAGTCAGTGCCACTGGAAATGAAAGATCTGGGTTCTCGTCTTCGGCAGTTACTCAGATTCGGTTATTATGAGTATTTGCTAAAGCTGTGTTGGGTAGAAAGCCTAGTGATACCCATTTCTGCCATGGATATGCTCTGAAAAGTTCTTTGCCTTTTGTAAAGCCAAGAGGACATTTCCTTTCATTCCTGTAATTTAGATGTGTTGTTTTGGTCTCTGCATAGTCTTTCCTTGTTTTATTAGTTTATATCAATCCTAACACTGTTACATTTATATTCATGTATGTGACTAAGATTTTCGTATGCAGTGTAGGTGACAATTCAGACTGTTCTCTGTTGCAGAGTTCCCTGCTGTGCAAGTAGAAGCCCAGTTTGCCTTTTCATCTTTGAAAAATTCTTTTTTTTTTTTTGGACCATCATATTATGATAGACATTTCCTTCCTGATATCAAGAAATACTGATTGTAGGAAAAGCATTCTTTTTACTTAGATGTGATAATTATAAAAGTCTTTTCAAAATCAAATGTAAGTGTGTTTGGGTTGGTTGCACTGACTTTTGAATGAAGTGGACTGCTGGTGAATCTGTGCTCTTCCTACCCAATTTATGGCCTCTATCTAGAAATTAAAACAAGACTTTACACAAGGTTATGGTGGAAACCTTGTTACCCTAGTTATTCTCATATCCACAATAAAGGGGGGAATAATCTTCCTTTTAAGTGTTTCTTCCTAGTAAAACTGTTAGTAAAGGGTAGCAACAAGAAGCAAGAAGTTTTGATGTTTTTCTTATTGCAATCAGCACAGACCATTGGCAATTCTAGAATTTGTTCTGTTGGTTTAATTAAAAAAGAAACTGTCTAAAAGTTTGTTAGAGTAGTTCTCATTGTATAAAGTAGAACTGTTTGCAAATCATATATGTGCCTTGTCTGTTATTCTAGGCATGTTTTCCACAAAGCCTGTGTGGATCCGTGGCTTAGTGAGCACTGTACGTGTCCAATGTGTAAACTGAACATTTTGAAGGCACTAGGAATTGTGGTAAGTTGCACTGGTGAGAGCACTTCTTCTTCCCATGTCTCAGACCTGGGATGGGAGGAATAATTGTAGGGCAGAAGGGTGTTCCAGTACCCTTACTCAGAAAGTGTTTGGGGTTTTTTACCAATTTCTTTGATGCTGATAAAGCTGATTTGTTGTTGATCCTTTCCCTGGTTGGTCATTGAGAATATATCATTGCATTTCCATTTTATAACACTTTTGTATCTACTGGAAGTCTGTTAGGTTCTCTATAATCTTCCCTTTTCTCAACTTCTTTCAACCCTTCTTTGCTAAATTTACTCTGTAAATCTCTTGTTCTTGTTGTCGTCTCTCGTAGACGCTCTTAAATTTGTTTGCACATTAAAAGCCGTGCCTTAGCAGAGGCAAAGGAGCTTTCCTCGAGCAGCTCATGGCTTATGCGATCCCTGAGGACTGCTTTTGTTGACCAGTTCACAAAGGGATAGAAACTGAGAACCTCAGAGAGGATTTTTCCATCTTTCCCATATAAGGAAAAAAATATTAAGTGGGAGAGATGCTCTTTTTGGAAGAAAGAAATAAGGAAGAAAGAGAAGAGCATATGAAGATAACCATCTAAAGCAGATTTTGAATCAAGCCAGTGAGAATAATCAGGCCTCCCATTTTTAACTGTGTTAGTTGCAAATTTGCACATTTTCTAAGAAATAGTTGCAGATATACTGTGAATGACCTATTTTTGCAATTAATAACACCTGGATTTTTAGAGAAGGGTACCGTATATATTCTACAGAATATATATAGAATATTACTGCATATCATCATTGCTCATGGTAGTAAACCACACAGGCATAGGCACGATACAAGCATATTTGATTCCCTGTCTTGAATCTTAATCCCCTTTCCTGCATCTTTCTCCACGTCTTTAAGGTGGACTGAAGGAGCAACTTTGGATGGAGCTTGCTAATTCATGTGTTTCTCACCATAGCGGCTGAATGGTGGAGGGGGTGTGTGTATTTGTGCGGTTTTACTGAACTTACAGGTTCGCTACATGTAGAATATTCACCAGTGTAATGTGGAACTGCTTGTTTTTGCAGCCAAACGTGCCATGTACAGATAACGTAGCCTTTGACATGGAAAGGCTCACCAGAGGCCAGCCAGCTAGCAGGCGATCAGCACTGGGCGATTTTGCCAACGACAGCTCTCTCAGCCTGGAGCCCCTGCGCACCTCCGGGATGTCACAGCTTCCCCAGGACGGAGAGCTAACGCCGAGGTCAGGAGAGATCAACATCGCTGTGACAAGTAAGTTTTCTTTGGCTTCCAGTACCATTCTGTGGTTTTCCTGGTGTGTGGCACGGGCTGTGCTGTAGCTCTGCAGGGCCGTGGTGAGAGATTTCCCTGCGGAGACAAAGGTGACCTGAGTGTCTCTAACAGGCGTATGCTCCGTGTTGAAAATGATAACTCTGGGTATGACAGTGCCAACACTTCGTTATTAATGGTATATCCATTTAGATCTGCATGCAAAGAACTCTGGATGAACTAAAATGGCAACAAAATAACCCTCCTCAATTTGGTAACCGGTACGAGAAGCTGGATTGCCAAAACCATTATTTACCCTTTCAGAATACTTTACATGCAATAATTTATACGAATATAAATATTTTAGCTGATTACTATTTCTGCAGACCTTCCCCCCCCC